>NC_090447.1:1008530697-1008845697 GCF_031143425.1 Pleurodeles waltl | reverse complement strand
TCTATGAAGACATGGGTTTTCAGGAGGACCCAGATCGAGAGGCCATCGAGATGCAATGTGCAACTGTAAAATCCAGAGTCACTTATACACCTTTGGACCTGTGCGACTCGCAAGATTTAAGAGCCGCTGCGGAGTGTGGCAAAAATGTTGAGGTTAGTAAAAACACTATAGACAATTATCGTGTATACACAGTTATCATACTTTTAACTAATAGCATGTCCTTTGCTTTCTGTTTGAACCATAGAAAACAACTGCAGAAAGATGCACTAGAGGGGTCTACGTCAAAGGTTAACAACGTACATTTTTACTCGTTATGCTGTTCCAGACAGTCAAAGTATTACAAGCCAGAACAAAGAGCAGCGTAAGAATTGTGTCAGCACTTACATTAGCACCGATTATGAAAAGCAAACGCCTGGCGTACCCTACGACGCCATATGGCCTGTTAAAGGTTTTGCGGCAACAGGTGTGAACACGTGTTAAACGTGACTATTATAACCTGTGTTACGGGCATAAAATTAATGAGCCACAGCAGGAGGCTCAGGCTGTCTGTACAAGTCGTATCCTGAGCGTCCAGAGTTATAGGCGGGGGAAGCGGAAAGTCAAGTCTAGAGCTATTGAGAGTATAGCTATAAAAATATCAAAGCTTGTAACGCTGAGACCTTGTAAAAGGAACAACTCTGAGTAATATGTGTAACGTTTTGTGCTATGTATATGCCGTCAAAAGGCCTCAAGGAGTCCAGCAGTCTTATGTTTTTTATGTTTAATAAAACGAGCTTACACTAAACAAATGTCTTTCATTTCTTGGTTGCTGTGTGTGACAACATGACGGGGGTGCTTTAAGGAGGCTTTACTATGATGCACATAGGGTTGGAAGCTTCGGTGGCTCCAAAGCTCTACTTAGAAGAACACGAGTTGAAAATGAGCCTTTAAACCGATCAAAGGTGAAGATGTGGTTAGCGGGGGAAGAGGCGTATTCACTCCACAAACCAGCCAGGAGACGTTTTAAGAGGAGGGCCACAGTCGTTGGCGCACAGCTAGATTATCAGTGGCAGGCGGACATAATCAGTCTTCAAGATCTAGCAAAACAGAACAAGGGAGTGATGTATATATTTACAGTCTTAGACGTATTGTCCAAGTATGCCTATGCAGAGGCGTTAAACAATAAAAGTGATAACATCTACACTGCCGCCTTTGAAGACATCTTTGCAAGAGGTCGAGTACCTCAAAAAGTACAATCAGACACCGGAAAGGAATTTTTAAACACACCTTTTCAGAAATTATTGAAGGAACACGTTGTAAAACATTTTGTAACGCACACAGAGGTAAAAGTGGCGGCTGTAGAGCATTTTAACAGAACTTTAAAATCAAAGATGTGGCGATATTTCACAGCCAACAATACCTACAGATATGTGGATGTTCTACAGGCTTTTATAGATGTTTATAATGCCAGTTACCATAGTACAATCAAAATGGCCCCGGTGGAGGTAACCGCTGATAATTCGTTAATGGTGTGGAAGGAAAACCGTGTACAGCAGTCGTCTTGCATTGAGAAGGGGATCATGTCCGGGTTTCAAAGTTTAAGGGTGTCTTCACCAAAGGCTATCAACAGACATTTAGCAATGAGATATTCATAGTAAAAAAATGTGGAGCTTAAAAAAGGGGTATATATTTAAAGTTCAAGGACTATGCTTGAGAAGAGGTAGTGGGTGTCTTTTACACCGAAGAGTTACAAAAAGGTGCCCTACGATGTGAACAGGGTGTACAGGGTTGAAAAGGTTCTGAAAAGGAAAGGCACTGGAGCTAAGAGACAGGCGCTGGTCAAATGGCGGGGGTGGCCCGAGAAATTTAACAGTTGGGTTTTGGACAGCTCACTGCACGGGGTGTGAGGTTGTGCTGTAAGCACCACGATGGAGAACGCACCTTTCTAGATTACGCTGCCGTCCAACGCTTCGAACGGCATGTTCCCCGGCAATCAGATTTCTAATTATACAGTGAAACTGGCAAAACCGGTGGACCTGATAGGGCCCTGGGAGGTGACCCTAATTGAGATACAGCACCCTAGAATGTGGAATACATTTACAAAGCACGAGGCTAAATTTACTATAAAGCGTGAGCAGGACCCTCCGAGCATCCATGTGGGATTTCCTCATGGCTATTACCCAACCGTTTCCTCGGTGGTCAATGCCATCAACAAATCTATAGGAAGCATTGAAACGTATGCGAATATACATCTGGTGTCGGATAACATTAGAAGAAAAGTGTTCCTTAAAGCCCCATAGCTCAGTACAGTGTTTAACTGTTCAGGTAAATTACAAAGGGCTTTACGAACCATACAACATGTGAAAAGGCTGGTGGATCCACACCCCACGTGCCCCGATATTAACGGTGGATTTTATACACTCTACGTATATAGCGACATCGTAGATCCTCAGAGGATAGGGAATAGTTATTCGCCGTTGTTGAGATGGGTCCCGATGGAGGGCGAAAATAACACAATGGTTAATATACAACATCACAAACCCGACTTCGTGGCAATTTCCCAAAAACATTTTGACACTATAACCATCATGATCTATGACGATCAATCAGAGCGGGTGGCCTTTAAATACGGGAAAGTTATTGTTACGCTTCATTTAAGGCCGCGCTGTGACGTGACTATTAGGCCATCGCAATGGTCATTATGAAAACGTACGGGGATCCGTCAATGTACAGGGATTATTACAGAGTTCAGACCGGCTATGGGAGGGGGGTGGTAGGGGAGAATCACCGCCCTACTTTCAAGGAGCCCCACCCCATTATATACGGGGCCGGATTGGGGGGCTTCTTTCGGAGTTTGTTTAGAAGAGCCACGCAAATCTTGAGACGGGGATACGAAACTGCAAAACCTCACGTTAAAACGGCTCCCACGGACTTAGCCCATGACGTCATGGGCTCTGTAACGCCGGCTGTCGCCGAGCGCATGAACAAACAACCCCAGGCAGGAGCAGGGTTGTTGTACAAGGCCCGCACTGGTGTTAAAAGGAAGCGAAGGGCTTTGAGGCGTAGGGGCCCGCCAATGTCGTATAAAAAACAGAGGACTTCTTCAAAAGGCCCACACAAAAGAAGAGATGTAAGACAGAGGAGATCTTCCAAGAATAAGAAGAGACTGCGTTCTAGTGCAAATATTTTTTAAAGCCGCTATCATGGCCTTCGTACACTGTGCCTCGGGTGAATGTGCCAAATCAGAGCTAGATCTGTTTTCTCTTAAACCCACACAGACCAGCATCGAGAACAGTTTTTTCATGGAAGTATCGCCTCTAGCTGCTCTGACACCTCTAGCGTCGATAGTTTTGTGTGTCGGGGTCAACTGATATGTATTTGCATCTCAACAACACTCTGTTACACCTCGTCTGCAAAATAACCAAAGCAAACGGCACCAACATCGAGAATGATGCTAAAGTGGCGCTGATCGCATACCCCATCGCCACCATGTTTAATCAAGTGGACATTAACCTGGGCGATCGACTCGTCGCGCAGAGTGATAACATGTACGCCTACAGGACCTACATAGAGAGTATTCTACATTACAGTCACAAAGCCCTGGACACACAACTTTCAGCAGGACTCTTCTACAAAGATACTGAAGCGCCTTTTGAGGACAGCGTTGGGCGGCTCCAACGCTGGTTAAAAAAAAAAAAAAAAAACAGCTACGTCGCCGGCAGAAGCAATTTGATTTCCTGGGGCACATACATTCAGACCTTTTCTTACAACATAAGCTTCTAATCAACGCTATAGATCTTAAGATCAAACTTAATTGCAACAAGGACGCATTCCGTCTCATCAGCGGCGAGGCGGAACAGTATAAACTGGTTATATTGTCCGCAAGTGTTTGTAAAGAGTGAAAGTGTCACCGAGCGTCAAACTGGCCTATGCTGAAGCTTTACAACTATCAAACGCAAAGTACGCCATTGAAAGAGTGGCTCTGAAGATATTCAGCATCCCTGCAGGTACTAGATTAAAGCAGCAGCAGAATCTATTTCTGGGACAGTTACCGAAACTCATCATCATAGGGTTTGTGGGCAATACAGCTTTTAGAGGACTCTATACCTCGAACCCTTTCAACTTCAAACGCCACAATACCAACTACGCCACTTTGGTCCACGAGGGCGCCGTTATCCCTGCATAACCATTCACTCTGAGTTTTGGATCATCCAATTTTGTCAGGGAATATCCCTGACTGGTCTTGATAACGGGGAAACATCTGCAGGACTCAGGAGTCGTCGTTTCAAGAGAGGGGTATGGGGCTGGCTACACACTGTTTGCGTTCGACCCGACGCCTGACGTGGAAGATGGTAACCACTACAACTTGATCAAAAACAGAAATCTAAAAGCTGAAATACGTTTTACACAGGCGTTGGCTACCAATGTGAATATGGTTGTATTCTCGGTATTCAACAGCGTTATCCAGGTCAATCACGCCCAGCAACTTATGTTTGACTATCATTAAAAGATTGTAAAATGGACACTACTCAGATACGTGACTTCTTAAGTACGCATAGATACGTTAAGAAATACTTTTTAGGTGTATTTCCTAGCGATGGGCTACCTGAAAAGATAGGCCCGGAAAGACCTTGCACCCTAGTCTTTAACACCGACCCGCATTACAAGGGTGGTACACATTGGGCTGCCATGTTTCTCGATGTTGACAAGGTTATAGTGTTTGACAGTTTAGCAGAGTTTCCCCGAGCATGACATTTATACAAAACCGATATTAAAATATGTAAAATAAAAAAAGCATCACCCACTGTTGAGTATAATAAGCGGCATGTACAGGATTCTCTAGCCATCACATGTGGGGAACATTGTATATAGTTTGTTAGTAAAATGTCTGAGGGTACGACGTTTAAAAAATGTTTTAATCTGTATTCCGCTGATCTAGTAAACAACGACGGCATTGTTATGAAATATGTGAATGAAAAGACTAGGCCCCTGTCGAGCATTGTTATAACAGAATACGGTGTATGTCAAAAGTTTAAGGCCTTGTAAAGCCTCTATTTGCACTGATGACTGTATAAAATAAAAACATTGTAACATGAAATCCGACTGCATTTTTATTCCTCCATCACACATTTTAAAACCTTTATTTTTTTTAAAAGATGTCAGACTACTGATGAAATGTTGAAAGTGTTTATTAGAAACAGTTTTCACTACAAACATGTACACGGGTAAAAAAAAAAAAAATGAAGTAAAAATCTTTCAACACACAACCCTTTTAACAAAACTGTACAATGGTTCAAATTTCAGGATTACATTAGAGCGGTAACCATGTGTTCATTTTGAACAGTCTCTTTTTAAGCGCCAGTTGTAGAGCGTTGCAGTTCCTAGACGGTGTTAGCTGAGGAAAGAAAGGCGACGTCGGCACGATGGGACTCCAGGGAGGGATCTTTCAAACTTTCAAGCCTTCGCCGGTGGTCGGCGTTACCGATGATTGTGGAAGGGATGTTGAGTTCCACAGCGGCGCTTTGGAACCGATTTAAAACCCAACACTCTAGAAGACTACAGACTACGCACTGGTATTTTCCCCCCTGACTTCCCAGTCACTTACACGCCTAAAACAGTCCCCAAAGCTTATAAAAAGACCCCTTAAGAAGACTTTTATAACATTTATACTCTAAACCTTGTAATATAAGGTCACCACAATGTCTGCGCGGCTATGGCGAAATTTAGACCTCCTAAAAATGCAGATCACAGCCAGCCCCATGAAAAGAAAAGCTATCCTATGCGCTGCTTCGGACGATTTAGTGGCGGCCATTTCAGAAATAGCCCTAAACACCCTAAAAGGTAATGTTCCGATATCAACGAGCCAGTTCCGGGTGCTGGAGAAGAAGCATCACATTATTAAGAAGCTCAGCAATAAACGTGCGCCGCTCCTTTCTAAAAGGAAACTGGTCAAACAGTCTGGAGGTTTTATAGGTTCGCTGCTGGGTATAGCTATAACCTCAATAACGGGTCTCCTGTCAAGGACATGATGGAGCACTCCCAAAAAATGTACCTTGTGCCTCACAATCAGCTGGAACAGTTGGGCCTTTCGCCCGCCGACGTCTGGGAAATACGCAGAAACGAGACACAGCGTCTCGATGCGGAGATCAAAGCCATATTGCACCAAACCGATTTAAAACCACACAACAAAGCGGGGCTTTACTCAGGAGCCCTGCAAAACTTTTTACGGTATTACAAGCAGCTAAACGCTGGGAAAAAAAACAAAAAAAACTAACTCTGTACGCACCCACCAAGAAACAGCCAGCAGCAGACCCAGTAGCGCCTCAAGACCCGGGACCGCCACCCACCATGGACGCCTTTGTCGTAGACCTTTTAAAAAAATATAAGTCAGAAGTATAGAGGGGCTGCTCAAATGCTACTCGATAAAATGGCTGCTACTAAAGATTTGACCTCTTGGAACGACAGGGGTGAATTTGTTATTAATTTTTTACAAGGGACAGCCGGTTGAGGATCACACATGTACGATCTGGTCAGAGGTCTCACACACATTAAAACCGTATCAACACAAAACGCTCCTAGCGGATGGGATCAGTTCCTAAGCGCCGCTGCAGAACTCAACATTCCCTCCACGACCACCGGCAAAGGCTTGAAAGTTTGAAAGATCCCACCCCTGGTGTTTTTACCAGGCATCCCATTGTGATGACGTAGCCTTACTTTCCTCAGCTAACACCGTCTAGGAGCAGCGACGCTCTACAACTGGTGCCTAAAAAGAGACTGTGCAAAATGAACACATGGTTACCGCTCTAATGTAATCCCGAAATTTGAACCACTGTACAGTTTTGTTAATAGGTTTGCGCGTCGAAAGATTTTTACTTCATTTTTTTTTTTTACCCGCGTACATGTTTGTGGTGCAAACTGTTTCTAATAAACACTTTCAACATTTCATCAGTAGTCCGACATCTTTTTTTTAAAAATGGTTTTAAAATGTGTGTTGTGGGAATAAGAATGCCTAGTCTGATTTCATGTTACAATGTTTTTTATTTTAGACAGTCATCAGTACAACTAGTGGCTTTACAAGGCCTTACACTTTTCACTTACACCGTATTGTGTTTTAACAATGCTCAACAGGGGCCTAGTCTTTTCATTTACATATTTCATAACAATACCGTCGTTGTTTACTAGATCAGTGGAACACAGATTTTTAAAAAATCTAAACGCCATACCCTCAGACATTTTACTAATGAAAAATATACCATGTTCCCCACATGTGATGGCTAGAAAATCCTGTACACGCCGCTTGTTATACTCAACAGTGGGTGCTTCTTTTTTTTACATATTTGAATATCAGTTTTGTATAAATGTCATGTTCGGGGAACTCCGCTAAACTGTCAAACACTACAACCTTGTCTACATCGAGAAATATGGCAGCCCAATGTGTACCACCCTTGTAATGCGGGTCGGTGTTAAAGACTAGGGTGTGAGGTCTTTCCAGGCCTATCTTTTCAGGTAGCCCATCGCTACCCTAAAAGTATTTATTAGCGTATTTATGCCTACTTAAGAAGTCACGTACCTCAGTAGTGTTCATTTTATAATCTTTTAATGACAGTAAAACTTAAGTTGTCAGGTGTGATTGACCTGGATAACGCTGTGGAATACAGAGAATACAACCATATTCACATTGCTAACCTGTGTAAAAAGTATCTCAGCTTTTAGATCCGTTTTTGATCAAATTGTAGTGGTTACCATCTTCCAGGTCAGGTCAAACGCAAACAATGTGTAGCCAGTCCCATACCCCCTCTTGAAACGACGACTCCTGAGTCCCGCAGATGTTTCCCTGTTATAGAGACCAGTCCGAGATATTCCCTGACAAAATTGGATGTTCCAAAACTCGGAGTGAATGGTTTTACAGGGATAACAGCGCCCTCAGGGACCAAAGCGGCGTAGTTGATATCGTAGTGTTTGAAGTTGAAAGGGTTTGAGGTATAGAGTCCACTAAAAGCTGTACTGTCCACAAACCCTATGATGATGAGTTTTGGTAACTGTCCCACAAATAGATTCTGCTGCTGTGTTAATCTAGTACCGGCGGGGATGCTGAATATCTTCAGAGCCACTTTTGCAATGGCGTACTTTGCGTCCGATAGTTGTAAAGCTTCAGGATGGGCCAGTCTGACGCTCGGTGACACTTTCACTTTCTATACAAACAGACCTGCGGACAATATAATCAGGTTATACTGTTCGGCATTGGCGCTGATGAGACAGAATGCATCCTTGTTGCGGCTGAGTCTGATCTTAAGATCTATACCGTCGATTAGAAGCCTATCTTGGCAGAAAAGGTCTGAATGTATGCGCCCCAGGAGATCAAATTGCCTACTGCCGGTGGCGAAGCTGGCTCTTTTTTTAAAACCAGCATTAGAGCCGTCCAACGCCGTGTCCTCAAAATGCACTTCAGTATCTTTGTAGAAGAGTCCCGCTGAAACTTGTGTGTCCAGGGCTTCGCGACTGTAATTTAGAATACTCTGTATGTAGGCCCTGTAGGCGTACATGATATCACTCTGCATGATGAGTCGATCGCCCAGGTTAATGTCCACTTGATTAAACATGGTGGCGATGGGGTAGGTGATAGGCGCTACTTTAGCATCATTCTCGATGTTGGTGTTGTTCGCTTTGGTTATTTTGCAGACGAGGTGTAACAGAGTGTTGTTGAGATCCAAATACATATTCGTTGACCCAGACACATACAACTATCGGCGCCAGAGGTGTCAGGGCGGCTAGAGGCGATACTTCCATGAAAAAACTGTTCTCGATGCTGGTCTGTGTGGGTTTAAGAGAAAACAGATCTAGCTCCAATTTGGCACATTCACCCGAGGCACAGTGTATGAAGGCCATGATAGCGGCTTTAAAAAATATTTGCACTAGAACGCAGTCTCTTCTTCTTGGAAGATCTCCTCTGTCTTACGACTCTTCTTTTGTGTGGGCCTTTTGAAGAAGTACTCTGTTTTTTTTAATAAGGCAATGGCGGGCCCCCATGCCTCGATGCCCATCGCTTCCTTTTAACACCAGCGCGTGCCCTGAACAACAGCCCAGCTCCTGCCTGGTGTTTGTTCATGGCCTCGGCGACAGCCGACGTTACAGAGCCCACAACTTCATGGGCTATGTTTGTGACAGCCGTTTTAACGTGAGGTTTTGCAACTTCATATCCCCATCTCAAGAATGGCATGGCTCTTCTAAACAAACCCCGAAAGAAGCCCCGTACATAATGGAGGCCCCTTGAAATTAGGGCGGTGATCCCCCATAGCCGGCCTGAACTCTAAAATAATCCCTGTACATTGAGGGATCCCCGTACGTTTTCATAATGACCATTGTGATTGCCTAATAGTCACCGTCACAGCGCGGCCTTAAATGAAGTTTAACAATAACTTTCCCGTATTTAAAGGACACCGGCTCCGATTGATCATCATAGTGTCAAAATGTTTTTGGGAAATTGCCACGTAGTCGGGTTTGTGATGTTGTATATTAACCATCGTGTTATTTTCGCCCTTCACCGGGACACATCTCAACAACGGCGAATAACTATCCCCTATCCTCTGCGGTTCTACGATGTCGCTATACACGTAGAGTGTATAAAATCCGCCGTTAATATCGGGGCACGTAGGGTCCGGATCCACCTGCCTTTTCACATGTTGTACGGTTCCTAAAGCCCTTTGTAATTTACCTCAACAGTTAAACACTGTACTGAGCCCCGGGGCTTTAAGGAACACTTTTTTTTCTAACGTTATCCGACACAAGATGTATATTCGCATACGTTTCAATGCTTCCTATAGATTTGTGGATGGCATCGACCACCGAGGAAACGGTTGGGTAATAGCCATGAGAAAATCCCACAAGGATGCTCAGAGGGTCCTGCTCACGCTTTACAGTAACATTAGCCTTGTGCTTTGTAAATGTATTCCACGTTCCAGGGTACTGTATCTCCATTAGGGTCACGTCCCAGGGCCCTTTCAGGTCCACCGGTTTTGCCAGCTTCACCTTATAATTAGAAATCTGATTGCCGGGGAACATGCCCTTCGAATCGTTGGGCGGCAGCGTAATATAAAAAGGTGCGTTCACAGCGCAACCTCACACCCCCGTGCAGCGAGCGGTCCAAAACCCACCTGTTAAATTTCTCGGCCACCCCCGCAATTTGACCAGCTCCTGTCTCTTGGATCCGATGCCTTTCCTTTTCAGAACCTTGTCAACCAAGTACACCCTGTTCAGATTGTAGGGCACCTTTTGTAACTCTTTGGTATAAAAGACACCCGCTACCTCTTCCCCGGCTTAGTCCTTCAACTTGTAAATATATACCCCTTCTTTAAGCTCCACACTTTTTACTATGAATATCTCATAGCTAAATGTCTGTTGGTAGCCTTTGGTGAAGACACCCTTCAACTTTGAAACCCTGCAATGATCCCCTTCTTTTAAAACCGGTTTCTTGACCCTCAATGCGAGACGACTGCCGTACACGGTTCTCCACATCATTAACGAATTGTCAGCAGTTACCTCCATGGGGGCCATTTTGATTGTTCTATGGTAACTGGTATTATAAACATCTTCAAAAGCCTGTAGAACATCCACGTATCTGTAGGTATTGTTGGCTGTGAAATATTGCCACATCTTTTAATTTTAAATTTCTGTTAAAATGCTCTACAACTGCCGCTTTTACCTCATGTGTCCGGTATTGGGCTGCGCTCCAGTATTTATCCGCTGCAGGTAGCCACGCATTGTTTCACCAGTTAGTGATACACACAGGACTGCTGCACTGTAGCGCAGCCGACGGTTCCGTAATATTCAGATAACGCAGAGTCAGAGGGGGTATTTCAGCGATTCTCTCCTTAACCAGCACATATATCAATCTCCCGATACAGATGTAGCCTGGGTGTAACTCATAGACATCTTGCCCCGCAACACACTGATTCTCGTTCTAAAAGTGATTAAGTATGGAGGGTTAAGTAACACTGTTATGGTCTGTTATCCACGACCTTTTTTAAAAATTATTTTAAAACAACTTTCGGGGGGGCTAAAGACGTAATTCTTTTATGTTTATAATAAATATCACACATAGGTCTTTCCATGTCAAAATAGGTACATAGCCCCTACATGCGTTTGAGTTATGAGCAAGGCTCAGAACAGTATTGGATCTCATTGACCGCTTCTACCAAGATCTTAATCATAACGATGTGGACCCCTTCCTTCACACCCGACGACCCATACACCACCCTTAACCTATATACCTTGTGCTGGTCTAAACTGCTACATATGTTCTGAATTGTTCTTGCAGTGTACGACTCGTATAGACAGCCGTGAGCCTCCTGCTGTGGCTCATTAATTTTATGCCCATAACACAGGTTATAATAGTCACATTTAACACGTGTTCACAACTGTTGCCGCAAAACCTTTAACAGGCCAAATAGCATCATAGAGTATGCCAGGCGTTTCCTTTTCATAATCGGTGCTAACGCAAGTGCTGACACATTTCTTACGCTGCTCTTTGTTTTGGCTTGTAATACTTTCAGACTGTATGGAACAGCATAAACAGTAAAAATTTACGTTGTTAACCTTTGGCGTAGACCCCTCTAGTGCATCTCTTTCTGCAGTTGTTTTGTACGGTTCAAACAGAAAGCAAAAGACATACTATTAGTTAAAAGTATGATAACGGTGTATACACGATAATGGTCTATAGAGTTTTTACTAACCTCAGCATTTTCGCCACACTCGGCGGCGGCTCTGAAACCTTGCGAGTCGCACAGGTCCATTGGTGTATAAGTGACTTCGGATTTTACAGTTGCTGGTTGCATCAGGATGGCCTCTGGATCTGGGTCCTCCTGAAAAACCATGTCTTCAAAGATCGGCAAATTTGGTGGTGTTACACCTTCTTCAGCATCTTCAGTGTTGAAGTTGACTGCATCACTTAGTTCGTCTTTTGAGGCTTCGCTGCTATCAACCTTGATGGGTGATATCAGTTGCGGCAAATCCTTGAGGCTGAGCTTTTCAAGCCATTGGCAGAGTTCCTCGTGCAACCCAGTAACGTCGGAACTCCCATCTTTAGGGGGCAGTCTGCTGTGCATTCTCATCCAACGGTGCGAGGGTCCGATTGTATCTATTGATAGGATTCTGGGCTTTTCTGGCAATAGGATTGTATCTCTTCATATTGCCTGGACACCATATTTCAACACTAGATCACGGTTTGACATGCGGCTCTAACCACTCCTTATATGTATTTGACGGTTCAAAAAGGGAGTACGCCTCTACAACCTATAACGATCACATGCTCACCTTGACGACTCTAATACACTGCTGGGTAACACGTGCTGCTAACCGCATGTCACGGCTTTTGCACCATTTGACAATCCCCTCTTTTTTGATTATCCAACAGTGAGGAGGTGTGGCCTGCCCGCCCCTTCTCCAGCCTGTGAGGGGACCCCCCCAAGCAGCCACTTAGTCCTGAATGTCTGACATGTCCAGACCTGTCCTCTTAGGCTCTGAAACCGGTTGCACAACACCAAGGCCTTCATTTTACACAGCAAAAAGACCAATACCCAGGGGCTAGGACCCTGGCACATTGATAACACGTGACACCTCTACACCTACGTCTGTTCCCGGGTGGGCTCTCTGGGGTAGCGGAAGTCCCAGTAGTGGAAGTGATGTCATTTCCAGGGCGGGACAACTGTCACTTCCCAGTTGATGAGGAAAGGTATCCCCTCCTACTACTTACATCTAGCAAGTGCATTATTCCTCTTGAATAAAAAAAATAACACTAGCATCAAAGATCATACACTTTTATTTCAAACACTTTTTTTTAAAAGCATGAAATATTTCTGTAAAAAAAAAAAAAAAAAAAAGTATCTTCATGCTCAAAGTGCAGAAACGTTTACATTTTCAGTGCGTCTGTGTAAAATACAAGGAAGTAAACAAAGTGTTGATAGGGTGCTCACTGCAGCTGCAGCCTTATGAAAAATTAGGTTTTTGCGTTAATGAAGATATCCACACAAAATGTCCCCTAAACGTTCACAAAAGATGGTATAAATTTGTTTTTGGCAATAACTAGAAGCTTTGAGAGCGGACAAGATACACGACATACCTTTAAGGATTCTGTAGCTTTTCGCAGTTCTTTGATAACGGATGACAAAGCCTCTGGATTGATTCCTTGCTCACAGAGTCGCACACAAATAGTGAGAGTGTCCGCATCCAGGCCAGTGTTCAATATTTTAGATATCTCAAGTAAAACTGCAAAAGCAATTAAAGCATATGTAAGTAAAACTGTGACATTTCTATAAAAAAAAAATCTATAATTCTTTATGTAGCCTTTAGGTAGATAGGCAATGTAAACATGATAATGCATCACAAGAACGTAGTTTTTTCAGATCTTATGTTTATTTATTTATTTAAATGCTTATTTAGCCCAAAATTGGGGTTTGAATTGGACCTGCGTGCGAACCAAAATGGCAAATCTCATAATTGCCCTTTTTAAGCTCATGCAGAGTGGAGTAGTCCTCATGAGCTACCTTGAGTCCAATACAACACCCAAATTTAAACATGTTAACCTCATGGTGTATTCAAACCTGATAGCATCACTAACTGGCAGCACTATAGTCATGTGAAAGCGGCCTTTTTTTCCATAGGTTGTGAGCCAGCACACAGAAATCACAGACGTGATCAAGGTTCACAGACTTAATTTCAGACTATACAAAATGGATAGCAATGTAATGTTAAAATCTGTGTCATGGGCCTAAAAGTGGTGAAAATAAGGATAGGTCGAAACCAGATCTTCCATCCTTAAGGAGGCTGCCATGCGAGGCTGTATGTGGCAACTCTTGCAGCATATATGTTGGAATAGTCTGGGGCAGGTTTTATCCTAAGGAGTGGTGGGTGTGCCCAGAGATTATCTGGGAACTGTTTAAGTTAAAAGTAAAGAACACAATTTCAATTACAGCAGACAGATCAAGGCTTGCTCTAAAACTCCAGAGCAAGAGTAGTCATTAGTCAAATCATATATGCTTCCAGTTGCCAAATTATTCATATTTTATCTGAGCGAGACTGAAGTACACGACTCCACTCGAAGTACAGGCAACTCACACAATTAAAAGCTCTCTTAAACAGAGAACGCCAAATTAATAAAGCAATCACGCTTAAAGGTTCAAGCTCTGTTCAAAAAGCAGCAATAAGGAAAACCCACTGCTGTAACTACATTAAAAACAGAATACAACACTGCCATGCAAGAGACAATTTAGAAGTCAGGCCACCCGAAGCAGGAACCATTAATACTCGTGGTGTGGCCATCAACCTAGAATGCTTACATCAGGACCAATCAAGTATGTGATTATATTTAACGTTTATTTACAACTACTGCCGAAATGGCTATTCCCACTGCATGTAGAACTAAATTAATTATGTTATTAGAGTTTACCTGAAAAGGGTAGATCGTTTTAAATAATTAACAAGCATATAGTTGGATGTGTGCCTTGAATACATTTTAGCAGCTGGAGTTAAAGGTCAAGGAAATTCAGGAATATTACCAGTTTGAACCCGTCCAGTCAAAGGTTGAGAAACTTTGCAACTGAAAAAATACCCCAATTAGCATAGTACTATAACCTTTCAAACACTTCCAATACATTATAATCCCCTGCTTGCTTCCCGTCCACACACTATACCAGAGGTATCTGATTTCTATTAGGTCTGTAGTCAACTCACTCAAAGGCAAACATGCCTATAAGTACTGACAAAAAAAAACATGTCCCTGTGTCAAACTGTGGGAAAATATTTTCTGTGACAACATAGCTGCCAAGGTTCCAAATTGCTATCCTTGACATTTTCATAATTTCAGTGTAATTATGAGTGACATTTCAGTCACTGTGAGTGACACTTTCTCCCGAGCAATGGAGATGAGGGAAACATAAATATCGAAAATGACACCCATTTGAGCAACAAGAAACTCCAAGAATATCTTAAAACTGCTGCAAAGACCCAGAAACGGAAGGGCACCTAGACTTTCAGGAGCACACCGACACATTAAACTACAACAGTGAGATAGAAATTCAGGTGCTCGGCTCCAGCCGCCGCTCCTCCTCCAGTGCACACTCAAGTAAACTCCACGGGTGAGAGAGCTTAGATAAGAGGTCTTCAAACTGAGGGACGGGGGGAGGGGGGGGGGGGTGCCCCAGACACTGGCCAAAAGAAGCATTATACAGATAACAGGCCTTTGTTTAAAGCAAAAGCAGTTATTTCATTTTTTTAAAAAGGTAACAGTACTTAACCGCAATGATTAAATAGGTCTAGGCATATTTAAACATTGCCTTCTTTATAAAATAAGTGTGAAAAATTCTGAAGGGGGGCCCAATGATTTTAATTTTTCCAACTGGGAGGGGGGGGGGGGCGGCATAAAACAGTTTGAAGGCACTGGCTTAGATGCTTTCAGAGATAGGGTGACCAGGCGTCCCGGATTTCACCAGCTGTCCTGGCAGGTTTCAGGAGATTTAGCTCATGTCCCGGTTTTCAGAGATGGTTGCCTGAAAATGGGGGGAGGTGACTTTTTTGTTTTCCAAAATAGAAATAGTTAGAAGGTGTTATCAGAAAGCAATTTCATTAACAGTCATTATACTGGCTTTACAAATTGCATTTTGTTCATGTTTGTGTGCCTTTTCTGTAATTCTGCTGTGAGGAGAGCTGTCATTCTTTGTGCGCGGTTGAAGTAATATTGTAGTCCTTCTATTTTTGTGAAATGTCCCGGATTTTGGCTTTAGAATTCTGGTCACCCTATTCAAAGAGCATGTACGTCACAATGTGTCCATGTGTAACTTGTGAGCGCCACGCTGCAGCTCACTCCCCCCCCCCATGAGCAGCACAACACATAAAACCTCAACACTGGTAGACTGGTGCCGAAAATCAGACCGAAGGGTTGACATCAGAAGAGCACGAGAATAGGAGACATAGAAGTATCTTTTACCACTACAAAGAGGCACGTTTTGTCTTTCTACTGAGAGTCTGCCTGAACCACAGAAAGACTTTAAAGAAAATGTGTCACTGTCTTAGTTTAGATTTTAATTGAGCCGGACACTTTCAAAGAAATTCACTGTAAACTGAGGCATTTACGTTTCTTCATTTGTGTACAAACCTGCTTTTCCTTTCCTGCTAAATTGAAAGGAAAACATACTGCTGCGCTTGCTTTTGATTTGCTTCAAGTAAGTGTGAAACTCCAGTTCCTCTCTGGTTACTTTTCAACAAAAGGGGCAGCTGTGCCCTGAGCCAAAATCCCGGATGATGCAATACATGGATGTGCATGATGTCACGTGATCAGGCTGCACTGTGCTGGGTCCCAACTGAGAGCTAGTAGCTAGTGTCTTTAAAATGAATGGCAGTGATAGACAGACCACTTACATGAGGTGCAAGGCAATTAGATTGAGCACAAGGAGTCAATGAGCTGTTATGCGCTTCTCTGGCTTTCTCCCGGTATACTCCAGGCAGCCTCCAGGCCACCAGACTAAAATGCGTCAGTCTAACCCCTGACTGCATGGTACTTGGCAGGTGTTAGCGCGCCTGGTCCTTAGTAGGTAAATTTAGAAGGGGACGCGTATAGGTCGGTGAACCTTTTGGATCGCATGGAGTATCCTAGCTATGGTGTAACCAATGACCATCAATAATCAATACACAATCATTAAGCAAACCATTAATCATCAGTGAATAGCATCAACATCTCATGAATAACCACAACTCAATTTTATGGCAAGACCGGAGGCTCCTATTATGCGTTTCTTTTCTTGCTTTAATTAATGAGCAGCAGTCAAGAAACTACAAATCCCATAAGGCTTAACATCTGTAGCCAATGGGATTAAAAACGTAGTTCAAAACACACATAACCAATAGTAATTACGATATGCCATTATGACGTCACTTGACTGCAAGCAGCCTTCTTTTCTTGCTGCTGCAGTCGAGATAAGTCGCATTTTCTTTTACCCACGTTAATTACATTATTCAATAAGTTTAATATTGTTGGTTTTTACATATATTCCGCTTTATTGCCTTTGTTATGCTAGACGGCAAGTTGCTGCATGTTTATTTGTGTCTCCGGCAACTCGTCCACTGCATTTCTGTTATTTATAGCTGAGTTCGTCAGCTCTGTCTTTATTTTATGTGTGTTAGCGCGCGTCGCGTGAGTTCATAGGCATTCTTTCTAATTTATAGTTGACGGCAAGCTGCCGTGTGTTCATTTCGCTCCGACCTCCCTTCTGAGAGGTTCCGAGCCGAGCGTTTCAGCTCTGACGTCGGTTTTGTTTATTTTACACGCGCGTCGCGCGCGCTCCAAATTCCAAGCATTCCTTTGCCTCAGGCAGCAACCGTCATTCGGTTTGCTCCTGAGGCAGAGACGTCGGATGACAGAGCGCTTCTCACAGCATTATTTATTCTTTCCTAGAGCAACTTTAGTCGCTTTATTTAGACCTGGGCCATATTATTAACCCCTTCTATTCCCTGTTTTTACAAAAGACTCCGTTTCTTCTCAGTTTCGGTCTCCTTAAATTCCAAAATTAAACATACAAACCTATTTCTAGTTTAAATATATTTTTATTGAAATTAAAACATAATGGAACCTGGCACTTCCTCTATGGAACAGGGTGTTTCCACTGAATTGGAAGAGATGAGACATGAACTCTGTGATTTCATTAGAAGTTCTGTTCATCAGGCAGTATCTTCCTCATTACAAAAATTATCAAAAAATCTGGAGAATAACCTTTCTAACTTAATTTCCAAATCGGCCCAGACTGCGGGGGAAAGCAGTACGCGTCCGCCAGCGAAGCCAGGTATGGGGACGCAAATGGAAGGTGAGTCCATCTCACGTACGCCAGAGGACGCGGTTCCTCACAAGGCTCCTGCCAAGGAGTATAACAATATGGCTCCAAAATCATTTTTAAAACGAAAATCTAAAGAACGCAATGTTCTCCCTGTTATCTCTCCAGTTATTCAGGATACAGACGAAGATATGCCTGATGTAGATTCAGATTCATATTTATCTGACAAAGACGATGATGAGTCCTTTTCCATTCCTCCTCCAAAGAAAGCAAAAATAACTTCTGCTACCCCTTCTCTTTTCGACTCAGAAGGGTTTCCTATGTTCGATCCCTCTCAAATTCATCATCCCAATTCTACTGAGTGGTTTCCAGCTGACCATGTGGGTCGTTATGTGGCACAAAAACTTTTTTCACCCCTAGACAAACAAACAAGATCTAAATTAAAATCCGAATGTCCTCGTCCCGTACTCTCTAACAAAGCCACTATTACCCCTACTATTGATGAACAAATGTTGACTTTCTTCACCAAACAAGGAAAGGACCCGCGCAAGGGCGTGGATAAAGCTTGGTCCTCCTGTCAAGACAAACTCTTAGACATTACAGGGCCTCTTACTAGGATTTTTGATCTTGTCGAATCAGCCAGACTAGACGGTTCCTTCCTCGACCCAGAAGAGTTATCTTTATGGGTTCAACGTTGTTTCTGCCTGTTGGGAAATGGAAATTCTTCCTTCATTCACGAGAGGCGTAAAGGCCTACTGATCAAACTTGATCCCAAACTCGTAAATTTGGCAACCGTTCAACCTCAGCTCCAATCAGATGGACAGCTTTTTGGAGATTCCTTTAGTAAAGGACCTCGGCAAATATGTAGCTACTTTCACCTCAATAACCAAAGCCCAACAGTCCATGAGAAAAATGTTCCACCAGCGGGTTTTTGCCAGGGCCGGTAGACGTAGGGGTCGCTGGACGTGGATTCAGCAATCAAGGCTCCAGAGGCTATTACTCTTCCTATCAGCAGGACTTCAGGCCTCAGTTCTACCCCCAACGTGGCAGAGGATACCGTGCCAGGTCAGCCAGACATTCCAGAGCCGCTAACCCAACAGGTAAGCCTCCTTGTCGATTCTTTCCCGACAGGAGGTCGTATTTCCCATTTTCTGTCAAATTGGCATGCAATAACAACAGATGCTTGGGTGTTAAACACAGTTCTAGGCTACAAAATAGAACTTTATTCTACTCCGGTGCAAACTTCTTTCCAACCTCCTCCCCATTTTTCCACAGAAATGGTTCATCTAATTTCCCTAGAGGTAGACACATTGTTACGCAAACAAGCGATTGCGCCCGCTCTTCCCCTTTCTTCGGGTTTTATCAGCCCAATTTTTCTTGTTCAAAAGAAAAACAAAAAGATGCGTCCAGTCATCAATCTAAAACATTTCAACCGATTTGTTGTATACAGGCATTTCAAAATGAAAAATTCTCCATCTCAGAGACATTCTCCTCCAGAACGACTGGATGGTCAGATTGGATCTACAGGACGCTTACTTAGTCGTTCCTGTTCATCCAGAATGCAGAAAATTTCTTCAATTCCAGTGGTTAGAAAAAATGTATCACTTTACCTCTCTGCCCTTCGGTCTCTCGTCAGCCCCATGGTGTTTTACAAAACTCATGAAACCCGTGGTAGCTTTTCTAAGAGCTCAAGGGATAAGATTATTAATTTATCTAGACGATATCCTCATCCTAAATCAATCGTCTCAGACTCTCCTACTCCACCTACAAACGACTTGCTCTCTGTTGGAACAATTGGGTTTCATAATAAACAGGGAAAAATCCCTTCTTATACCCTCCCAAATCGTAGAATTTCTGGGATTTCAAATCAATTCCCTCTCAGCGACCCTTCTTCTACCATCGTCAAAAATAAAATCCATAAAATCAGAAATTTTGCAAATTCTCCGAAATTCCCTCATTTCCCTCCGAAGTCTAGCCCGAGTTGTGGGTCTTCTCTCCTCCTCCATCCAAGCAATCTTTCCGGGTCCCCTTCACTATCGTGCTCTTCAAAGATTAAAGATTCAACACCTAAGAAAGGGGCTTTCGTATTCCGATCTCGTTCCTTTAGACAGAGTCTCGCACAGAGCTTCAATGGTGGATAGACCATTTAGATGCTTGGAATGGGAAAAGTATCTTTCCATCAGCCCCAGATCTTGTGCTAGAATCCGATGCAAGCCATCAAGGCTGGGGAGCCCGTTGTGGACCCATCTCGACTGGGGGTACATGGTCAAGCGAGGAGTCCAAATTGCACATCAATTGTTTAGAGATGCTTGCAGGCTCCTTTGCAATCAGAAGTCTGGAAAAGAACAAAGTACATTGTGCAATCCTGCTCAGGATGGACAATATATCTGCGGTCAGATATATAAACCATCTTGGGGGTACACGATCCAAACCTTTGGCAGATCTAGTCAAGAGCTTTTGGGAGTTTTGCCTCTCAAACCATCTTTCGGTACATGCAGAGTATCTTCCTGGGGCTCTCAACACAGTGGCAGATTGGCATGCTCGTCACCTTCGAGATTCCAGCGATTGGAGACTTCATCCTTCCGTGTTTCACAACATCCAATCCTTATGGGGCCCCTTCTCCATAGACCTTTTTGCTTCTACCCTCAACACTCAACTTCCCCAATTTTACAGCTGGCGCCCAGATCCCTTAGCCTTAGCATCAGATGCTTTCTCACAAGATTGGTCGTTTTCCCTCAACTATGCCTTTCCCCCTTTCATAATAATCAACAGGGTTCTGGCTCAGGCCAGATGTCAACATGCTTCTCTCTCTCTTATCGTCCCGTTTTGGCAATCCCAAATTTGGTTCCCCACTCTTTTAGAACTGTCAATAGATTTTCCCTTGTTAATTCCATCCTTTCCGGATCTGCTACTAGACCCTCTTCACTGTTCTCATCCCCTTATTCTGAACAACATCCTAACCCTATCCGCTTGGAAAATCTCAGGGATTCCCAATCTTTCCCTGTCATTTCGGCAGAAGCTTCCCATTATATCTCAAACTCCTGGGCCCCAGGCACCAAAAAAGCCTACAAGGCAGCCTGGTCTCTATGGGATTGCTGGTGTGTGGGAAGACAAATGAATCCCTTTTCAGCAGATGTAATTTTTGTCGTAAATTTTTTAGCCTCGGAAGCCAGCAAAGGTAAAGCATTTCGCACTATCAATCTTTACAGATCTGCTATCTCTTCCAACCATATTCATGTTCACGGTAAACCAGTAGGCGAGCACCCGTTGGTATGTAAATTATTAAAGGGAGTAAAATTTTCTAAACCTCCGTTACCAAAATACAATCATTTGTGGGATGTTAATATGGTTTTGAAATACTTGATTGCATTACCAGATAATTCAAGTTTATCATTAAAGCTTTTATCTGCTAAATTAACAATGTTATTATGTTTAGTTTCTATTAAACGTTTATCAGATGTTAAGGCTTTGGATGTCTCCAACCGTCAATTCACCCCGTCGGGTGTGCTGTTTTCGGTTGTAAGACGTACCAAGACCAATTTGTCGTCAGTCTTTTATCCCTATTTTCCGCTTCAACCAAAATTGTGTGTAGGACAATGTCTCAAAGTTTATGAGCATAGGACCACAGATTTGAGAACATCCTCCTCCCAACTTCTCATATCTTTCAGGAAACCCCATAACCCTGTTTCTTCTGCTACATTAGCCCGTTGGGTTAGACTGATTATGTCCTTGGCGTGTATTGATGTTTCCAAGTTTGGAGCTCACTCCTCTAGGGGGGCTATGGCTTCCAAAGCTTTCTGGGCGGGATCCCGTGTGGAGGATATTCTAAAATCTGCGGATTGGTCCAATGACAATACTTTTAGAGTATTTTATTGCAAACCGATTGATAATGCTTCTTTGAATGTGATTAATATGCTTTAAACTCGCATAATAGGAGCCTCCGGTCTTGCCATAAAATGTAGATTTTCCTAGTCTATGACGGAAAGTCTTAATTTTATTAAAGACACGGAGGCGAGTATTATCCCACCTCTTGTATAACTTTTTATCCCTCCCTTTCTCTAGTTTCGGCTTCAACCACTCAGACAACGTCCTAATCAGATCCCGTCAGATCATCCAATCAATTCGTTTCCTTCAGGATTTGGATCATCCCTGTTGGTTTGGCCGGACTACCCTTGCCTCTGCAAGCTCCTGGACTTTTTCTCTGATGTCTTTGCTTTCCTCATGGCTCTGTTTATTCTTTGTTTATTACTCCCTTTGTTCACAGTTAACTGACTTCATTTGCAAGAAAAGAGGGCTGCTTGCAGTCAAGTGACGTCATAATGGCATATCGTAATTACTATTGGTTATGTGTGTTTTGAACTACGTTTTTAATCCCATTGGCTACAGATGTTAAGCCTTATGGGATTTGTAGTTTCTTGACTGCTGCTCATTAATTAAAGCAAGAAAAGAAACGCATAATACTCGCCTCCGTGTCTTTAATAAAATTAAGACTTTCCGTCATAGACTAGGAAAATCTACATTATACTTTTTATCAATTTATTTCCCTATTTGTTACAATTCTAAGCCATAAGGTTAATTCAAACTTTATTCAATTCACTCAAGATTAATTCATTAGTGACCACCAATAACATAACCTAATCAGTACTTGAGAAAACATACGTTCTAATGCCTCAAAATAAGCCAATAAAGAAGAATGTGTTAACATGAATAACAAAGTTCAGCAAATCAGTCCATCAATCATTTGTCACCGTATACGTCAACGTCTCAGAATAGGAACCCCACCTAACCCAGATTAGCATTGGCATGTGGGACTTCATGCAAAAACAGTTTAGAACATGAATTTGGAAAAAACATCTAGCTAGAAGAAAAACTATAAAACAGCACAGTTGGTACCTAGAAAGAAAAGGCACAAAAAGTCGATCAGTCACATTGCCATAGCTACCTATCCATGGTATGGATCAGCAACCAAGTCAGTCTTCGTCTTCAGGTCATCAATCGATCAGCAACGCATCAGGCTCTCAAGAGCATGAGCCAATAACAGAATCTCAAATCTCTTCGAACATCCACACCTTACTTCGAACATCTGTTCTCTCCATCAGTTCTGAAGTTTTTCCCCTTTGTCACGACACTATATTAAAGTTACCCAGTCCATCCCTTTATACCTAATTGGTCAATTAATCACCCTATTTGACACTAGCCAATGTCTTTTATTTTACAAACCTATGAGTTATAATATATTGTTGTTCTCGGGTTGTCGACTGGTTCACTGTACGATGTCATCATCCGGCTCATCAGATATCGCAAATGTTGCATTTTCTTCTCCAGTCAGTGTCTCTATTGTTCAAGTCCTGGGAAAGTACATCTCATCTGCTTTTCACCGGGTTTGATACAAATTTGATTCCTCTATCTCCTGTCCGTTGTTTCGTTGCAGAATATTCTAGCTAAGCAGATTTTATTAACATAAGTGGTTCATGGTCAGTTCAACGCATCAGCTTTTCTACATTGCACGATTATTCAGCTTCTGCAGGAGGCCTGGCAAAACCAGGCCACAACTTTGGCTAAGTCAACTCTTACTACATTTATTATTACACATTTTCAATATTTCATGCATTTTTAATCATTTTAGTATAACTCATGTGAGTTGGCAGCCACTCTTCGTGGGCACATTTTCAAACGTGCACATTATTTCTTTACATTAATTTTTCTACATATTATTCAAAATGCATAAGCACTCATTAATAATTTTAATTAACATATCTGCGTCAGCACAGGGCTGTGACAACAAGAACTGGCACAGCCATGAGGTCTTTCCTTTATACTGTGAGTGCTGAGCTGTTAACTTATCCAGTGTTTGTCAGTAAAGAACTGGATAAGAAAAAGTAAAAGAAAAAAAACATTACAAAGTACTGGAGAAAAATCCAACTCATATCCAATTCTCTCAAAACATTCAATATTTATAAATGACATGCACTCTCATAGGGTGTTGAATGAAAAATAAAATAAAGTTGCTATCTATTTGCGAGCAGTAGAAAGACTGTGTGTAGACTGAAGCAGCAAATGGAGGCCAAGCAGGTGCGACGCAACATGTTTTTCATTCGCCTCAACCAACAGTTTCAGTTTGGTAAGAGGCTGATTAACTAGGCTGAGTCCTTACCCACATAGTGAAAATGTGATTTACGATCTACCAAGTTAGGGAAGAAATGACACTTTGAGTGGAAGGTTAAATTATTTCTCAAACTTAACTGCAAACCATAAGTAAAGAGACTTAATACATTTGTTATTGCCTTGCTTTGAAACCAGCTAATGCCACCAGACTGTTGACAAACTTTGCTCAAAAGCTTTGCCAACTGAAGATTTAGGGCCATATGTACGAAAGCTTTTTCCCATAGACACAGAATGGGTAAAATCCTTTGGTACATCTGGCCCCTAGTATGGTGTTCGCCATCAATGCAGCTTCAGATGTGTCCATGTACTAAATTGATGTATGTGCTGGAGATGTTTAAACATTAAGTTCTACGATCCCACCACATGCATCAGCACTTTGAACAAAAATACATCAAATTATGTTGTTTTCTAGCCTAAGTTCTCCGGCTCCAGTGAGCCAGCTGGTTAGAGTTCGGTGGCAATAACACAAATGCTCCAGGGTCAGTCCTCACTGGAGGCCACCAGCCTGTCATTATTCCTTATCCTTTTTGTCTAACACCAGCAACACATAGGACGGAGCCTCCTTCCTCTTGTGGTAATCTTCCTACTGCCATGCCCGCCCCCAAATAAATCTCACTATCTGTCATTTCACAGCCTAAACTAAGTATCTCTTTGTCTGGGAACTTGTCTAAAATGCTGTCACCTGCCATGGCTAGCACACAGATAGGAAACACCAAGACAATGGGGGAGGAAGAGGGTGCTATATACCCAGCACACCTAGGAGAGAACTTCCATTATGCCCTTTTGGGAGACAGGCATTTCACTACCAGGCTACGCACATTGATTGGCCATGCCCTCTGACCCCATTACCAGGATTGCATGGCTATGAGATACATTTAGTATTCATTACATGCTACTACTTAGTGAAAGATACAGCACTTAAAGCACCCATTTGTGATGTACATGGCACACTAGCACAAAAGACGAAGAAACAATATATAGTGTTACAATTTTTTATATGGCATACTGCTTACAATTACCAAATACTGACATGGACTTGGGGTTGATTGTGTTCCTTTTGGGAGGAGGCCTTTTCTGGTGACTCAAGATGGTTCCCATAAGGAGCATGGTGGGTACTGATTTTCATAAGCCAGGTCTCTTTCTAGAGTAGGATGGTGGTCCAAAAGCAATGGGCTGGAATGCAGCCCTGAGTGATTGCCAACAGCTGTTATCAGAACAACGACTAATAGACTGTAAAGCATGGATATGTCTAACCGTGAGCTTAACTTGTTGAAAAATTCACCAGCCATACAAAAACATTGTATTATCCTTGAAATCTTGAGTTTGTCACCCGGCCTTGAAATTGCTCGACATCTTACTGCCCGACTTACACAGTAACAGTATACAAACAGATCCCGACCCCAATGAAAAAGGATGTCTGAAAAGCAGAAATAATATGATTACAACCCTGAGCCACAGACAGTGGAGACAGGGGCTTGTCCCACTGAGCTGAACTTTGATTCAAAACAAAAAAAGAATTAGACCTAGCAGAGGTTAGACCATACAATATGATTTGCAGTATGGGTTGTGGTGGATTTTTGTACATCAATAACAATGTGCAAAATGCAGTTTCACATTTGATTTCAAATGTACACACTGATATGATACTGTTGCTATTAAAACAAGTTTTCTATGTTGTGTAGAAATGTGTCTTCCTGACCCTTGTTAACTAGGCCTCAATTTGGACCTAATAGCCTTTTTTTCCAAAGTGAATGTCACCCTTGTCTTCCACCTGCATATTTAACTGTTTGTCATCTATTAAATAAATATGCAGTCAAGTAGAATCACGTTTATTTCCATTGTTGTTTTAAAAAAATATATATATATATTAATTGTATTTCTACATATATTATAATCATAGGTAGCACACGCATGTTTCCTGTGGTCTACAGTAATACCAACAAAAGGTATGGATGCAAGAAGCAGAACATTGAATGATATAAGAACAGAAATAGCAAAAGGAAAAAGGAAAACAGGCAGGGGGAGTTCTTCCCAATTAGGGAGTTATCAACAGTGAGGTCTGCACTGTCGTTTGACAAGTAGTGGGTAATGGAATGCACCATTACAAAGAAACAGTTGGGTTGAGAAATGCAACAACAGTTATGATGGAATGCATTCAAGGAAGAATGTCAGGCACTTCACACAACTGTTCAGGGGCTGGGGGGAGGAGGGGTTGCAGACATTGGAAACATGCACATCTCAGTGATGTAACAGTAGATGCTGAGGCTGCTTGAAAGTCAGACAGGATGGCATCCCAGCTGGCGACTAGCGGGTACTTATGTAAACCACCATGTGTCTTCCCTGCACAATGGAACGCCCTACCCCCTGGCCCATGCCTGCATGGAAAGCTCAAAAGTAGGTAGCATCAACAATCTCCACCTATGGGTGATTAAGAGCTTGGCCCAGAGCTATAAACCGTGTGGTGGCCCTATGTTTCTCATCTCAACAAGTGAGGCCTAGTATGCAGGCCTCCCAAGCATGGGCCACAAGCCTCTCTGTGCAGTCTGCCTGCCTTGTGGTCATGCCCAGTCAGTAGTGGTGAAGGGGGGAGTGGGGGGGAATAGTCCAATATCATGTATACTATGCCTGTGTTAGGAAGGGGTAGGCAGCGCCAGTACAGTGATAATAACGGTTTATCTTTTCAGGAGTAAGGTAGGCGCTTATGAAATATGCAATACTGAATAAGGGGAAAACATGTTGCACCGTAAAAGTGAGGGGTATTCTACTATGGCTGCCCATTCTGTGTTCGTGCAGGGGCAGCCTAGGTCCGCGGGGGTCAGTGATGCGGCAGCGTGTGATTCAGCAAACCACTGTACCCATGACAAAGGTACTGTACAGTGAGGTGCATTAGGTGTTCCTGTTTCATGCCACCCCATTGTGAGTCAAATGCCCCAATTATGGAGTTATGAAAAAGGAAGTGGCCAGGTGGAGTCCCTCACTGTCATTAGTGTTTCAAATGGTATAGGGGGGCTACCCTGATAAAGATCCCCCAGTGTGCGTAAACTTATTTCGTGCTATGCGGTGAGCTCCCTGGCTGAGGTGATCTGATCCACCCTAGGGGTGCCCCGGAGCAGCAGAGCAGGAGCGTAGGTTTGGGTAACTTTGATAATGATGAGACTACGTTTAAAACATCAGTCTGCTACATGGAGCAATGCAGGGGACTGGGTCGGTGGCATAGTGCAGGGATGGAATAAATGTAATATATGTAGCTGGCTTCAGGCTGGAGTTGTTGTGGCGGTGTCTGCTAATAGTAGCCCTGTCTATCATTTAGCCACCCATTGTAGCTGTGAGACCAGGTAGTAGAGCTCAAAGCTTAAAACCGCTGGTCCCCCTTCAGTGGTTGGCATGTGTAGTTTCTGAAGCGCTACCTTGCTTCTCGTGTTGTACCAGAGAAAGGTCTCTTGTCAGTTTGTTGAGCATGCATAAAAAGTATTTTGGGACATACAGTGGGAGGTTGGAAAAATAATACAACAGGAAAGGTAACATGACCATCTTGATGAGGGCTACCCACCCAGCAACTAAGATCGAAAGTGATTTCCAAAATATTGATTGTGTTCGTATCAAGGATACTGCGCAGGATACCGTCAAACAGATCAACGGGGACTCAGTAAATGCAGATACCAAAATCAATGGTTGCCAACTTAGTTGGACACTTCCAAGGTGATAGGTAGGGTCCGGGACAGAGGCTCCCAAGGAGTAAAGGCATGATTTTGATGAATTAACTTTCAGCCCAGAAATCCTCGTGAGCTGGTAGAATATGGGCGCTATGTCTGGGGGAAACTTGTGTATGTCACGCAGATATAGGAGTAGAACATCAGCATAGAGTGATATTGAATGGAACTTGTCCTCCGGTGGTATATCCCAGGCCTGTCCGTGTGTACGGAGAGCGATCACTAGCCATGCATGACCAGGGGGTAAAGTAGGTAGGGGGGGAGACAATGGGCATCTCTGTCAGTTACCTCAATGGACAGTGATTGGGTTGGATAGCAAGGTTTCAGTCTTAACCCTCACCAGGGGATGGGTGTAGAGTAGATTCACCAGGTTGATAAATCTAGGGCCCAGTCCTTAGCAGGGAAAAACTGTGGATAAAAAAATCCCACTCCAAGGAGCCTTCTCTAAATCTAGAACTAGATATCCGGAACATGGCCAGTCACTGGGCCCGTCTCCATAACCATTCAAAATCTCCGCAAAATTAGCCAAGTGTTCCAAGCCGGGACATACCCGGCTTGGAACTGTATGTATGAGTGTAGATACCAGGGCACGTCTACATTGGTCTAGATGTATTTGTGTAGATACCAGGGGGGCCAGGCGGTAAGCTAGTAATTTGGCTAGTATTTTATAGTCTGTGTTGAGTAATGCAAGAGGATGGTATGAGCCTAAGACAGAGGGATCATGGATCAATGAGGGTAGGGAGATAATCAATGCCTCACGAAGAAAAGATGGCAGACAGAAAGCTTGAAGGGCCTCGTCAGAGTGTCTGTAGGGAAGGGGCCAAGAATGGGGAGTATGCTTTATAAAATTCAGTCAGGAGACCATCTGGTTCTGGGGTCTTTCCTCTTTCTAGGACACATTTGGTCTCCTGGATCTCAAGTGGGGTAATGATGTTGTCCAGGTCAAGTCACAGGTCAGGAGTTATGGTAGGCAAGGATGTGGAGGTTAGAAAGGACTCAATTGGGTCTGAGCTTGCAGGTGCTGCCGAGCTGTACATGGGGGTGTAACACCTTGTCATTTCGGCATGAATCACTGTTTTTGTTCGGAGAAGGGTGCCAGAGAATGAGTGGATTGCCAGTATGGGATGTCTAGGGTGTTCTTGGCGTACAAGCCATGCTAGAGGTGAACCCGTCTTGTCTGATCGGCATGAGTCTTGGCCATGTGAGCAGCGTAATTAGAGACCGCAAATGTGTTCTAGAAGCGCCATGTGTTCACACTGCACCAGAAGAAGTCTCTCCCTGTGTTCCAGGTCAGAATGGCATGCGATTAGAAACCCAACAGGTCCAGTTCAGTGCAGGAATGTCTCAGTCAAGTATCCGTCTAGAGTCCCATGTGTATGCCAAGCAATGGCTCGTAATAACCACTTTAAAGGCAGCCCCTTTGAGTATGTGGGACATAGATGTTATTAGCATTAAGGTCAAACTGTTCATCTATTGCCGCTTTCTTTGAGGACAAAAAAAGAAAAAAGGGTCTTCTAGTGCTGCTAGTTGCAGTCGCCATGTAGGTATGAGAGAAGGTACTGCATCCCAGTTCAAGCATAAGTGCTGGGGATTGTGGTCTGAATGCGTACGGCATAAGGAGTCTATGTATGTTATGTGGGGGAGGATGTCTGGTGTACTCACCAGACAGTTTATCCTCATGTGTAAATTGTGGGGGCTGGAGTAGAAGGAATAAACACTAGTGTGAGTATTGCAGTCTCTCCATATGTCAGATGGGCTCCAATGCTCGAGCCAAGCAGTTGGTGCCAGGGCGTTGGATGCGGCGACTGCACAACGGAGGGAGAGAAGGAGCGCTCCATGTCCACGCCTGATACACTGTTAAAGTTTCCGCTAAGGAGCCAGGGTATCCCACTCCACTGTGAAAGTACTCCTGTTTACCTGGTGAGTAACCCACATTGAAAAGTTTTTTTCGCAACACTAAAAAGAAAATCAATAATGCACATTACCATAGTATTCCTAAATATAATATAGTAATGGCTGAAAGTGCTCAAACACTA
This sequence comes from Pleurodeles waltl, assembly GCF_031143425.1. Taxonomy (NCBI): domain Eukaryota; kingdom Metazoa; phylum Chordata; class Amphibia; order Caudata; family Salamandridae; genus Pleurodeles; species Pleurodeles waltl. The sequence continues at coordinate 1,008,815,994 of NC_090447.1, read as the reverse complement.
AAGCACATTGATGCCATAATGTGCATCCCAGAATTCCATAATGGAAGACCAGTAAAATAGACAAACGAAAAAATAGCGGAGCACACACAAAATCTTTAGTATAGAAATACAAAAAACCAATTAAGACTTTGAAGAGAAACAATATGAGGTTCAAATAATCCCTACAATAATATTCTTACATTTTAAACAAAGGTGTCAGTCCACTTATACAACAAATACCTATACATATTAAAAATATTTATTAAAGAAAATACATATCCTAAAATATACATTATAAACATGGATTGATACAACAAAACCACACAGACATATGACTAACAAAACAACATCAAAATATTCTGATTAAATAATCAAATCTTGAAATATGTGGGCCTAAAGGATGTGCGTTGAGCCCGCATCAGCCGACACGTGTTTCGTCCAAAATTGGACTTCTTCAAGGCTTAATTATTCTCGAGTCCTTGGATCCCAAATCGTTAATCAAAATTCGTAATATAAATCACACCCATTAAATATAATGGGTTCCGAGAGTTGATTTTTCTATCGGAAATACTCCTTCAACTGTCCGATTCTCAGCTAGTCCCACAACACGAAAATATTTACATATATCCCATCACTGGGAGAAAACGTCACATAGGACTTTTTTTTAATCTGTCCAATGTATCTCCAGCGTCGTGAATCCGCGTCGTGACAACTGGTCTGAACTGGGTCAGTAAATGGAACTACTGAGTATGTGGCGGCCCTCAAGGTGCCCTTCTACTAGAATATAGTGACCCTCAATGTCCACAACCAATTATGTATGATAAAGGGGGTGGTAGCGTGAATCCACATCAATGCACCCATAGCATATGTAGAGAAGTTTGTGGAGAAAACCTGCCCCCGCCAGCATCGCTGTATTTTCGCAGCTTCAGAATGCGCCAGGTTGGATTCTGGCAGCAGTGCAATGTGTGTATAGCGACGGCGTAAACAAGTAAACTGTGTACTTGTGCTTGGGAGACAGAGAGTGTGTGTGACTGTGTGTGTGTTGGGGGCCTGGAGGGTATTGCTGTGGGCGGGAAGGCAAACAGGTGCTGGCGTGGACAAAAAGGCTGGGCAGGACTAAAACCAAAGTAACATTCAAACAACAAACAACTAATACCATAAGGGCAGAGGGAAAACATATTTCCACCCAAACACTGTGCATAAGCAGGTCAGTAATGGACAACCAACGGAACGGGGGATGCGTCAGGCAAGAGGCGGAGGCCAAAAGATTGGAAGGATCAGGCCTAACATGTTGCAACTAACCACGCGCCATACTTGTAGGGAAACAATCATTGGTACAGCAACATTTCACAGATTCAACATAGGTGAAAGTCGCTTTTGCAGATGTATACTGAGCAAAACAATAAGCAAATAATGGAAAGAAGAGGAGAAGGTAGAGGGAGTGCAAAGGGAGAGGAGAAAGGGTATGGGGGAGAATAAACAATTGTCTAGTATCTGTCGGATCAGTGTCAAGTGGTCGCTTCCTGCCCCCATACTGCTCCGAATTAAAAAAATAAAAAATAAAAATAAAAAACTTGCACAGGGAGTCCTGCGAGGCTCAGCACTTAGCCCAGTCTTGTTCAACATCTATAGGAGACCACTCATTACCCTCATAAGAGGAGTAGGACACCAGACTAGTCAACTATGCAGGAAGACACTCAATTGATCTTATCCCTTACCAAGAACCAGGAGGAAACAGTTTCAGCTTTTAAGAAAGGCTTTTCAGAAAGGCATTGTCACATAGGTTCTCATTATCCTAAACAGACTACTGGATATGGGCGGCAGAATCACCAGGACTGCGGGGAACTGAGTCTATTCCCGCACCATTTGACGCCTGTCTGCCTAATCCGGGTTAGTTCCGGCTAACTGGCATTGCCTCATCTCCACCCAAGAGCAGGGATGATTGGGGCAACTGGGTGCATGACATACATGACTCCTCAGGGGAATCACTCAGACCTCATCAGTTTCTCTCAGTTACATTAGTCTCATATATGCAAGGACAATCAGAGGCAGAGTATAGTTCAATAAGGTTATAGTGAAGTAACTGCATCTTAGATAATAAAACATGTATTGCAATAACTAGGACGGTGAAGCACAATAAGATTAAAATTGTGACAGGGAGAGTAAAACACAAGAATAACACTACCATACTGTCACTAAGGTTTATGGAGATAGTTCCTACCCAAGCTAAGTAAGAGCACTGCATGTTAAGCTCTAATTTCGCCTTTCAGGTTCCTCCCTTAGAAGATATCATCCCTCATACCAGAGCAAGAGGCCTGTAGTCTACACAAGCAGCTGTAGCTAAGCAATCAGCAATCATCATACAGTTGTGGTCATCTGGCTTGAATCTCCCTCTAACGTACATGGGTCAAAGTAGTGTTTTTATAATAAAACAGCAGATGTTCTAAGAAAGGATTCCCATGTCAGAGTGTGTATGTTTCTGTGAACTTTGGATACAAAGCGTACCACTTTTGCCAGCAACCTATCTTACTGCAGCCTTGAGAAAGGCACAGTGAGAGAAGAACGAGTTACTTACCTTCGGTAACGACTTTTCTGGTGGATACATTAGCTACCTGTGGATTCCTCACCCAATGAATACTCCCATTGCGCCAGCATTCGACGGAAATCTTCTTCCTAGCTTCTGCACGTCAACGAGGACGTCACAACTGCCCACGCGACACCGTCTGACGTCATACAGGCAATAAGAGGTCCTCGCCGACGTGCCGACGTCAGTACCAACATTTTTTACGTGCCTGAGAATAATAGGCCATTGAGATGAAAGAACAAATTGCAAAATGTAATGATATTCTAAATAATTACATCATTCTAACCACTCAATTCTTCTTCTTTTTTTTTTTTTAAACAAATAAATAAATATATGAGCAATATATTTATACATATGAACATATATACAGAATATATACAAGTCCTCAAAACCAAGAGGAGCACACACAAGAATTACTTGGTAAGACCAGACAGGCAACGGGGAGGCGGGTGGGACCGTGAGGAATCCACAGGTAGCTAATGTATCCACCAGAAAAGTTGTTACCGAAGGTAAGTAACTTGTTCTTCTGATGGATACACTACCTGTGGATTCCTCACCCAATGAATAGAGTCCCAAAGCAGTGCGTCACTCGGTGGAGGGTGCCTGAATGGTCAAACCAAGAAATCCTGCAGCACCGACCGTGCAAAATGGCCGTCTCTTCTGACCTCAGAGTCCAAACAGTAATGCTTCGCAAACGTGTGAAGGGACGACCAAGTTGCGGCCTTGCAGATGTCAACCACAGGAACACTCCTAGCCAAGGCCGAAGAGGCCGATTTAGCTCTGGTGGAATGAGCTCTTATACCATCAGGGGGTTCTTTCTTTGCTAAAGAGTAACACATTTTAATGCAAAGAACAACCCACCTGGAGAGTGTTCTCTTGTGGACTGCCTTTCCTCTCCTCTGTCCCACGTACCCGATGAAGAGCTGATCCTCCAGCCTGAAATCCTTCGTCCTGTCTATATAAAAGCTTAGCGCCCTCCTTGGATCTAAGCGATAAAGTCTCTCTTCTTCCTTTGAAGGATGAGGCGGAGGATAAAACGTGGAAAGAGTAATCGTCTGGGACATATGAAAGGGTGAAACAACCTTCGGAAGGAAAGCAGCCTTGGTCCTCAACACCACCTTGTCCCCATAAAAAGATGTATAAGGGGGTTTTACAGATAGAGCTTGCAACTCACTCACTCTCCTTGCAGAAGTAATTGCAACCAGAAAGACCATCTTTAGGACCAATAATCTCAAGGGGCAAGAGTGCATAGGCTCAAAAGGGGACCCCATAAGGAAAGTTAGAACCAAGTTCAAATCCCACTGAGGCATAACGAAAGGAGTAGGAGGGAATTTATTCATAAGACCCTTCAAGAACCTAAGTACTATAGGGGATTTAAACAAAGAAGGCTGGTCTGGAAGACAAATAAAGGCTGAAAGAGCAGACAAGTATCCCTTAACCGTAGCCACTGCACAACCCCTCTGTGCTAGAGACAATGCAAAAGATAAAACATCCGACAAGTGAGCATGTAAGGGATCAATCTGCCTCTCTCCACACCAAAACACAAATTTAGACCACCTATTAGCGTAGATAGATTTAGTGGAGTGTCGCCTGGCCGCTAAGATAACATCCACTACATCAGGCGGGAGAGAGAAAGAACTCAGGTTGCCCCGTTCAATCTCCAGGCATGAAGGTGCAGGCTCTGGAGGTGGGGGTGTAAAACCTGCCCCTGCGACTGCGAGAGGAGGTCTGCCCTGAGAGGGAGACGGAGCGGAGGGCACAGTGAGAGTTGGAGAAGGTCCGTGTACCATACCCTCCTTGGCCAATCCGGAGCTATTAAGATGACTTGGGCCCGGTCTTGGCGTATTTTCCTCAATACTCGAGGAATCAAGGGTATGGGAGGGAAACGCGTAAAGCAACTGGTCGCACCAGGTCCTCTGAAACGCATCCCCCAATGCTCCCTGTACCGGATACTGGAGGCTGCAGAATAACGGGCAGTGCGAGTTTTCCCGGGTGGCAAACAGATCTATCCGAGGAAACCCACACATCTGGAAGATTAGACGGACTTGATCTGGATGGAGACGCCACTCGTGATCCGCCGAGAAATGGCGACTGAGACCGTCCGCACGTACGTTCAAGACCCCGGCCAGATGATTTGCTACCAAGCAAATCTGATGGTCCTTTGCCCAGGACCATAGCCGAAGAGCTTCTCTGCAGAGAAGGTACGACCCTACCCCTCCCTGTTTGTTTATATACCACATCGCAGTAGTATTGTCCGTCAGGACCTGAACCGACTTACCGCGAAGGGATGGGAGGAAGGCCTTGAGAGCCAGACATACAGTCCGTAACTCCAACAGATTGATATGAAACATCTGTTCTACTGGAGACCAAAGACCTTTGATTTCCAGGTCCCCCAGATGAGCTCCCCACCCTAGAGTGGAAGCATCCGTTATTACTGTGGCCACTGGAGGATCTTGCGAGAACGGCTTTCCTCGGGAAAGACTGCCGTCCGCAATCCACCACTTCAAATCCGTGGCAGCATCTCTGGAGATCCTCACCAAGCCTTCGAGATCTCCTTGGTGTTGAGACCACTGCCTTCGGAGACACCATTGAAGAGCCCTCATGTGCCAGCGAGCATGCGTGACCAACAGTATGCAGGCAGGAGGCAAACAGACCGAGCAGACATAGGACCTTGAGGACTGGAATGACCGCTCCACTTTGAAACATTGGAACCAACGCCTGAATGTCCTGAATCCGCTGAGGCGGAGGAAAGGCTCGATTCAAAATTGTATCCAGTACTGCCCCTATGAACAGGAGGCGCTGAGAGGGCTCTAGGTGAGATTTGGGCACGTTCACCGAAAAGCCCAGGTCGAACAACAACTGGGTTGTCGACTGCAGGTGATGCAACACGAGCTCCGGAGACCTGGCTTTGATCAACCAGTCGTCTAGATAAGGAAATACTGCTATCCCCTTCCTTCTGAGCTCTGCCGCAACCACCGACATCACCTTCGTGAAGACTCGAGGTGCTGAAGTAAGACCAAACGGGCGGACCGCAACTGATAGTGCTGCGACCCCACCACAAACTGGAGATACTTCCTGTGCGTCTTGAGTATCGGGATATGAAAGTAAGCATCCTGCAAGTCGACAGACACCATCCAATCTCCATTGTTCAACGCCAAAAGCACCTGAGCTAGGGTCAGCATCTTGAACTTTTCCTGTTTGAGGAACCAATTCAAGATCCTTAGGTCCAGGATTGGTCTCAACCGACCATCCTTCTTGGGAATCAGGAAGTACCTCGAGTAACAACCTTGACCCCTTTCCTGCTCTTGGACCAACTCCACTGCGCCCTTTGAAAGGAAGACTTGAACCTCCTGTTCTAACAACAGGAGGTGTTCTTCTGAACAATAAGATGAGCGGGGCGGGATGGAGGGCGGAAACTCCCGAAAGGGAAGGGTATAGCCCTTTCTCACAATGCTGGTAATCCAGGAGTCTGATGTTATGACCTCCCACTTGTGGAGAAAATTCTGTAGCCTCCCCCCTACAGGAGTGGAGTGAGTAGGAATTGGTGGAAGCCTAAGGCTGCTTCCCCTGCTGCACCCCTCCAGAGGAAGAGGAAGAGGCAAAGTGCTGCTGCGTGGCTCCCCTGGTACGAACCCTACCCCTCCCTCTGAAAGATCTATAGGAGAGAGCAGAGGTGGGTTGCTGGAATTTCCCTCGAAAGGAGGAGGAGGAGGAGGAGGAACCACGACCAAATCCTCGAAACCTCCTAAAAAATCTGGAGGAAGTAGAAGAAGTGGCTTGCAAGCCCAGCGACTTGGCCGTGGCCCTATTCTCTTTGAACCTTTCTAAGGCCAAATCCGCCTTGGCACCAAACAGCTTGTCACCATCAAAAGGAAGGTCCAGTAGGGTTGACTGCACATCAGAGGAAAATCCTGAGTTACGAAGCCAGGCCTGCCTCCTCGTAACTACAGCAGTGCCCATTGCCTTAGCAACCGAGTCAGTTGTATCCAACCCAGATTGGATAACCGGAGTTGCAGCTGCCTGAGCGTCAGATACCAGGCTTAATAATTCCTGAGGAACCTCTGTGTGCGTTGATTTAATCTCGTCCATCAGGGCATAAATGTATCTTCCTAAAACGCATGTAGCATTGGTGGACTTCAATGCCATGCTACATGATGAGAACACCTTTTTGGATGACATGTCCATCTTCTTGGAGTCTCTATCAGAGGGTACAGCTGGAAAGGACCCAGGAGCAGACCTTGCAGAGCAGGAAGGCTGGACCACCAAGCTTTCAGGTGTTGGATGCTTGGTAAGAAAACCTGGGTCAGCCGGTGCAACCCGATACCTCCTAGCCACAGATCTATTGACGGCTGAAGAAGACACCGGCTTCTTTCAGACTTCCATTATGGGGTCCAGTAGCGGTTCATTGAATGTCAAAAGTGGCTCTGCTGATGTAGAGGCAGGGTGTAACACTTCCGTCAATAAGTTCTGCTTGGCTTCAGTCACTGGCAAAGGGAGGTCCAGGAAGCCAGCTGCCTTTCCGATAACAGAATGAAAAGTGGCCGCCTCCTCTGTGTACTCCCCAGGTGATGACAAGTCCCATTCAGGGGAGGTATCTAGGCCACTAGCAGTGTCAAGTCCATGGAGACCCTCACGAGAATCCTCGATCTCCCCTTCCTCCAAGGCTTGCCTCTGGTATTCCTGTTCTTCAAGGAGGCGGAGAGCAAGCCTCCTCGAGTGTAGCCTCTTCTCTATCCTCGGCGTCGACATGGCGTCAGCAGACATCGAAGAATGACACTGATCGTCGGATCCGTCAGACGCCGGGTCTACAGGCACCATAGTTGTCTTCGGCACCGAACGAGGAGCCGGAAGGTGTGAAGACTGTCCCGGAGTCGGAGGAGGTCTAGACGGCGTCACTGGCTGAAAAATCAAAGCCGCCGAAGCCACCGGAGCCGATACCGGCGCCGAGCCCATGTTCCCCAGGGGGAGAAAGGGCATAAAGGGTGCCGGGCGAACTGGAGCCAGAGCACCCATGTTGAAGGCCAAAGGGCCCGAAGGACCAGCCGGTCCACCACCTGGAGCCATCTGTTGGAAGATGGAAAACATCGCATTCAGGAATGCGATACTGTCAGCTCCAGGGGCCGGGAAAGCCGGGTACTGGGGTGCCTGGTTCGAAGGCGACACCGACGCCGGTCTCGACGTCTGCAAGGATGGAGAAAACATCTGAGGCAGCGGAACCTCGAACACTGAAGGAGGATGGCCCGATGACAAGGGTGAAGTCGGTGAAGCCGGAGATGGTAACGGCGTCGTTGGCTGGGGAGTGACAGTGGGAGTGACTTCCCAAGTCTTCCGACGTCGAGCTGATGGAGACCGAGACCTCTCCCTACTCGACCGGAGCCGTGAATCTCGACGATGCCGGGAGACCCGATGACGCCGATGAGACTTCGGTGACGACGACTTTCGATGATGTTTCTTCTTCTCCTTTTTCGACGTCGCAAGAAAAAGCTTGGCCTCACGCTCTTTCAGGGCCTTAGGATTCATATGTTGACAAGAATCGCACTTGTCAACATCATGGTCGGAACTAAGACACCACAAGCAGTCAGAATGTGGGTCTGTTACCGACATTTTGCCACCACACTCAAGGCAGGGCTTGAATCCTGACTTCCTTTGCGACATTGTAACCTCGCAAAGAAAGAAATCGCCAAAAAACAAACTGTAACTGTCGATACAGCAACAGTAGCTCCCTCGAAGATAACCGTTTCGAATGACACGGAAAAAAGGGAACTGACGACGGCGAGGACCTCTTATTGCCTGTATGACGTCAGACGGCGTCACGTGGGCAGTTGTGACGTCCTCTTCGACGTGCAGAAGCTAGGAAGAAGATTTCCGTTGAATGCTGGCGCAATGGGAGTATTCATTGGGTGAGGAATCCACAGGTAGTGTATCCATCAGAAATGTCTTGTTTAAGAACGCAGTGCTTACCTAGGCGAAGGACAGCTAAATAGAGAAAATAAAACAAGACTGCAAATGTAGCTAATGCTAAAATAATAAAAACAAAGCCGAATAAAATATCTAGGTTAAAGTGCACAATGGCAGGCCTAATATGCTAAAATAAGTGTATAAAATTATAACTAAAATGGCTCCACAACAGCATGTTAGATATTGCTAACTGGATGAATGCCAATTCATTAAAGCTGAACGGGATAATACTAAATTCTTATGTTGCTCAGCTAGCAACATCCCCATGACACATACCCATAACTTTTGGCCTCTCTCGTTGGGAGAGGAACCATAGTCGTTGGCCACAGTCTGCAACCTTAGGGTTGTATCTGACGAACAAGTTGACCCTGGAAAGCCATGTAACAAAAGTTGCTGGCATTTGCTTTGCACTCCTTTGTGTTCTAAGGAAGGTGCGACCATTACTGTCTGCTCAAGCCAAGTCCTTGGTGGTGCGGAGTGTTCTATTTAGCAGATTAGATCATTGCAATGCCCTGCTACTTGAAGCCCCTGAATTCTTGGTGAAAGACTGTACAGAGTGCAAGTAGCACCGGCACAGCTGCCTCTGAACAGACACTGCAGGTCTTAAGCATCTAATGCCCTAAAGGAATTGCACTAGCTTCCTCTGAAGCAGAGAACTATTTTTAAATCCATGTGCACAGTGTTTAAGGCACTATAAGGGAAAGGCCCTGTGCCTTTGCAGCACAGACTGAAGGGATACATGCCTGAGAGACATCACCATTCAAGTTCTGAAAATTTGGTCTGCATTAATAAATTCAGAAGGTCAAGACAAGAAGGACAGGCTTTCGCAGTGAAAGCAGCACAGCTGTGGAACAAGCTTCCTCCTTTGTTATGGGCCTCAAACGAGATACTGCAATTCAGGAACGCTTTGACGACCTGGCACTTTCCAAAATAACTACTCTGATTCAGGAGCTTCTGCTTGTGATTATTTTTTCAGAAAGATAGTACTAAATGTGTGTGCGTAGCTCCAGGATACCAGTTTGGTGACAGTTTACCATTGCTTTAAATGAATACATAAATATAAATAAAATTAAACAGGCTTACTGAGATCATGACAACTGGCTGTACATGATTGCAGGCCGGGAGAAGAAGATATGCCGTACAGTACACTTTGGAATTCTGTTCAGGGCCTGAGCAGTCTGGGGTGTTATTCGAGGAGGTGTGACTTGAGTCTAGCCTTGAGGGCCAAGTCGATGTGGAGCTTTTGTCGCTGGAAGACATGAACATTACTTCTTCCAGGTCTGACAGGGATGGTGGTTCACGGATTGTGGCGGCAGCCTGGAGGGCCATCGGATGTTCGTGGATCATCTGTTCTAAGTCTGGGGTGATCGTGGGAAGCAGTCCTGGTGACAGTGCCATCGGCGGCGGCCCTCTACAGTAGGGACGGTTACTGGGATGGTGTTGCACTCAGCGGAGCCAGAAGGGGTGAGATCAGAAGTTTCAGTCCACTGACAGGCAGCCTTGGGATCCGTGAAGAATGTTGTTTGGTCATTATGTATCACACAAAGCTTTGCTGGGAACAAAAGTGAATATTTTACTTCTAGGGCACGCAGGAGCTGTTTGACTCTAAGGAATGAGTTTTGTTGGCGCTGCCAGAGTATAACCAGGGAATATTGTTATGCGTGCTTTCTCTACAGTTAGATCTGGCAGTTCACAGGCTTCCTGCAGAACTGCATCTGAGTCTTAATAGTGCGACAGGTGTGTCACCATGGGACATGGATTTGCTTCAGGAGGTGGTCGACGAGTGGGCACTCCATTGGCCAGTTTAACTGTGAAGAAGGACAACGCTGTTAGAGGGAGAATGCTGCGCAGCCGACCCTCCACGTAGGAGACTGGGTCTGAGCCTTCTACATTTTCAGGCAGGCCTACAGTGCATATGTTATTCCTGCAGAAGCGCCTTTCTGCATCCACACCTCTTTCCTCCAGTAAACATGCCAGCTCCTGTAAGGCATGTAGGCCCTTCCCTACCACCTGTGCTTGAGGTTGTAGCATTGAGACAGTTTGTTCAGCAGCACAGACCTTGTCCACAGACGGTTGTCCACTCCAGGAAAGGTTAGGTCTGCTGCCACTGTTTCTATTCTGTGTTCCAGCGATGTACAAGAGTTTTCAATAGCTGCCAGCACTGTGTCTAGTTTACTGTCTCTAGATGGTGAACCAGTGTCTCAAACACACAAGGGGAGGCCAACAGTGAGTTGCAAGGAGGCCTTCTTGGAGGGTGCAGGGATGTTGTGGGTGACCAAGCGGGGACACCCCATGGCGAATAACAAGGTGAGTAGGTTACAATGGAATTCCTGTCTTCACCGAGGTGTTGGGCACACGTGTGTGCCAGGTAGGCGAGGCAGGACCATGCAGCACTAGCAGCCCAGTCTGTGGTTTCAGTGAATGGCAGCAAGGCGCATGAGAGAATATGCGCAGTTCAAGGTGAGGTCCAGGAGGGAAGAGTCCACTGCATAGTAGAGGAAAGGCACCAACGGTCATAGGGACCCACTTGCACCTCCAGTCCTCTTGAGACGTGCAGCACAAGCAGCCCAGTAGGTCTATTTAGAGAGCGTCTTAGTAGAACTCAGGGGGCCCAGTAAGTTGACAAGATGGCATTGCTCCGGGTTGCTCGCAGGAGAGTCAGAAGATTTGGAATGGTGATTTGGAAATCCGGGGGGGGGGGAGTATACAGACTGCAAAATCAGGCACCCATCAATTCAACCAGCATCACCAGTTGCATCAGGAGGCTATGCATGGTCAGAGTCATGGTCAGTAGGCAGGTCACAGTTATTTAGTATATCAGAGAGTTACAGGTTCACAAAGGGGATGACAAAGCAGTCTGGTCTGCTGTGTGCCAGGGCCAGAGAACCATGAACTGTACAGGCAGAAGGTAATAGGCTTGCTGTGATCTACCCACATCCAACTTCAGTACAGGGCCCTGTGTCCTGCAAGGTACTATGGCAAAATGTGCCCTCTATGGCCCCTGTACGTCCCCGGTTCAAGACTACAAAGTTGACATTTTGGGCTAATCTGCGCCACAAGAGTCCGGCTGTGTAGCAGCAAAAGAAGGAAAGGGAGAGCGGCAGTTGTGTTGTCCGCACTTGACTGGCCCGTTGATGGGCAAAATAGGAAGGATGCAGTAAGGTGTTTGAGTACACAGGAGGGGGCAACTGTGCAACAATGCAACCAACGGTGTTGGCCTTGAGTGGAGCTGCAGTCTGGCCAGGCCCACGAGAGGAGCCGGTTGGCCACGACGGCAGGATGATCAGCTGTGACTGGCATGAGGCCCTCTCAGGGAGTCCTGCAAAAAAAGTAGCGTCTGGACTGCTAGGGTTTCGTTACTGGCTTTTGGGGGTTAGGGGCAGTTGCAGGCTAGGCCGCTCACCTTAGAGGGGGCGATGCACCAGGCAGGAACTTTTGAGTGCAGGCCAAGCAATGTCTGCCCGCCCGCTCTGCCCGGGCTCCAAGCAGGGTGAGGCTGCACTCTTGGAGCGCACTGCCCCAGTTCGGCTCTATGGTGCTGAAATGTGGCTGATCAACGAGCTGCCAAGGCTGTAGTGGTGTGGGCCATTACAACAGCAGTCCATTTCTGGTGGCTGACGCAAGGGGAACAGGATGGAAGCAGGAAGTTGGCGTAATCAGAGCAGAGCCACAAAGAATTGCGACCGCCTTCACTGCTGTGTAGGCCACACACCCCATTCATTGTCTTTGTTCATGCTTCACCGTTCAGTCATGAAACTGCAACTATTATTTTAAGGTATTTTCAGTAGCTCTCTGTACTCAATTCATTCATTGTAGATTGCAGTTGTTCATGTATCTTGTTTGTTCCAGTATCTCCAGATTGCAAAAGCATAAAGAGTATATATACACATACAAATGGACCTGAATTCCAAGATGTGGAAGGTGGTTCAGGGGAACAGAGGAGAAGGCCTGTCTTCTCCAATCCTAGGTGATGCAAACACAAAAAGCAAACAAGACCTACTGTAGAGTTCACTCATAGGGAACTGCCCATTGGCTAGGGGCTCTACATTCAGGTTTGTGTCTCACAATATGTGAACAACCAACCGGTTTCACAAAAAAATATGTATGGTCTCACGCACCCCCTGGGTGTCATGATTCAATACTGGCTGTGCCACAATCACCAGAGAAATTTCTGGTGCTGAATGGGCTCCCAGTGGTCACGGAGAATACTTCTGTGGGAGCAGGACCTAGTAAACTTTAAAAATCTCTATGCGCTAAAGCCAGAAACCTCTGTTTTAACATCGGTGAGACTAAGATGCTTAAAAACTACAGCAATGTGTGGGACTGACCATTATCTCTACAGCAGCATGTGGTGATCCTGCAAGAAATGCATTTGGTGAAGTGCATGTGATCTCCCAAATTCTGCCTGAAATTATCCACCTATTTTCTCTTAATATTTACTCATATACTTTTTTTGGTTTATAGTGTGACAACAAGGGTTTTCCTGTGACAACACTGCACATGGCCCTCTATACTTTAAGTTAGGTTAAGGTATGCCTCAACACGTACGAGTGTTGACAATATGCTTTCTTGATCACCTGCATGTATTCGTATTGGTTTGCAGTTTGTACTTAGTACACAAAGAGCTTTCATGAGCATGAAATGAAAACATGTAACCAGTATTTTTGTGAACAATACTGAAAACGGGGTGTAGTATGAGGAAATGGCGCTCAAAGTACTAGTCTGTCAGTATAAATATTGGGGAAACCCCACAAGGGAAACACCCAACCCCTTGTGTTATGCTTGTCACTTTTATCACTTGTTCCTTTCTCATTGTAGCCTTAATATGTGTATTGCTCCAGGGTAATCATGATTTGCGTTCTATGTGTACATATTTCACAAGACCACCAGAAATTGCACATTTAGCAATCTTTGTCCGGCAGGGCTGGATTCATAACTATAGAATGGTTGCTTGCTGATGGATGAATGCAGAAGTTAGAGAAGCGGGATCTAGGTCCTGAAGAAAACCTGGGTCTCTCTGTAGGGCCGCTTGGAATGTTGAAACATGTCAACCCATTGTGATGTAAGAATAATGGTCAGACGCATACATCGCTCTAGTTTTTAACCATTCCTTAGGCTCACACGTATTACATGTATTAAAACAGCAATTTCAGGGGTAGTGGCATAGGAATTTTTAGGTTTTCTAGGTCCTGTCTCCATTAACACCCCCACAAAAGTACACCCTGTGATCACTGAGCCAGTTCACCACTAGAAATGTCTCTGGTGAATGTGACACAGCCAACAATACAGCATGATACCCAGGGGATGCGTGAGGCCATGCCAAACAATTTTTTTGTGAAGCCAGTTGGTCCTTCACATATTGTGAGACATGACACTGTGAATGTAGAGCTCCAGGAAAACGGCAAGTTCCCTATGAGTGAGTTCTTCAGTAGGTTATGTTTGCTTTTTGTGTTTGTATAGTATACTGTATGCAGACTAATTCTTCATGTAGTGGGATAGTGCTTAGGTGTTAAGGCAATATGATGTTTAAAAGAACTGTGCTCTGATTTGCCAAGAATGTAGCATGTTAAATCATAACATGGTTATTCTGCAGTTTTGCTAATTTCATATGTGAAAATAATGTTTAAAACTCTCAATTTTGGGTGTGTGAACCATAACTTCTTTGAGACTTTTTCCATTCTACTAAGGATGCTGATAGTTCTCCCTTTTTTGTTGCTGACTAGGACTTCTTGATTTTGTAATGTCCTTTTTGCTGAAGACCCTTCTTGACATTAACTCTTCACCGCATTTTCTATGACCTTTTGTAATAAATTCAGTGACAGTCCCTTCAGCAGCACAGTAGTCCTTCTTCCTGAAAGAATGTCCACAGGTCCAGAAGTGTACTGATTTGGTAGGGTCAGAAGTCCAGTTCTTATACCAAGTGGTGCTTTGAAATGGGGAGTGACTTCAAAGCAGAGCTATGACGTGCACATAGGTCCCACCCTTACCTCCCTGGCTCCGAGCACACTAAAAGGGATTATGCAACTCTTTGTGTGGCTACGGGCACAGCCTTATTCAGGTACAAGTGTCAGCTCCTCCCTCCCATCCTGCCCAGGATGGCACATCAGGATGTGAATGGCCCATCAGGCACACCTCAGCTCCCTTTGTGTTTGACTGTCTAGAGGGAATGCACAAAGCCCAAGTGTCACCCAACCCAGACCTGTATTGGAGGCAGGCAGGCAGCAAGCACACAGGGCTTAAGAACAGAAAAAAGCCAACTTTCTAAAAGCGGCATTTTTAAAGTTGTGATCATAAATCCAACTTTACCCTTAATGAGGATTTATTATTACCAGTCCATAGGTACCAAACACAACAGTCCCATTCCTTCTCAATCAGAAATTACACTTAATAAAATGTATTAAGGAATCCTCAGTGTTATCCTATAAGGGGAATAGGCCTCACAGTAGTGAAAAACAAATTTGGGAGCTTTCCAATACCAGGACAAGTAAAACTAAAAAGTATATGTCCTGCCTTTTACTTACACCTCACCCTGCCCTATGTGCTACCTAGGGCCTTAGGGGTGTTATCTGTAGTAAAAGGGGAGTTGAAGGCTTGGCAAGGGGTTTTAAATGATAAGTCGACATGACAGTGAACCTGCACATGTAGGCACTCCAGCTGCAGCCCCGAGGCATATTTATAGGGCTACTTGAGTGGGTGGCACAATCAGTGCTACAGGCCCACTAGTAGCATGTAATATGCAAGCGACATATACTGCACTTTACTTGGGACTTATAAATAAATTAAATATGCCAATTGTGGATACGAATGGTACCATATTTTAGGGGAAAAAAGCACATGCACTTCATCACTGGTTAGCAGTGGTAAAAATCAACAAAAACTGATCACCAAAAGTGAGGCAAGGCAGGCAAAAAGTTTGGAGGAAGACCACAATAAGGCTGCCAAGTCTAACAGCTACTCTAATTGGCTGTGACCTAATAAAAAGGCCTGGGCAATAAAACGGCATTGGCTGTAGTGATACAACCACTACAGCCAATGCCACCAGATGAACCACAATTGCCAATGGCTAACGGGTCTTCTAAAAAAAAACCTTCCTGGGTTTGTAAAAATGAGAATATGGTGCTTAGAGGGTAATGTGTGAGAACATACGCTATTGCAGAACATCTAAAGTTGTATTTAGGGAAAACCAAAAAAAAGCAACTGCACCCTACACTAGCACACTAGTATCAATGCTTTAAATGTTCAGATACGGAGTATCTGCACTTCTTTAATTTATAAGGGAGAGTACCTGCACCGCTCAGCACTTCTGCAATACAATTAGTAGAAAGAGTACCAGCACTTCCAAGGAGCAAGCAGGTGCTGTAAATAGCGAGTACCTGAACTTCTACATTTCCATTTAAAGCACGGTCTACTACCGCGAAGCTTGCCATCCTAAAGCAAGAACTGTTAATAGGTATTCGTTCGCCTCTACACCTACCATCTATGGTCTCCCTCATGGCCATCAGACTCCCGGGGCCAGCGGTCGCCATTACCGGGCCCTCTAAATCCAGCCGCTCGAGAAAACCGACGCCAGGAGTGTATACAGAAAAGATGTAACGACCCACTTGGGATAGCCTCTCCCTGGTTAAGTACATGGGCGGCCATATTGGATAGATTGAGCACTCGAACACTACAAGACGGAGTTCTGAGGTATAGCACAGGTCGAACAAATATCGCATCCAAGGTCGCTCATATTTATTGAATAAGTAGAAATAGTAAATGTTTAACCACTCTACTAGCTATATTTCTAAATACAAAGAAACCAAGTTGTTTAGTTTACCTTAAACGAGAATCTCAGAAGTATGTTCGGAAATGTGCAACTGTTAGAAATACCTGACAATTTGGTCAATTTCTTATGTTGATTGTAAAGAGACGCTGAATAAAACTGCACTTTAAACATGGCCGCCACATTATAAAACACTAGAATAAGTGTCATGTTAGACTGACGAGTGCCTGCATTTCTTAGAATGGTCCCCAGATGTCAGTAACGTTGTTTCGAACGTTGTACGTGTTGTTGGTTTTGTACATAAAGTAATGACCTATCTGTAATGACAATTGCACGTCTCTCCCGTGGTGTGATTGGAGTGAAATGTACACACATCTGCATTTTTCTATTCATTTTCTATAGAGCTTTACAAAAGCCAGAGATAAAATCAAGTTCGGTATTCTTTTCCATCTTGGATCCAACAGAAGTCTGCCAACTTCCACGAGGATGCCAATGGAGTGTTACCATTTTAATATGGCCCTGCTGTTTGCATTTGGGTCTTTCACATATTGGAAATGTTTGGTCAGTACACTTACTGGTGCTTTTAAGTACCTCACAGCAACACTCGGAGCGTTACATCACAAGTGTGAGTTCACTCTGGTGTCTTCTACAGACAGGTGTAATTTCCTTGTTCATAAAGCTGTGTTCATTTGAATGCACAGCATGGTTTCCCCGGAAGCAGCTTGTTTTCGAAACAGGGGACCAACTAGGCTGCTATTGGTCAACACCTTCGAGTTGGAACATCTGATTGGGCAAAGGCCGGCCACTGAGAGTCTTGATTGGCATGGGGTGGAGCAGACGAAAAAGGTGGAAAAATTAAAACTGCACAAGACGAAGTAAACTGAGAAGCTACGCCGTTGGATAGTTTCAACTCGGAGTTTTGTGCATTTTGGAAAACAGAAGCTTGTTCGGATTCTGGTGGGTTTTCTGGTTTGTTTATTGCGTCTTCAGCGTGGCGCTCTCGCGCGCCGGCTTAGCTTTGCAGGTTTCGCCAAGTCTCAGAGCTCAATTTGTAGCTAGGACGACGGTTGTGACCGGCAACTTGCGGTTCCCGGAAGCCGAACAAAACATTTTTTTGTAGCATATGTGATAACCTTTCTAGACACTCCTTTCAAGCTTGTTATAGTGAGAAAGGAGGAGTGTTAGATTTGTCCATTAACATAATATTGTTACGATGGATGTTTTGGGAATGCCTGCAATTGACGATGATATTACCTTTTTTGGCTAAACAAAAAATATGACCCCTGTTCTTGGGTATATTTAGGTCAAGACCTGTTAAGCATTAGCAAAGCCAGTTGCTCTGGCGTTGGCTGACAGCATTTTTGGCTTCATTATTGCTTGTTTTGTCATAATGTTTGTAAAACGTTATATTTGCGTTAGATGACGGGCCTTCGCCTATATAAAATATAAGTAAAAGCAAAATGATTTTTGATCTTAAAAAGGTAGCACCGAGGCTACTGCTTCGAGTAAAGATTTGCTCTTTGTGAAAGAGCGTAATGCCATCACTCGAAGTGAAGTCATTCTTGCACCATGTGGTGGGTGCAAGAATGATCCAATAACTCGATCGATGAATTAAGACCACTGACTGCAAGTCTCTATAAATACTGTATGAATATATCTAAATGTCTTGGTTAGGCTTCTTCAAAGAGCAGTTCGTGAGCTATCAGTAGCATGCCATATATCTGTAAGTAGCTCTGTTATGTTATGTCTTCTATGTTATTACAAATGAAGTATTCAAGGCTATGTCTGTATTGCAAGAATTGGGTTAAAATGGTTGAATTCCTATAATATAAAGTGTATTGTTGAGTAGTAAATTGTGCTGGGAAGAGTTATTACTAATATTTTTCCTTGGTATCAAGGTCCTTACAGCTATGGCTGCATGTGTTACCAATGTAGAAGCATTCCAACTTGATCACTTTTTTAAAACATTATTTCTGTCAATCCTTAATGAGAAAAAGGATGGAGCACACTATAAATGGTTTACTTCTAATACTAGTTGAATCCCTGGATCCGTTAATTCTATTGAAGTTTCTATAAATGACTGTAGTATAATACAGGTGAATGAAGTATATGTGTAAGAGCCATTACACATATATTTCTGTCAATCCTGCCTGATTCACCGAGGTGATCACTGATAGTAATCTGGCATATGGTGGCCACATATTTGCTCTTGTTGAATGTAGTTACTAAAATAACATAATTACTATTCTTTAAAAGCACGGGGTGATATTTGTGGAACATAAGTAGATCGTATTGCAGAAAAGTTTGGAGACACCTAGTCTGGGCTAACATCAGGCCATCGGCGACCACCACATAACTGAAGGGGAGAGGTGGGAGGGATGACGACAAGGTTAAAAAAACAAAAGCACTTACCTCGTCTCTGTCCCTGCCGCTGCATGCCCCTCTTCCTCTGGTGTCCCAGCATTAACTATTGGGACACCAGCACAGGCTACCCAGCAATCCTGGAGATGCTTTTATGCAAAACCTCTCATGAAAGCAGCGCCAGGATTGGTCTGAGCTGCAGTGACTGCTGCTCAGACACAGCCCTGGCCTCTGTGTACTTTTTCCAGCCCAGCTGTTAAAAACAGCCTGGCTGGAGAAACCTAAGCAGGCCAAACACACATGCGCACTTAGGTGCACTTTTCCCTCCTCTCCCTTCCACCTCCCGTGGCCCAGCCCCTCCCTGCTGGCTGTGCCAGAAGCAGGAAAAAAAAAGATAGTGCAGCTGTCATTTTATTTTTTCTGTTTCTGGCGCAGTCAGTGGGGTGACACTCTTTCGCCATAGAGAGGAGCCGCTCCTGCACCAGGCCTAACTAGCATTGGCAAAGACAGTACATCTGGCATAGTCAAGTGTGCAATTAATTTTCAGTTTTACTTTTTTGTTTTGCAAACAGTTGCAACCTGCAAAAAATATATAGGTAAAGGAGTGGCCATGCATACTAGCCCCAGAACCAAAATGTGCTCACTTTGTTTGTGCGATCATGTGAAACCCTTTATTCACAACAAAAGAATCAAAATGGATATGTTGGGCTGGCCCCTTGCTTCACGCTATACGGTGTGGTGGTCAGAAACAAAATGTGAATGAAAATACAGTGGGTAACGGGGGCTGCCTGCAAGTCCGTATAGTTTTAGTAAAATCAACGAAATGCCAGACACAAAAATTGTACTGCCCTCAGCCCCCCTCCCTGTGGGCTTGAAGCACCTCGGACCCCTATGTGGACAGGAACTTGGATGAAGCAGGTGACGCAACTGCTGTGGTTCTGTCCTAGTGGCCTGATTGGTATTTCACAATTTGGGGATGTTTGGGATTAGGATCACACCATTTCATTCGGTCATCTAAACGATGAATTCGAACTTCATAGATCTCAGTTTTTCAGATACCTCCAATTGCGCCATGTAAAGAATACTTACCACTCGGATCTTGAAACCCTAGCTGATCATAACCCATGTGAAGTAAAAAATAATCATGGAACCTCTGAGCAGGAAGGGTATTTCTAAATTATACAGTTCCCATTTCTAGAATGGCCCAACCATTTGCCGGATGCAAGAGGTGGGGGAATTGGATGATGAGTGGCAGAAGGACGTGATGGTTGCTCGGACGCCCACTATCACCTCTAATCTATGTTCAATTCAATTCAAGCATTTTTACAGTATTTATTTTAGTCCTGACAGACTAAGGAAAATGGCCCGGGTGAGCAACCCTCTGCACATGTTCAAGGGCTTCAGGGGACATGCCGTATTATAGAGCAGTACTGGAGAGAGATCCACACAACTTTGTCAGGTATCTTTTCTACCCTACCCTGCTTCTTTGGACCCTAAACTTGCTCTGTTGGGCATAATGGACGGTTAGAGAGATTCCCAAGGACCCTAGCAACAATCAGCTTGCTAACTGCAAAAGGGGATTTTGCTAAGCACTCCAGACAGCCAGACCCCCTATTAATACAGGAGTGGTCTCAGGCCATGGACTCCTGTTCTACGGTGAAGAGTGTGATCTACAAGCTGAGAGCATGCAACAGAGAGCACAAGAAGGTCTGGGGCCCGTAGACTTCCAGACACTGAGACAGCTGATTTCTGACCTGGTCTTATGGTAGCAGAAATGAAATGCTACTTGAACATATTCTGCCAACTCGTGTACATTGTATGCATTTGTTGATCATATCTGCTGTGTACCGTGCCACGGTTTATGGATTGGTTTTGGAAACTGGTTTGGGGAAAAACAGTAAAACGATTTTATATAAAAAAAAAAAAAAAAACATATACTGCAGCAAATACAATGTTTCATGAGACGTTGAAACCAATGATGAACGGGTAGAAGGCAAGGGGCAAAGTGGCTGTAGGTGTACAATTTACAGGTTGTAGATACACATAATCTATTATAACTTCAAAACCAGCAAGCCGTTCTCCGTCGTCACATTTTACAGTGCAAGTGACAGGGCTCTTGTTCATTGTTTAAATATTTTATGCTACACCTGTAACTCATAGCATACACTTCTGCAAAATCCGGTATACCACTCTCCCACCTCTGAAATGTAAACCTAACACAGTAAATACATTAAAAAATACTTCAAAGATATTTTAGAGCTGCCTAAACCATTCCTGCATGATTTTATTAAAGGTCTGTATGGCTTAATGTTTGCTGGGCAAGGGATCTCCTCAATCCCTATTTCCTATACAAGCACGTTCTAGACACCTATTAATTCATACCTAACTAGCACTCATTCCAGACCTTGCATCCATATTCACTTAATCTGAATCATCTTCTCATTTGACATCTCATGATGAAGCTATCTTCTCAGTTTCACCGTGCTGCACTTTAATTGCCACTTCAGTTTGTGCGTCTCCTTCTGCAGCACCAGTTTGTACTGTATTTGTGAGAGGCCTAAGTGTTAGCGGTTGTCCTATGGTCCAGTCCACAGAGGTAAACAGATTTATGTTTGACTTTGTTCACCTTTGGCAGCCAGTCCAGGACAGACAGGTACACCCTGTACAAAACAACACATTCAAGAAATAACATAGAGGTGTAAACAAAGTACAGTTAAAAAATAACTTTACCAATCAAAATACTTAAGTGCTAAGAACAGGACAAGAGAGTAAAAGTTATGGGGAATGGTTTCAGTAATTTCAGCAACAAAAGGTTAGTTCATTTATCTGAACATCCACTATAGAGCACCACTGCATTGAAACTTGTCCTTTCCTTTTTTGTAAGAGGAAGCTCCCAGTCACATGAATATTTTGCACTGCCCAGATTGACAGGGAAACAATCAACTTAGTTGGCAAATCGTTGGGAGCAGCCAAAGTCACATAAGATTGCTCTTTCCTGCCTCGCATCAGACAGAGTAAAAGAAAATTCTGCTGGGGCAGTAGGACTCCGTATATCCACAGAAACCTCCAGATCCATATTGCACGCCTTCAGGGCTCATGGTCCACATTCCACTTGGTTTGAGGTTATTGCAGATGAGCACCTCTCTAAATGTAATTATGTCTTTGCAGCTTTCCTTATGAAGGAGGTCCTCTATTAGCAAGCTCATGAGGTGCCATGGGTCACACATTGAGTCTTAATGCTCAATCCTTAATTATCTTACCAAACATTTGCCCTCTCCTCCCCTAATGATTTAACACAGTGAATGTTTTGTTTTTTAGGAAACGCTGTGAGTTGGACAATCTTGTCAGCTCCCACAGTATATTCAATTTAACTGAAATTCACATTGACAAAAAGGGCCATACACACTGCAGCTATTTTAACAAAAACAAAACTAATTTTCTATAAGTTATTGGTAAGCCTTGGCAGCCAAAAGTAACTACATTTAGCACATTGTATAGCAAACTGACCCAACACAGTTCTCCCACACACCTGTTTACTCTTTGAAGTTATAAAGTAAATAGCTGTGCAGCTGGTGAAAATATACCAAAATGCTTTTCTTACTGCTGTACAGAAGTTTATTTTTCGTAAATTGGTGTGGATCTCCTTAATGAGTCATGTGTCTCATTTGTTGACTGTGTGTGTATTTAAAGATGTCTGACACTCCTTTCTGATAAGCCTAAGGCTGCTTTACCACACTACCCTCTAGAGAGCACCTTGGGATTGCTAGAGCAAGCACTGTTCATTAGTAAGGGAACTCTTGGACTCTGCACATTATATCTCATTTTGATATACCATATAACGAGCCATACCAGAATCAAAATTTCTTTGCAGCATCCCAGGACATAAAGTGAAGCAACCCATGCATGTTCTTCTGTTAGTATGAGCTGTACCAATGACCCTATGTATGTACGTACATGACTTTATAACAAATCAAATCTTCAGTCTCCTTGAAGCATACTCTTTGCAGCACCAGTTTTCCCAACAAATACTGATCCAAAAATGCTCTTGACCCAGATAAAGAAGTAACTCCCACATTTCTCAACAGGTTATGGACACTGAGGTTTATGGCAGGGATCGGACCAAAATATGTTTTTGTATTCCCCTTGCATTCAGTAGGTAACCTGGTAACAGGCCTGCAAGCTCCCATTTTCCAAGCAAGTCCTTTTGACATTGGCCCATGCTAGGTGACTGAAAAGAGGATCTTGCACACCATTGGTGGATGCCCCTAAATTATGTGTAGAAAGATTCCATGGACTGGTGATCTTATTAATATTAAAGGAAACAATGGGCAAGATGTATGCTGGACTCCTAAAATTTCATGTGCAACATAAAAAACAAACAAGGACATGTCTTAAGACTTACAAAAGCAGGAGTGGGAGCAGTGTTTGGGCATGAACAAAGTCTCAACAACAAAGCATGCATACATCTAGCGAGGTCATATTGGAGTTACCAAACTAGCTTGTTCTGTGTTTCACTCTTTAGTTACTTAACACAGGTTTGCTTGGGACACAAAATAATTAGTATTAACATGTGGTGCACATAAAAACAGACAACTGAAAATTTGGTCAGCCAGCACAACACATTAAAACCTACTAAATCCACAAAGCCTAGTTTCATTCATGCGATTCTTCGTGGATAACCACCCATCAAGAAAAACCTTCAGATGTAGTAAGAACTCAAGCAGTTATCACAGAATTTGAAACATTGTTATGCTGTGAAATGAAACCATTGTTACCAAAATGCTCAGAGTAACTGCACTGGGTCAGACAAATCAATAAACACCAGCATTTTCTTTAATATGCCCCAAACAAATGACCTAAGAGTCTCCTCGAGCCATGTCCAGAGACCCCAGTTAGTTTAGTATTACTATTCTCCTTGTGCATCTGGTCACGAATGTCAGAAAGGTGACCAGTGACGTTAGTCATAGTCACATTTATATCCAATATGTACGTACAACATTGGTCCTCAATAAGATGACACACCCCCTCCCATTACACATAATATAGAGTCCAATGTGTGTCTATTTTGTAAGGTCACTAAACACATTGATTGTACCTTCTCTGATATGAAGGAGAATCAAACGCAACCCTATCAATATAATGGGCATTTTTACAGGACCAAAGAGGGGTATAACACTAACAGTCAGAGACTCAGCTCTTCCGTTCCGTGTATTCACCCATATAATGCTTATTATAGGTATTTGTGCTACAAAAAACTGTGAAAGCCGCTGTTGGATTTTCAGGAAACAACTTCCTGACCATTGAGGAGGCAGATGGAAATAAGGGGTAAGGGTTAGTTCCTCAAACTCAGGATTGTCCTGAAACAGGAACACTATTCCCCCTTCCCCTGGAACCAGCATAGAGCTACTGACATTAATATTCATAAGCCCAGCATTAGATAAAACTGGAGGAGTTGCAGCAATCATGTTGGACGTGGAAGATGTGGTGAATGACCATTTAACAAGCAAATTAAACCCCATTTGACACCAAGCAATGCAGCTTTCTTTTTATGTGGTACACAATGCCCTAGGGGAACAGATCCTGAAATCTTTCTAAGTGGAATGGGTGGGACACGAGGAAGGTTCTCGTTTGTTCTTAACCTTTTACAAGCATAACTGAAATGAAGGAATATGTAGTATTAATTTTACCCTGATAAAACCACAGGTCTAAATTGCAAAAGCTACTTTCACATTCTTGTGCACCCCCTTTATGAGTAGTTCACCTACAAGTTCTGTTGTACATAGATAGGAGCACGCATGTTAATTCCTCGCTTGACACTTAAAGGTATGAGAGAAAAGGGATTTGATGAATAATGTGGTACATGTGAGCAAACATAAGTCAGACATTTTCATACGAAGGAATGACATTTTCAGTAGATTACACCAAGAACTATCAATGTGATCATGTATAGTCTTATTTCACATGGGTGCAAAAGCTAGATAATCAGTAGATATCTAAAATATGCAAATAGTTAAAATACTAGATAAAAATGAATACTAGCTAAAAACGTTCCCATATTTCAGCTCCATCTCATAGTAATAGTCATTTCAGCCCAATACCATATATAGTGCCTTTGAGGTTACCAGCATGTGGATGATATTGGCTTGTCATTATTGTTGGGTTACTCTAAGAAGGTATTCTTGGGTGCAGGTTTTAATGAGTTCTCTTTGTATTCACTGCTCGTGGCAACTCTGATACATGCTCTGGCTGTACCCTCTTGGTGTGGCTCCAGTGCTTGTGGCCAGTGGGAAACGGTCTTTACAACACTTTCTTCACTATGTTGTGCCTTGATCGCTCAGCCTTTACCACGCATGGTAAGTGTTGTTAAGGTGGTAAGGGTAAATTTAGGGTGGGTGTAGTGGTAAAGTGTAATAATTTTAGGGTTTGGGGATGGTAAGGGTATTTTTATGGTTTAGGGGTGAGTAGTGGCAAAGGGTACATTAAGGTTTAGAGGTGGTAAGGGTAAATTTAGGTGTGTAAGGGTATTTTCTTCTGGGTTTAGGGGTAGCTAGTGGTAAAGGGTGATTAGAAGTAAACATAAAAAAGCCTCCCTCGCCAAAAGAAAACAAATAAATGTGTGTGTGTTTGTCTGTATGTATGTGTGTGTTATATATATATATATATCAAAAATAACCTCCGAAAAATGGAGCCCCCAACTCTGCAGGGCGGCCTCATCATATGGGTACGGAGCAACCCATAAATCCAAGAACAAAAGAACAGAGATTATGAAGCCCAACTCCAGTGCTGCATAGCATTTTATTCCATCATGTTTAAGCAGCATTCTCTGTATCCTTTTATCAAACAGCACGTTTCATTTCCAATCTTATTTTCTTATTTCCTAACCCCCTGCAGCACAAACCCTTTGGCTGCCAATTTACAGGGAAGGGAACTGTCTGCAGTGAAGATACTGTGTGTCCATATGTTACTGCTGTTTGAACTTGTATTTATGGTTCATGAATGAAAAGCCTTCATTGGGGTGAGCGCGGGAAGTAAACTTTTTAAGGTCACACTGCACTACTGACAGTGGTTCAAGTAAACAAAACAAAAAACTTCACACGTGTTTGAAAAGTTTAACAATATGAGGCTAAGTATAACTCTCCCAGAATGTTCTCTGATTAGATGCAGATGCTTGTGAGCAAGAGTGAAGATTCTTTGCTTTCAAAAGAAAAGGTTCTGAAAAAAACTGCAGCAGTTAAAAATAATAATAATAATTTTGCTGCTATGACATTTTAGGTGATATTTCTTTGAAGATCCATTTAGTGAAATGTGTTGATGCATGCTAGTATTTCCAAAAAATGTTCCTAATGGAAAACCAGTATCACCATTTTCAACAAGATTTTGGGAAGCATGAAAATAAACAAGCCCTGGCAAAGCCAACTACACAACATTTTTGCGAATCTTTTTGACAATACGTATCTTCCTTTGACATGGCTTTTGTAACACTATTGTTGTGGGACCTGCCAGGCCCTCACCATTGTAACAAACAGTGGCAAAAAGAAAAAAAATGGTTTTGGTCTCAAAAAGCACTCATTGCCACCAGTGGCATAACAAAGGCCCCGCAGCCACCCTCCAAGTGGCACTCTCAGCACCTGCCCTGAGTGAGTCTGGAGAGGGGGGTGCCCTCCATGTTCTTTGCAGGACCCCCTCCAGTTCTGTTACAGCACTGATTGTCACAGTAGTTCCTGGCAGAATGCAATCACTCACACTAAAGACACCGGATAGATAGAGACAGAAATAGAAGTTTGATAAAACCAAAATTTCTTTAACACCAGACCTAATTAGGTACCCAATTCTTAAAGAAAGTCACAAAAGTGCACACATGGTATATTTCTTTCAATTAATGGCTTTCATAAATTCACAAGCACTTAAAAAAGTAGACTAGGAAATCATACTCCTAGAAAATATTTGTGAACTATATTTTAGCATGAGCAAATACGCATGTGTATATTTGCTCATGTGAATCTGTTGAGCGTTTACAAGTTAACTTTCCCTCCAACCACTGTCTTCCCAACCCTGGAAGAACGTCTACATCTGCCATTGTCAGGAGTAAACTTCCAACCTTTCTCATTATTGGAAAAGATTAGAGAAGAGCTGATCAAAATCCTTAAAACATGGAAACTTGCGCATTCCAGCCCCAGAACTATTGCTTACTGCTTCTTCCTGCCTCAGTATGTAGATCTGCAGAATGGTGGCAAAATAAGGAAATTGCTATATTAGTGATTGAAATTAGAAGTATTTAAGCTATAACTTAGTAGTAGCCTTGGCATAATCAGAGAGGCTATTATCAGAGCTCTTACATAATGAGATTGCTGCCAAAATTTGTGGCCGCACTACATGACACCAAAGGGACAAGTAGATATTTTTTTTTTTACGGGACAAGTAGATTTAAGAAGCAACCTGTGCCATGGACAAGGAGATATTTTATTAAATTCCACACCTCTGCGTTTGATGAATCGTCACAAAAAATGTCCCCAAAAATACAACGCTCACTTCCTCATCTGTCTGGAAAGTTTCAGGGTGATTAGTCGACTAGGGCCTGAGAAAAGGGTTGGGGTTCCAAAACGCTTTTTCCCTACGCATTTCCATAGAAATTTTGAACTGGAATAGTGCCCGAACCACTTGACAGAATTACCCCACATTGGGCAGAAAGGTAGCTCTTGGTCCAGAAAGCAACCTTTTTGTTAATTGATGTAAATCGTTCAGTAGGTTTTGAGAAATTAAATCAAATCCAAATTTGTATATATAGGGATGTGAAAGCTCCACAAATTTATGTATGTATTTGTATTTGTAGAGCGCAGCTGTCACCAAACTGGTATCCTGGAATTAGCAGACAGAGATGACTAAATTGTTGCAAGAGATACACATATCACTGTATGCAGCCATTGCAGTGGTACTTCGGGAAGAGCCAGGACTTCAAGGCCTTTCTAAATAGTAGCAGCTCTGTTAATGCCCTTAGTGAGGGGGGATAATTTGTTCTTCATCTGAGCTGCTTTAACTGAGAAGACCTGCTACCCCGGTCTAGACCTCTGATGGGTATAAATGCAGACAAGGCTGCTGTAGTGGAATCCAGCTGTCTTGCCCATATATATCTTTTAAATCTGTGTTGCAGGGGCATTGGGCTAGTGTGCTGCAAAGCCTTAAACAAAGTGCACATAGCTTTGAACGTAGTCCTCAGTTTTATCCTCATTTAGTTTCAAATAGTTCCTATTCATCCATTCCCGGATTTCTAACGTGTCCCTTTGGAAAGTTGTGAGTTTCTCTGCGTGACTGTTCATAAAGGACAGTATCAGTTTAATGTCGTCTGCATAATTAACCACCTTCAGCCCATGTCCCTTTGTAATGGTTTACTAAGTGACTTTATATAAACGTTGAACAATACAGGATTAAGTGCCGATCCCTGTGGGACCCCCTGACACAGGTGCTTATATTCAAATCTGTAATGCAGTAAGGCAACAGCCTGACTCAGGCCTTCCAAGTATGATTTGATCAATTTCAGCGCTATGCCTCTTACTCCCGATGCTGCTTATCTGTCCAGGAGATTTGCATGCCTGACTGTTGAATGCAGCAGAAAAGTCAAGCATAATCAGGACTGTTAGCTGACCTCCGTCAGCGCTCATTTGCAGCTTATCTAGTGCAGGTATTAGGGTCAACTCGGTGGCATGTTCTGGTCAAAAGCCAAACTCTTCATACTCCAAGATGGAGTGGGTCTCAAGGAAGTAGGATAGTTTTCCGCTCACATATTGCTCTAGAATTTTCGCAGGAAACAAGAGTAGCAATATGAGTATATATTTACTCAGGATTACGGGTTCCGCTATAGGTTTCTTTAAAAGAGGAGTAACTATTGCCTTCTTCCAGACAGATGGAACAATCCCTGACTCCAAAGACTGATTATACAATTGCAAAGTAGAAGGTGCCAGCTCATCTTCCAGTTCCTTCCATATCCTAGGAGAAAGCGGATCTAGTGGAGACGCAGAAGTTGTGGATCTTCCAAAGATTAAAAAAACTTTCTTTTGGAATTGGCTCAATAAAACTGAACCTATTGACCTGGTCTTCTGGTACCTCCAAGTGTTGTGTTTTTTTTTTTTTTTTTTTTTTGCTAGGGGTCCATACAGGGCATGGTTTGAGTGGGTGAGCCAATATCTTGCTAATCTTTTTATCAAAGAAATTTGCCAGATTATCACACAGCTCTTGTGAAGGAGTAACTGTCTTTTTCACAGTCTGGATTGGATAATTCCCTAAAAGTCTCAAAGATCTTTTTTGAGCCGTTTGAGGCAGCCAGGATTTCATTAGCAAGCTACTCTGCTTTAGTTTTATAGACCTCTCTTTTATAATTGTCTAATAAGGTCTTTAAAATGTTCTTGTCTGCATAGAGGTAGTCTCTCTGTCATTTCATTTCCAGCTTCTTGCTTGCGTTTTTTTTTAAAGACTCCAGGGTGCAGAAAGTCTGTGTTGTGGTTTAAAACTAGTGACTGGAGTTATTTTATCCAAGGCCTCGACCTTGAGAGTAATAGGGGGGTTCAAAAAAGAGGCACACCGTCTGCCCATCTCAGTTTGTGCCACACCCTTCTTTTTCTTATAGGCAAGGGGGCTAGTTTAGGAAAACATATCTCCTTTCCCGTTCTCTGTAAAGAGATCAGGGTGTGATCCGTCCAGCATAGTAGCAGGGTGTAATTTACTGAGATCCAGCCATCTCGCACAAAGATGAGAACCAAAATATGGCCTGCGAATCCTCCTGATCTCATGCTGAAATCTGATTGGCAGCCATGTTGGGACTCGACTTCAGCCGGGTCCCAGAAAAAACGATTTAGAAAAGAGGCCAGGGTAGTGACACCCTGACCCCTTAGCTCTGGTGCTGGGGTACCAGAGGGACAATCCCAGCCTAGCAAGCCTCCCCAGACTGATCTGGGCCCCAGGGACCCTTGCCCGCAGGGCCTGGAGCAAACCCCATAACAATCCAAACCTGAGCTGTGCAAGGCCTTTGGCCGTGCACAGCAGGGGCTGGCTGCAGGGCCTGGCCTGTGGGCCACCTCTATAGCCACACAAATTAGCACTGTGTACGACCAAAGGTGGTGTGCAGCAGAGGTTTGCGGCCAACCCCTATAACAACACAACACAACACAACCCAACCCCAACCATTGGCCGTGTGCAGTGATCTTTGGCTGCAGGGCCTGGCCTGTAGCCAGGCCCTGCAGCTGACCCCTATAACATCCCAACCCTATGCACCCCGACTCCCCAGGTCGATCTCGGCCCCAGGGAACCCTTAACCCAGCCTAAATAATATTTTTTGAAGGGGGGTGCACATGCCCCTACCCCCAGGCTGATCTCATCCCTAGTGACCCCATTCCCCGGGGCCCAGCCTAAATATTAATTTTCTTTGGAGGGTGTGGGGACGGGGCCCACGCAGCTGCCCTCTCTAGGCCGCTCTCGGCTCCGGGGTCCCCATTCCCCAGGTCTTGCCATGTGACCTGAGTGCCCACGATGCTGGGGACAATGGGGTAAGCCTGAAGGCCCCCTTGGTCTCAGCCAGCTCCCCACCTCCAATGGGAGCTGGCATTGCTGTCACAGAGAAGGAGCTGCTAAACATGCAGCCCCTTCTCTGTGAGAGCAAGCTTTCCTTGGAAACCTCAGCTCCTAGCAAGTGACAGCTGTTTGACAGCTCTCACTTGTTGGAACCGGACTGCTTGCTCTCACTTGTCAGGAGCTCTCAAAGCTCCTGCCAAGTCAGAGCAAAGAGTTATGTCCTGGGGTATGGGCACCCCTGGACAAAGCAGGAGCTGGCCCTGGGGGGTGGTAGTCCCCAAGGCCATTACTGGCTCTGCAGGGGGGGGTGCACTGCCCCCCTCCAACGTAACATAGCCCTGGGAAGGTGGTGGTCCCCAAGCCTGCAGGGGGGCCAGGCAGCCCCCTCTGTATAACAGTTACTTTGCTGGAAGCCCTCCCGGCATTACACTTACTTCAAGCCCCAAGAGGATGGCAGACCCAGGTCCCATTAAGAGGGTTGCACTGTGTTTTCAATAAAGCCCCGGGGAGGTGGCACTCCCCAGGGCTGCACTTACATTCACTTGAAGCCCAGGGAGGTGGCGATCCCCAGGACTTTTGGGGGGTGGGAGGGGGGTGAGTGGGCAGAGGGGCACCCCCATATTCTATTTTATTAAAGCCCCGGGGAGGTGGTGGTGTAATGCCCCTGGGACCTGGCCCACCCAGGGGCTAAACGTAAACAAGGGGAAGCCCACACTTCTTTTTTTACCCCCATTTTCGGTAGAACTGCAGCACCTCCTGTCGAATTTTTTTAAAAAAAAAATGCTTTTTTTGGTTTTGTTCAGGGGCTGGGATTGTCCCTCTGGTACCCCAGCACCAGAGCTAAGGGGTCAGGGTGTCACTACCCTGGCCTCTTTTCTAAATCGTTTTTTCTGGGACCCGGCTGAAGTTGAGTCCCAACATGGCTGCCAATCAGATTTCAGCATGAGATCAGGAGGGTTCGCAGGGCATATTTTGGTTCTCATCTTTGTGCGAGATGGCTGGATCTCAGTAAATTACACCCTGCTACTATGCTGGACGGATCACACCCTGATCTCTTTACAGAGAACGGGAAAGGAGATGTTTTCCTAAACTAGCCCCCTTACCTATAAGAAAAAGAAGGGTGTGGCACAAACTGAGATGGGCAGACGGTGTGCCTCTTTTTTTAAACCCCCCTATTACTCTCAAGGTCGAGGCCTTGGATAAAATAACTCCAGTCACTAGTTTTAAACCACAACACAGACTTTCTGCACCCTGGTACAATGAGTCTTTAAAAAAAAAAAAACGCAAGCAAGAAGCTGGAAATGAAATGACAGAGAGACTACCTCTATGCAGACAAGAACATTTTAAAGACCTTATTAGACAATTATAAAAGCAAGGTCTATAAAACTAAATGAAATCCTGGCTGCCTCAAACGGCTCAAAAAAGATCTTTGAGACTTTTAGGGAATTATGTGTCCTGCCTCCTAATAAAATTATTTAGGCCGGAGTCAGGGGTCCCTGGTGACGAAATCGGTGTATTGGTTGGTTGTTATACAGGTTGGCTGCAGGCCGTCCCTGCGGCCAACCCTCACTGCGCTCAGCCAAAAGCTATGCGCAGCTTAGGATTGAGTTGTTCTAGGGGTTTGCCATAGGCCAGGTCCTGCAACTAACTTCTGTGCAGTGCAAGGTTGTGTTGCTATAGAGGTTGGCCACATGCCAGGCCCTGTGGCCAACCTCTGCTGCTCGCGGTCAAAGGCCTTGAGCAGCACGGCGTTGGGTTGTTATAGGGAATGGCTGCAGGACGTGGCCACAGGCCAGGCCCTGTGGACAGACGCCTCTGCGCACAACCAAAGGCCATTTGTGGTGGTGGTTGGATTAACACATAGTGATGAAAATTACTTTACATTAAAAGAAGTAGAAATTCACTGAAAAAAACCATGGTTACAGGGACATTATAGTTAGGAAATAGTATTAAAAAAACACCGAAATTCCCTTAAAAAACCAAGTGTTACAGCAACGTTATAGTCAGGCTCACATTTTAAACGTACCAAGTCATAAAAATTTACCTATTCTAGTTATAGTTATCTCGAGTAACTATAACTCATGCCCTCGCCATGCGCTGCTAATTACCCCACATAATACATCACTCATCACATCTTTGATAACATAATTGATGAGATCATTGTATCATTTGCAGTAAAATTATTAAGAAGATTACGCAAGGCGAGCTAAAGTTACCTTAAGGCATGAGTTATAGTTACTTGAGAGAACTAGAACAGGTACATTTCTGTGGTTTGGTATGTTTAAAATGTGAGCCTACCTATAACATCCTTGTCACATTTATTTATATATATATACATATATTCACTTACCATACACTATTATGCATGGAAAAGGCATGCATTGTATTGACATACAATCGTGCCAGCACACTTAACTGTAGTATTTGTAACCAGAAGTATTTGCACCAGACTTTTAAACTTCTGTTGCGCACAGTTGCGCTTTTGAATGTTCTTTATGTACACCCAGTCACCAGGCTGTTGACAGTCTCCTGGTTCCGTTAGCGGTTTCGACAGAACGTCCTTTACTTGGATGTGTAAGGGGTGTAACTGCTTAGTGAAGGAGATACAGTAGTCTCAACTCATCAGCCAGGTGGAATGTGGACCCTTTTGAAGCTCCCCTTGTGGGCAACAGTCTTCCATTCACTATTTCCTGAGCTTTGTTGTCTCATTGGGAATGCGGCATATACTAAACAGGGCCAGTGGCAGACCGATGTTAGATTAGTTTCTGCGCATATCTTTGCTATTGCTGCCTGTAGAATGCCATTCTTCTCCTCCACAGCACTTGCCGCTTCAGGATGATAGGCACAGTAGAACCTTTGAGCCATTTGGTTATCCATGCAACAACTGAGCCAAGGGATTGGCCCCAGCTTGATACCTGGAAATAGTATCAGGAATCGGCCTGTGGTGTGGGTGGCAGTCCTCTTGGGATGCTGGTAGTTCAGCGCCAGTCACACTCCATGTCACACAGCGTGCATCCTAGGATAGTCGTGGCCGGAATGCCCTTTGCTCTCCTTGGGTTAGTACATCATTTATATAATAAACCATACTGCTTTGGAAGTACATTTCTGATGCAATACTTTGTCTAGGTGATAGAAGCTGTCTCCTGAATGGGCAACACAAACTAGCATATGGTGTTCCTTATCCTTGGACAGAAATTAATTATTATATGGCTAACTAAATGAACAACATTCTTTTGCTTTTCCTAAAATAAAAGGTCCTCACAACACCCCTCCCTTTGCCAGTTATTGAAGACCAATTCTAAAAACCCACCTTAAAATACTTGCAGCAATCAATTATCTAAAAATCCTAAGGGCAGTACAATATTTATGCCAACAAGCAGAGCAAACAATAAAAACGAGCCAATCAAAAACAGTCACTTTTTTTTCTAAAACAGAAGCTAAATTTAAAAGTCATCAGAGGCTATCATGATGTCATCCAACACATCAATGGAAAGGTAGTCCGAGGAGAATCCCACATCAGCAGATGACAGAACCATCAAAGGTTCAGTGAGCAAATTGAAGGAACAACCAGGATCCGAAGACCCATCCTCCACCAGAGAAGTAGCATCCTGCACTATACCCGCAGTTGTAGAGCCCTGTGGAAACATCGTTGGAGCCGTAGGCTCCATATCCGAGTAAGATGCCTCATAAAAGGCATCTTGGAGCAACCATAATCTCAGGACGCCTCCAGAAATGAGCTCTCAATGGGAACATCACAATGCTCCATGTTTGTAGATGGTACCGATTGCCGTTCAAGAGGGCACCGAAGATAGCAGAACATAGGCTGCACACACTAGAACCATAGAACCATACCACTCAAAAGGACATAGACAAGTTATTTAGTTTCTCCAACAAACAAATTCCAAGGAGCTGCATCACGCATTCACGACACAGCTGGACGTGTGGTAGCTCCACCACCATTTGGCTTTGAAATGGGACATCCACTGAGGAGCGAAAATAGTAACAGCAAATACCACCAATTAATGCCAATCAGAGTGGTAAGCTGCCAAAAAAACGTGAAAATAGTGAGTTGAAAAATTATGGCACTACTCCAAAAACAGTCTGGAAAGTGCTGCCAAGACCAGACCCTATCACTTTATAAAAAGTGTTTAACACCTGCGCTGTTGGAAACCATTAAAAATGTGGCTCACACATTCACCAAAGTGCCTTTGAAAGTTAGTGTTTAAAAGCAACTGTATCTCGGCAGATTACCTCAACACTTGTAATTTAAATGTTTTATGGGCAGATGTAAGTGCTACATGTTTTTGGAACAATAGTGCTTTCAGTTGAGTCAGCTTGTCAAAGTTAACATTCAAGATAAGAAGGAAGGCCACAATCTTGCTATCCTACTTTCATGGGGGGTGGGGGGAGGGCAGATTTCGACAGCAGGTCACTATTTGAGAAAACAAAATCACATACAGAAAACCTGCTTTCATCCCACAGCAGCCTTGATCATTCAACATTAAGTAACTTCCATTTGAAAGTAACTGAAACACCGGGCGAATCAAGGAGATGGTAACTCCCTTCAAGTAGCAAGCTAAATTAGCCACTGACGCATTAGGAACGCTGTGCAATGTCACCTATTTACAAATCATTGAGTGGCTTATGGAAGTTTCACAATCTCTGCCACTCAGTAATGCTTACCTTTCCCCACTCATACATTTATAATTGAAACGCACATCCAACACCTCATGTAAGAAACTCTCCCCTAAAGCTTCAAATCTACCTACCGGAAAATGTTTCAAACACAAAGTGAATTGAAAAGTCGATATTGGCAGGGAGATTACTTCAAGTACTAACCACACTGCTGACGGTATTTCAACCACTGTGAATGGCAACTTTTCTATATTAAGCATTGATAATGTTGCATCCTTCTTTGCCATTCTCTGTTGTTTGCATGTTAGGTTAAATGGTGAAAATAACTCTTTTGTGTTCACATGCTTCTAGGTACAGTTAAGTCCAGCTCTGCTGCATGATGGAACTAAGTTGACTCTGCCCATGTTGTAAAAATGTAATTTTGTATAATGTCTATTGCAAATGACACAATGTTGTTAAGGGTGTAAATGCGAGTGGACAGCATATTCATACCATTATCAACAACGGCCAATGCCTTCTCTAAATTCGCCTGATCTATTTGCCCTAAACGAGCAACAGCTTCCATTAGAGAGAACTTCCATATTTCATTGTATATTGCACACTAGAATCTTTTGGGACATGGTGTTCTAGGACACAACAAGAAATCTTGCCAATCCATGTCCTCAGAGGGGAGAGAGAGATGTTCTTTTACAGCTGTCAATGTGGAATGCTGCAACCATTGCTGGCATAAGTTGCCCACACTGTCTGTAGTGAAAATCCATGCATGTTGTGTCTTGACATAATGAGGGTCCAGTCTGCTTGCTTTAAAATATTGTGTAGAGTTTAAAAAACTTGCATGGCAACCATTTGTAGTCACTGACCACAATAATCACCCGTTGGGACCTGAAAGTATAGAATTAAATGTAGCATTTCTAACCATACCATTGAGCTGATCTATGTAATTTACTAAGCTTTGCCAATCGTCAAACTTTGCAATTGAAGGGATACTCGGCACATTCATTTCTTTACATTTTGCTGGACCTAGGCAGGTTGTCTGTTGAACAGTGTCATGGAATCAGACATGCTATAAAACGTCAACCAGCCCATGTACTAACCATTCTTTTGTTCCCCAAACTGATTTTAAATCAATTGTTTGTTTCCAGTGCTCATAGCCCTTGATGGCTAGTTGGAAAACAACATTTAATTCAGTAGCTGTCGGCATGTTTTTTTCTTGCATATGTTACTGGTAGCTTGAAACAATATGATACAGGATCAGTAGTATAATGCCTAGAAAAATATGTGAATTTGTCTAAATGTTTTGGAACTTTCTTCTGGTGGAGTTGGACAATGTTCCCATAATGTTTAATTAAACACTGTACGTGGGGTACTAGCTCTATGTAGGTAATTGTGTCCAGAATAATGATAACACATTTCGCTATAATTTGCAGAGTTCATGTACATATATTTGCTTTCAAATACATTATAATATTCAAGTTCAACAAGCATTGTATCAACTGTTTTCCCATCCGAGTCATCAGACTTGTCAGGTGTAATTATATAGTTCATACACATTTTAAAAACATACACAATTTGAATAGTCTCTCTAAGGCCAAATATATCATTTGGAACTTCATCCCAAACAATCCCATCAGGCACTGGAACAGCAGAAATGTCCTTTGGGACAAGTCATTTCACACTTTGTGGGAAGACATGTGATGCTTCAATACCTCATCTATCAGTTCAACAGCAGAGCAATGAGGAAGATAATGCCTGTTTATTATATAAGTAAGAAGAAGAAGACAACCACAAATCCAATCCAGAGAAGAAAAGCAAGCAAAGTCAGTATAATCCACAAGTTGAACCATGAACGGTTAAGATAAGTGCGCTTAAGCCAGTGAAGAAGCTTACGTATTCCACAAAACGTTGTTCAGTTTGAAAATAAGTCGTCAATATCGGCGAAGTATCCAGAAGCAGTCATTGTGAAGACATGAGCCACTGCAGGTGAAAGGGAACTAATAGATGTCTCTAAAGGTGTTCATCGTAAAAAAAACTCCATTGCTTTTAGACATAGTAGAGGACTGTAGACCTGCGTCTGGTACTTGTTAGAGTAATTTGAATCAACAAGAGTTCATTCTCTGCCTTGCCCAGCCTATAGGAAACAATTTCCTCATTGTTTAAAGCTTGAAGAGGTATTTCCTATATGATAGTGAGAGTGCATAGGGAACTACCTGGGAATCCTTTAGGTCTGCTGTGTAGGATTGACCATATGATGCAATTTAACGTGATCAATAGAGACAAAGGCCTTCATTGCGAGTCTGGCAGTCACTAGACTGCCAGACTCACGGATGACTGTCAGACTGCCACCAGTGCCACTGTCCGGGCACCATATTTAATCTTTGGCGGTCGGGCCGTGGTGGGACTGCCAGCACCACCAGGATCAGAGATCCCAGCTGTCTGACGGTTGCGGCGAACCTGATCTACTAGGGCAGCGCTGCCCTTGGGATTACGACCTTGTTTTCCACCAGCCTTTTCATGGCGGTAGCACGCCATGAAAAAGCTGGCGGAGAACAGGTGCAGGGGGCCACACAGAGCCCCCTGCACTGCCCATGCACTTGGCAGGGGCAGTGCAGGCCCCACCGCCCACCACCATCGAAATGTTCACTGTCTGTTTTGCAGACAGTGAACATTGTGAGGGTGCTGGTGCACCCCGCATCCTGTAGCATTGCCGCTGGCTCGATTACAACATTGG
Source organism: Pleurodeles waltl (assembly GCF_031143425.1). NCBI lineage: Eukaryota > Metazoa > Chordata > Amphibia > Caudata > Salamandridae > Pleurodeles > Pleurodeles waltl. The sequence continues at coordinate 1,008,778,428 of NC_090447.1, read as the reverse complement.
CAGACAAAGGATGATGTTGGCTTTGAGGCCCATGGTGATGCATTTTTAATTCTTAATATCTAGCTTTACTGTGTGCATGCATAAATATTCGTAGTTACGATATATATTCATTGTTGATGTATTACATTTTCTGTGATTATTAGTATTCCATTGCTGTAATTATTTTAAAAGTTGCACATCTGTTGCTGCATTCACATTAAGTGCTGACGTTATTCTCTTCGTGTATATGAAACCTGGGAAGTGCCTCAATAAATTCATTACTCAGGCTAAGAGTGCTGCATTCTTTGCATTCCTTTAGCTTTGTTCCCTCTCAGCCTGAAAGCCTGAAGCAAAGCAGAACATGGGTCTATTTTTTTTTTTTTTTGTTTTGTTTTTGCCCTCAATCTTTTCTCGAACTAGATCCCAGACTTTAAGATTCAAGCCTGTAGATGCGGATAAATCGCTCATACCCAAAGTGGTGGCAGTTGTAGTAGAGCAATCGTCTTGGAAGTATTGTAGATCCTGCAAGATAGTAAGAAGCTCATTTATTTCAAGAGGAGTTTCTTCTGCCACCGCAGCAGGACCATCGAGGTTTGGGACAAACATTGGAATGCCAAACAGGACTTCATATGGGGTACGGCTACCCAAAGATCTTCTAGACAGATTATTTAATGCTCTTTAAACCCCATAGAGGTGATGGATCCAATTGCGACCTGAACCTAATACTCTAGCTGTTACGGATTGGTTTTAAGTCTTGTTTTTTTCTTTCCACTATCGAATTTCCCTCAGGAGGATAGGGGAAGGGATAATGCACCCCCATACCTAGGGTTCCCATGGTATCCCTGTAAGCTTTGGAGTCAAAAGCAGGGCCCTGGTCTGAGTGGAATGCAGCAATTACTTCTGTCCAGGTGAAGACATGCAAATCTTTAATAACAGTGCGAGCATCATCCTATCATTGTGGCCATACGCAGAGCAATCTGGAGCAGGAATCTACAGCTAGTATTATGTATTTGTATGCATCATCTGAATTTAAAGGACCACACATTGCATAGGCTTGTTTGAGATGAAGAGGTGTGTCTGTAGTGGGCTCTTTATGGTGAAATCTTTAATTTACTGGCAAATGTCACAAATAAGGACATATTGCTTTGTATGTTTGTACAGACCATGCCATCAATACAGTTTTACCAATAATTAAATAACAGCTGCCAAACTGGCATTGGCAGGAGCAACACACTCATGCGCTGCTTGAATGAATTCTAGTTTACGGTCTTGGTTGGGGATAACACAATCACCTGCCTTGGAACTGTTACATAAGGAATGTTTTGGGCACTTGAGTGATATGAATGTTTTGCTGGATGTGCATTGCGTTAGGGGGTGCAGTCCGCCAAGGCATTTATGGCAGCCAGTATTTCATCATCCTTCCTTGTATGGGTATGAGTAATTTGCATACAAGGATGGATAAGCAGCTACTGTTGTAGTAGTAGTAGTAGTAGTAGTAGTAGTGACTGCAGATTTGGCTTCTTCATCAGCTAGTTAATTATCTACAACATATAGTCCACCACGTTGATGGCCCAATGTATGCATTACATGAGCATGTGGCAGTTTGTCTATGAATTCTGACACTGTCCCCCAGAGCATTGTATGCTTGATGGTGTTTCCAAATCCATTAAGGCACCATTAATGCAATTTTTTATTGAAAGACTGGACACGATAATACGAATCACACACTGTGTCGGGAATGCAGGATCGGTATGTTCCAGTGCCACCATGCAGTCCCCTAAGGACTCCGTAAAGGTCTGTTGTGGTTGAATTTCTCCATCCCTCATAACTCAATACACAACTGCGCAAGCTGCGGAGTGTTGAGGTTTGGTGCCTACAGCAGGTTGAGCTGAACCATCAGCGTAAATAATATATTTATACTGACCATTAGGCTTAATGTTAGTGGGAAAGGGCACCCCAGTACATATGGGAGAAACTCTCAAATTTGCAACATTGTGTCACAAACATAGTCTACATCAGTGGCAGTCAAGGAATTGGCTTATTGTATCCATCTAGGATGTAAGGCTTTTGCATTTGCTAGCCGTCATGACTGCCTCTAAGGCAGGTACTGCGGTTACGACAATAATGCACTTTCCCTGAGCCAGTTATCTTTCCCTAATGACAGCCATCTGAACTGCAGTGAGTATTTTTTTAAGAGGAGGCAAACACATTTCAGCATTGGAATATAAACATGATTTATATGCAATCAGCACTGTCTCACCTTGATTGAATGTGACATAGGTAAAAGCAGTGGCATCCAGAGCTATTCAGATGACCAAATTTGTTTTGTGTTCACATGAGTGTTTTACTTCAAGCATCTCAATCTGTAGTGATCCCAGTGTTTGTGTGTGTGTTCGGGTGTCCAATGGTGTCTGGGAAAATCTGGATGAATTAAGTCATATTTTGGTTTTATATGTTGTGCATAATCAGGTATGTTTGTTCTGACAAAATTTGAAAAACCGTAACAAAGATTGTAGTTTTTTATGGTATTTGGTGGTTGCAGTTATGCACACTTCTCAAGGAAGTGTGGTCCCAGACTGTTCCCCTCATTTGAAAGCTCTTATCTCAAGAACACTGAGAAAAGCAATTTTTGTTTTCTTAACATTGAATTTGTAGCCATGTTCCTCAAATCCCATAACAATGCGATCTACCCTGCCTAAATGTGTGTTTAAGTCATCATCCGCCAGATGTATGTTGGACACATAGGATAATGATTCTGGATCAATATAATGTAGTATTGATGTCACACGAGCAGAAAATGATACCCTAGGGGAAGTTAATAAAATTAGTGCTGAGAGTCGAGCGCGGAAAAAGCTGTTAGATCCCTGCTTTCAGGCACTATATTTTGGCAGAAAAAAACATTGGTGATATGCAAGGTTGTTTGATATTTTTTGTGGACAGTATTGTTCATTAGTGCTGTCCTATGTGAATTTTAAATTGCAAAGGTGCATGTATGACTATTTAGATGTCTATGATCTAAGACTATTCAATAGGAATGATCCGGCTTAGCTACAGAGAACAAGGGGTTGTTCATTGGAGATACACAGGGTTCATTGACTACCTGGTACCGAGCTGTGAGAAAAACTCCCTCACAGGGGCTTTTGCTTCTTGTTTTATGGGGTATTGTGGTTGTACTTGTGGGTTGTAATTTATGGGTATTGCATGATAGGGAGAATCCCTATTCCAGCCACCTGGTTGCGGTATAATGCCGGAGCTTGCGCAAGAGCCGTTCTGCAGCATATGCTTGCTTTACTCGCTCTGGATTGAGGGCCGAGACTTTAAAATCACATCTTCCCCTTGTGGGAGGGTTCGAACAAATTCCAGTGGCCAATTTGTTTCTTCCAAGATAACGTCATAGTTAAGTGTTAATCATCCCTAGAAAATTTAAATTTTAAATGTTCAATTTATGGACTGTCGGGAGGGGCGGCTCACCTGTTTGTGGTTTCAACTTCTAGATAGTCAGTTGCTCTCACTTGCAGATTTTGACAAACTATTATGACCTCTGCTGCACTGTTGAGCAGTGTCACCACCCATGTCCTGTTCTGCAGTAATGTTCTCAGTATGTGTGTCATATTTTGCTGAAATTCCCGCAACCTTCTTTTTTTTTTTTTTTGTTTTTTTTTTTCTTTCGGAGTTTTTTTTTTTTTTTTTAGAAAGTGTATCTTCTTTATGATGACGTCAGACAAGTGTTGAGTCTTCTTTTTTTGGTTTCATATACTCTTCTTGTCTGCTCTCTGACCATCCGATAATTTGAACCGTTTGAGTCCTGAAAAGAAAGAGAAGGGCTTGTATCAGTATATTGATACCTGCTGCGCTGTTTCAGATTCTCACTGTTACACAACTTGTAGCTATTTTCAGAGCTCTCCGGCTGCAGAGATTCTCCCACTGATTTTTTTTTTTTTTTTTTTTTTTTTATTTTTTTTTATTTCACTTCTTTTTTTTTTTTTTAATAATCTTTATTACATTTTTGTTTGTCTTAGCGTTTATTAGAAGACTCCTGTGTTTGCTTGGTATTATCCTTTTCAGGATTCCCTTTAAACTGTGGCTTATTTGGTCTGGCCCCCAAATTATCCCGACCTATACCTGTGTAAACCTTGGCTATTATTTTTGGTAGCTCATGTCCATAATCTACTAATGGAACATGTGCGCGACGTTGGTGTACAACCAATGCTGCTGCTTCCTCTTTTATATTTACTAAAATTATCGAAGATACTGTGGCAAAGTTGCCAATTAATTTTTTCTCCAAGCCTAGTGCAGGGTGCAGCCCCATATCAGTTTTTAATTTGTTTTATTACCTCCGCTGAAACTGCAAGAAAATGATGCACCATGTGTTCTGGAATATATTGAAGCAAAAACTGTGCACCAAGAAGCACAATCATCAAAAGAGGATACTATCGCAAGTGGCAAGCACATTGTGAGAGTTCTGTGTTTATCTTGGGGGGTCACGTTTAGGGAAACACTGCTTTCGCTTTTTCGTTTTTTTTTTTTTTGGGGAGCAATCGAAAACCGACTTTCCACTTTTTGGTGGATACCTTACCGATAATAGCATTAACATTCTCGGGGGTTAATCCCCGGTGTAAATACATTTTTGTTAGGCAGCTGGAGCAGCTTTTGTTGGTACAATATTTAATGTTCGCATTATGAATTGCACTAAGCATCTATATAGGCTTACTAATTAATTATTTAATGGGTGCAGATATGCTGCCTGTATATTTTGTGTATTTGGTCATGGGGTGTGGGCAGCTAGAACTGGCCATATGGCCCCATCATTGCTGAGGGGACACAATCTAATGTGTACAAAAAGGTGTGGTAGGGCACCTTGGAGCCAAATTTGATGTTCCTGATGTGTTAGAGGCATTTCTAAAGAATTGTAGACTCTGTATTATGCTATTGGGTTAGCCATTGTGTATGTGTGAAATGTATACAAGTTGGCATCAACTGCAGGAAAATTGACCCATGAATAAAATGTTTATTTTGTATGCATTGTGTGCCTCAACCACGAACATAACCTCCTCACCCCCATCTGTTAGCTCATTTTAAAGTAAATGTGGTGTGACAGCATGTCTACAGTTTACTGGAATAACTACTGGAATCATCATCTTGAAACACAGAATTCATAGTTGGAAATACCAAGTTGGGTATCCCTTTAAATGTTTAAGCTTGAACAACCTGCAGACAAATATATTTGTTACCTATGCAGCTGCAGAAGATAGTTCCCTAACACCACAGACGTATCTGTATAAAATGTGAATAGAGCACCCTACGCATACAAGAGAAATCTACTGAGGAGACCTGTTAAATAAGTACCTGACCTTGATATATTGGTGGTGCCATGTTATGCGGTTCCTACTTTGGTAATAGGACTGTGTGTGTTTAGGACCGCAGAATGGCAAAGTGTGGGAGACTGGGTCTATCCACACAGTTAGTAACTGCCAGCCTAACTCCTGGTGAGCTCACAGTGCCTCACCCAAATCTCCAAACCCATGTTTATGGCAATCTGAACATGACACTCCAACTCCCCAGGGAGTACCCTTTCGTACTGTTACTCTTGCATGCCAAGGCGAGACAAAAAAAATGCAAGATACGTTTTAAATGAATTTATTGAAACACTCACAATCTGGCATATAAAAGGTGAGCTGTGATGATTAGGCAGATGAAACAAAGCAGAGCACAGCATTATGAACATGGTAAAGATGATGAACAAACCAACCATGATGCCTGTAGTTCTAGATGTGCTAGACGTTCCTACCTAACCATTTGTCTACTCTGAGACCATAGTGGTTGTAACCCTCTGACTGGCACGATCTAAGGGGTTAGCCCCTGCCCCATACCTGAAAACACTGTCCGGAGTCAGCCTGTGGTGTGGAGGGCAATCTTCTCTAGAAGCTGGTAGATCACGCCAAACAAGCTGCATGTCACACAGAGTGCATCCAAGAATAGTCAAGGCCACAATGCCTGCTGCCCTTCCTGGTTCAATGCATGTTGGAGGTACAGTTCTTATGCAGTGCTATGTCTAGGTGATAGAAGCTGTCTCCTGAACAGGCAACACAAACTAACACATTGTTAGCCTTGGACAGAATGTACTGATTATATGTTGTGGGATTAAAAAAAGAAAGAGCCGCCTAACTCAAAAGATATTGGAGTACGACAGGGAAAACTACAAAAGAAGAAGTAAAAAGACCCCACCTCCAAGATATAGGTTCGGAATAAAGAATCCAAATACAAGAGTAACTTTTTGTTAACAAAAGACCTGATAAGTTTTTATTAGACAAAAGTATTTCAAATCAACATTAATCCATCAGAAAATCACAAAATATCTGTAAATGATTTTGACACTCCCCATTTCTGCTCTGGACATTTAAAGCCACTGTTGATTGTGTCCTGAAGAAGGTGCGTGGCCTTAAAGCCACGAGACAACTATTAATTTTGGCTAATAAAAAAGTATCCAGTCCAAAGGTACTCTTGATGCAGATTCTTTATTTGGAAACCTATATCTTAGAGGTGGCCGTATTGTTACTTCTTCTTTTGCTGATTATATGTTGTATAAAGGCTAACTAAACAAGCAGCATATTTTTCCTAGTATAAAAGCAAGCTGATAAAATATGTAAAAGCCATCACCCAAAAAATCGTACCAAAATGAATAAAACATGATCTGTAAAAGAGGGGTGACCAACCCGGGCCCTATAGGTCCTCACGACGCAACAGTCTGTGCCGCATTCTTCTTTGTTGGGTAAGCTTCCACCCAGCCAAAGAACATACAGACTAGTGCGTCCTATACTTGTTCGTTCAAGACATTTCTATGTAATCCATCTGCAAATGATTTGAATGGTGCATCAGATAGAACAAAATGTTTTTACTTAGTTGCAGTTATTTTCCCAGTGTTAAACAGACCACACACTACACAATTTCTACACACTTTTTCTGCAAGTTTCCTAAATTGTTTGTTGTTCGGGAACTGTGAAAAGCCTATTATAGCACTGTGGCCCAGGTGTGCTGGGCCATCAATAGTTAGCACCTAATGCGGAAACAAGACATCAGGCAATTTTACTGCACCACTTGGCTCCCTTTAGAAGCCCTCAACTTTAGTTCCATCCACTTCCCACCTTTTAGTTCTGTCGCTCTCTCCTGTATTTGTTGAGGTGGTAGACCTGATTGTTCATTATTGAAGATGCCTTTCTCAACTGTTACTACAAATGTTGTGCTAGCTGAATGCTGCTGTTTGTTTTGCCGTTCTATCAGTTAAATAATTTCCATTAACTGCTTTTTCTGTCAGCTTCTAGTTTGCTGCACAATTTATGCCTAATATTTTAGATGTATCCAAGGGATTCAACAATCTAACGATAAGCTCCCTGTGTTCTGTACACTCTGCTGACAACCATCTCTCTTTCCAAAATATCCCAAAATCATGAGCTACCACAGAAGCATTCTATCTGTACATATTTACTGTCAAACCTGAGCTGATTTCACATGCTCTGTTAAAGGCACTTTTTCTGCCACTTGGACTGATAAATGGGGGATGCAGTTCGTTTCCACCCCTGTCAATAGGGTACGTAGCATAAACTGTTCTCTCCTGGTGACCATTAAAAACAGGACCCATCCACCCATAAATCCTCATCTCTTTCTGTGTATGCAGCGTCATACATATCCATCCTCCCCCTCTGTTGTTGTATCAATAAAACACAATTGTGTAATTTCGATGAGATGTCAGTCAGTTAAGTGCATTAGTGTAGCTGGATTTAACATGATGCATCAATGTAGTATTACATTGGTGGCGGACTGCAATATTAGCTCATAGTTAGTCAAATGAGCATTTGTGAGATGTTGAGTCTTATTCTGACTTAAGAGTGTATCTATCAAATAGAGTACATATACGTGTAGGGTATTTCCCAGCACTAAAATGTCACATTGTTCCACTGATATAGCTGCTGCTGGTCGTAGGCACTTTGTTGAAGCCGTGGCTATTCCATCTAGACCTGCGAGAGCTATGCACAAGTATATGAGGACCCTCCACGATTCTATGCTAACACTGCTCTAGCACAGCCCTCTTTGTCATGTTAAACAATGAGAATTCCTTGGTATAATCGGGGATACCCAGAGCCGGGGATCTACACAAAGCCTTTTTCAGTGTCTGTAAGCACTGCTTGCGAGTTGGTGTTCATGGAAAGGGGTCTGAAATATTGTGGGTCAGTTACTGCAGGACTTGGAGATGAAAGAGAAATTTGGTATCCATTATGTTTAATAACTAGCCACCCCCAAGAAAGTCTGAACTTCAGTCTATGCGGTAGGTAGGCGATCCCGTAGATTGGCTCGTATTCTTTCAGGTGACCATCATCTCTCTCCTTCATAAATCAGGTAGCCTAAATGGGACACTTGTTTTCTGCAAAATTATAATTTTTTCATGTGATGTTTTGTGACACTGGGATTCATGTAAGTTTAATGATGTTATTGTAGCAAATGTAGATTGCTCCTCTGTATCTGCTGCCAATAAAAGGTCACCTACATACTGAATGAGGGTGACACCTGATTCTAACTAGTGTATCGAAGTCCTTCTTTAGTGCCTGAGAATAAATAGGATATTCTTTGTGTCCTTGAGGGAATCTAGTCCAAGAATAAGTTTTTACTTGGATCATAAGGGAGAAGAAATACTGGCTGTGTTCATGTAATGGGTGGGAGAAAATTTGTTTGACAAATCAATCACAGTGAAGTATTTCGCTGAGGGTAGAGAGGTTTTCAAGATGGTTACCAGATTGGGCATCACTGGGAGTCTGGGTTGTACAGTTTTACTAATTTTGCGCTGGTCTTGGGCCAAACGCCATTAGTCAATGTGACCTGGTTCTTTTGCCTATTTCGTGACCAGGAGAATCTGAGTACTGGGTACACTTCCTTCTGTTTCTTTCTGTATCCCTTACTTTAACGGATAAGATGTATCTTTCTGCCAACTTGTCTCCTCTTCCTTTTAAATCTTGTACCCTGACTATTGGGGCAACTTGACATTTGTTTTAAGCACAATGTGCACATGTTAAACATCCTTAATCTTCCCCACATCGCTGTTTGTAGCCCGAACATCCCTTGAAACTGCATTCTGTATTATTTCTGGTTAGCAATTTAAAACATTGTCGTCACTAGACACATCTTGTGTTTCATAAACTGACAGCACCATTGGATAATCCTCATGACTCAAAGATACCATCTGGTGTACACTTAATCAAAGCATTAAATTTCTGTAGAAGGTCTACACCGAGTACGTTTAAAGCTTATTGATCAGTCACCTCAAAACAATGTTTGTAGGACCAATGGTGAAAGTTACAAGTTAGCTTACAGGATGTGTACGTTTGAGAACCCAACTGGAGTAGCTATTTTCCCCAAGAGAGGTGAACTTACTTGGTTAATACTGAGGAACCGGTGGTGCCAGTGCCAATGAGTAATTCTATCTCCTGCCTTGCCACCATGCCTTTGACTCATGGTCCCTTTTGGTTTACATCCATCACCAAGGCCACTAAACCCGTATCCTCTCTTGGGCCCCCATAATCTTCTTCATAATTTACATTAACAATCCCCCATAGCTCTTGCCCTATTATCAAACACTCTCACAACTAATTCTGAGATAATTAAATAAATCAGAATGAAGAAATAAATCCTCTAATGCTTTTTTTCCCTGCTTGTCACCAACGTATACAGCTTGGCTGCTTGTTCTGCTTTCCTAAAGAACTCTTAACACTCTGTCCGTATAATTTCTGTCATATCCTTTTCCTTTCGATTAAAAATGCCATACTTCCTTATGTTTATTGTATGCCAATAACATTGCTTGCACGACTATGCTATTTAGGTCCCTTTCAGATTGGCTGCGCAGGAGTTTCCTAAGACTTGGACATAGTGCCAACTTTCCCTAGTGCTCTTGTTCTTGGGCAGTCACCCTTTTAACCCTTCCATCCTTCCTTTACTCTTTCGTTTTTTTTTTTTCTTCCTGTTGCTTCATCCCCTCTTTTAGTGTGTGTATATATCATATTAAAACAATCATATCGCTTTAATACGGCCTGGCTTGTGTATTTGTCATATTTCCCTTCTACATTCCATTTTTATCAGCATCTGTGAAATAGTGCAACCATTAAGCTTCTGTTTCTTACCCTGTCCCTTCTGGGTCCAGTCTATTCCTTACAGCCTAATTGTGATCGTAACGCTCATCACATTAGCTGTCACATGTTCCCTGTTAGGAGGGGGCTTTCTATTCAATATTGAACTTCAAACTTTATCTTCCCCTGGTAGGGCAGTATGAACCCCGGAAGCATCCCTGCCTAGTATATACCAGCATCCGCCACCAACATTGCAGCTGTCTGTTCTTGCTTTACAACCTTTCACTATCCCTTTGATTTAGCTAAATTATTTCAAATTGCGTATATACAAGCCCCCCTCACTGACAGCCTCCCACATTAATACTCACACTTTCTATCTATGCAAAGCCAAACACTGACACAAATTACGCAATGTTTGCAGATCAAATGTCCCACACAAGGGAAACTGTAAATGTGCAAATCCCCTAGTGCATTTATTCGATTGCCTCAATAATAATTCCGTTGAGAATGATACCTTAGTCATAATCGTTAGGCAGCACCTGCTTGGCCGGTGCCTGATTATTGTGCACATGACCCTTAACTGCTGAAGAGAAAGGATAAAAGAAAACCCTGGCGAGCCATCTTTTGAAACACCAAAAATGCCCTTAAAGTCTGGAAACAATGGGAAACCTCCTAGGGAACCTCATCCCGTACCTGCCCAGCATAGCTTACCTACAAAAATAGCCTATAGCGGCTCTCCAGCATATGTGAGCTTGAGAAAACCTGTCCCCTCTGAGTGCGTGCTCTGAGATCTGTAAAGGGGGGGGGGGGGGGCGGGGGCTTGTTGCTCCCCTCCACTGTGGCCGATGTCATTGTCGTAGTAGGAATATCATACCACCAAGTGAAGAACGAGGGAATCAGGAGTGTCCAAGGCTGAGAATGAGGGGAATAGAGCATTTTCAAATCAAAATGAATTTATTACTGTCACGTCGTTTAATGATTCATGAGCTTCGTCTCATTCTTCCTTTGAACAAATGTTTCTGTTATTCCTGCACCTATGTTTTAACTTATTTATGCTGCCCTTGATGTTTTTGTATATAAACCCTGACTCACAAGCACAGCAGCAGTTTTGTGATGCCTTGTTCACAGAGCCCCTGCTGCAGCAGAACAATATAAGGTTTAGAGCAGTGGTTCCCAACCTTTTGACTTTTGTGGACCCCCACTTTATCAATACGGGAACCTGGGGATCCCCACTGAATCATTATTGCAATCCGGGGACCCCCACTGAGTCATTACTGAAAGCTGGGAACCTAGTCTGTTAATATTATTTCATTTTCTAAGCAGCCGCGGAACCCTAGGGGCCCTGGACCACAGGTTGGGAACCATTGGTGTAGAGCTTATATATGTGAGCATTACATTCCCAGCCTTGAGTAGAAGACAACGTGCATAAACAGTTGACTCATTACCTATACACTGAAGTGGGGTATTTTCATTTTTTTTCTAGTCTACCCCAGGGAGCCTTTGGGACCTATTTGTGTCTAATATAAAGCAAATAAATACAGATACATTTAGCTCTCTTAGCACCTATTGGTCTAGGCACTGTTATTGGGTAAAAATCATTTGACTCTTCCAGCCCTTCTCCTCTAGGCAGCAAAGTCTGTAGTGGAAACCACCCTATTCTAGGATGACACCTACGGTACGGTAGTGATACCTGGGCATGCAGGATGTATTCTATCCCTGTCCAGCAGTTGTAAATGTAGGTATTTACCGAGTGTGGAATTCCTATAGGCAAACGCCGGGCATATTTTCTGAAGTCAGAGACAGCAAGTTTTATTTTGTTTACTTGACGAGAAGGTCCAACTCCGTGCAGCATAAACCTTTTTTCTACCAAGTTACAATATCACAGTATGGACACATGAAATACGTTTGGCTGCCACTGAGGCAAGGTTCGTAACCATCCGTTTAATTTGTTCAAACTTAAATCTGTGATTCATTAATGCAAAGCCTTTACTTTTAGTGTTAGCTGTGAGCGCTGCTTGTCCTACTGACAGTGGTTTTTGTAAAAAAAAAGCATGCATGTTTGCAAAATAAATTCATTTTAGGCAGTTTAAAATGCCCCCATAATCGTTCATAATTATATGCAAAAATACGATGACGCATAACAGCAATATTTGCAGTGTCTTGCTTTCAATATAAAAGGTGTACAAAAAACATGCAACTTGTGGGGCGTGTTGTGTAGCTTTAAATACCATTTCATAGTAGCATCATTTAGTGAAATATATATGATCCATGCCAATATTTCAACCAAAAAAAAGATTAACAGAGAATTGGTTTAAAACTATTTGGGCAGTTTGAAAATAAATTGGGAACCTGATTCTTAAAGTCGCAGAAGTGCCCTGGTGCTGACGAAGAAAGTACCAACATAACTACAGTAGATAAGCAAGATATTTTAATGAGAGAATAACCAAAGTATTAGCTGCTTATGAAATGTAAGGAAATTGGCTTGGTCTCTCAGATGAAGTGGGAGAGAATTCCACTAGGGCGCCTGGCACGGCAAATTATCTGGTGCCTTGGCGAGAATTTTTGATCTTGGGAACCTGAAGAAGAAAAGTAGAAGATTAATGTAACTATCTAGAGGAAACGTACCAGATGAATAACTGCTTAATGAATGCGAGTCCAGAATCATTTTAAGCTTTGAAACCTACACAAGTCGTTTGTCCTCAGGAAGCCGATGTTATGCCCGAAGATGACTAGCAGTATGGGCATGCCATGAAATATTAAGTAAAAAGTCTACAGCACAATTTGGTGTTTATTAACAATGGCGAACTTGATATTCTGGTAAATCTGTTTAAAAAGTGTTGAAAGAATGGGATAGTTTATAGATCGGTAAATTGTCCTTAAAATCTTTAATATTCAGGAACACAAAGATGTAACTTTCTCAGTTTATGAAGACAATGATAAGGCCCTGTCAGTGTTTGGGCAGCATGGACTGTGGTTGAACACTGCCCCAATTCGGAAGGCCACTAACTTTAGAACCATAATTCTGGAGGACCCCCCAACATCCGAAATAAAAAAACTCTATTTTATCAGAGTTGAGCTTCAAATAATGAAATGACATCCACTTCACAATATCTTTCATTCCATTGACAAAGGTCTGAAGTAAAGCGTTACCAGCGCTATCTTGTCTGTGCCATTGGTGTAAGAGACACAAAACATATATTAATCCTCAATTAATTTGACCAGTGGAGCAATATAAACATTAAGAAGAGTTGGACTGAAGGCAGATTCTGCTTTAGAGGACTGGCTGTAGAAATAAGTGATAGAAGTCAAGGAGTTATCTTTCTGTCAGCGAGAAATGAACACAGCCAACCAAAGGGAATGCCACACACTGATGTCTGCCAGTTTTGTTAACAGCAGTGTAGGACAAACTGTATCCAAGGCACAGGAAAGGTCGAGAAGATTGAAGAATCATCTGCATTCATTCGGAAGTGCTATAAGCACAACTTCCATACTGTAAGGCCAAAGCCCAGCCTGACAGGAAATGAAATGAGAATGGACAAAGACCAAATCAGACGGCTGCTTATTAATAATCTTTTTCAGTTTCTTAAGCATAGACGGTAGGAGAAAGAAAGATGCTGCTAACTGCTAGGGTAGTCCAGGGATGGTTTCTTAACAATGGGTCCACACAAGCTCACTTCTAGTCTGACGGCAATGAGCCCAACTGATAGGGGCCAATATATGTAGCTAACATAATACATTGAGGATGAGCATGGATCATCCGAGGGACCCAATTAAATGGGCTTCAGTATTTGTAAAATCTGGTCCATGTAAAGCACGTTTTAATGTAGCCTTAGAACCCGCCATAGTGGGCTCTACCGGCTATTAAAGGCCCGCTCCCGCGTTAAAGGCCCAAGCTGAAGGCAAGGGCCTTTAACAAGGGAGAGGGCCTTTAATAGACGGTAGAGCCCACTGCGCCGGGTTCTAAGGCTATTAGAACATTCTGCCACTCAGGGCAGGATGTTTTATTAAATAAAACAAATTCCTCACGGAGCCCGAGGGGATTAAAATCCCCTTGGGCTCCGTGAGGCTTTGTTCACAGCTCTTGCTGTGAACAAAGCGAACATTGGAATGTTGGCGCTGCAGGCTTTTACCGGCCAGTAAAAGCCCGCAGTACTCCATTGTTTTCAATGGAGCTGCCAACGTTCCAATGTTCTAATGATACTTACAAATGCATTTACAAAGGAGTTTTGACATGGAGAGCCGGAGTGAACAATCAATGACCAAAGGTGTATTTATTTTTTTGCTGCAGCAAAGAGGACAGATTTACAACTGGCATCCCTGGCCCGAAGTAAAGTGTGCTAGCATGGAGCATTTAACAGTGATATTTATACTCATACATCAAAGGATACATAAAGTAAATAAATAATGATATACGTCATACAAGAATTTTAAGGAGGGAATCAGTTTCCACACACCGGTTCCATTCCCTACTTTGCCCTCGACTCCCTTCTGCAGCTGCCTGACTTCCCACATTCTTTAGACTCTTCAAAGGATTGTGTGGTTCAGAGATATAGATATCAGCCTTTCCCTCCCCAAAATACAACAGCCGAGGTCCGTTAGTTATTTTTACCACATGATTATAATGAGTAACGTGCCCCAGCTAGGGAAAGAAACCAGCTGCGAGCCCGTGGTGGGGAACCAGGCTTATTTTACTTAAACAAATATACATAAGATAACATATGCGATAGGAAGTGCGTTCAGAGAGAGAACTCAAATTAAATGTCTTAAAGGAAAAGGAGCAATACAAAATGGATTCTTACAAATGCCCCTTTTTGAGTTTTTCTCCCTGAACATAACCAACGTTTTTCAAAAGGAGTTCTAAATTTCCTCATATATGTTGAATTTTACTCCCACTTCCTTGGAATTGACATTCATGGGGACATAAACAACCGATGGGTATGAGCAACCAGTATGTGTAGTGAGAATAGTGGGATCAGTAGCCATTAGGGAATTTATCTCTTCTCTCTGCTTCATAGTTCGATTTAACTGGAGGAAGTTTACACAATTTTGAACAGGAACATAAAGCAGGTAAGCACTGTACTAACGGACAGCTTAATATAATAGCTATTATTATAAAAAGTATGTGTTTAAACCACCAGCCCCACCCGCCGAGCCAAGACCATAGCCCTGATAAGCTCAAATTGCCTCCTTCATATTGGCCCCCCTTTTCATATACTTGTACTGCTTCTTTTATTTTCCCAATATCCAATTCTATCTCTGATGATTTGTTGACAAAGTAGCAGCATTTTTGCTGGTACTGATGTTGGATTAAAACACATACTCCTCCTTGATGTACCATAATCAAATCTAGAGCAGGCCGATTTTGTATCGCCAATTGGGCTGCAGAATTTATTTACACTTCCTATGGCCTCCCTGGTGGCATAAAATGCAATGGCTAATTCAGCAGACATGTTCATCATGCCAGCTGTAAGTCGAAAATTCCAAATCCTGGAATAAGAACATGTAGTACTTGAAATACCCAGTTCTTTCGTTCCTCTAATATGGGCGTCCCTCGTTTGTACCTATGAGCAAAACTCCCCATGTTAAGGGGCTGGGAAGATGATATATTTGATATCACAGTAATATTGGGTGCCAAGTATGCCAGTGAACATATCCCTTCCCAGTTTAGAGGGAGTACTTTATATGCAGTTCTTCGACATACAAAATACATGCCTCCCTGGATTTGTGAATTTATAATACTGTATTTTACTCGGGGCAAACCCACACCCTCGGGTGTGTCATGCTCAGAACTATTACAATACTTGTAATCAGACCAATTTTCATTTAGCAATGATACATTTGCACAGGGTGCAACATAAGAACATCTAGCCGTCCAGAGGGGGCCAAGGAAAACCCGGGACAATATTACAGGTGAATTCTTCCCATTTCTATCTCGTTCCCTGGAGGGATCATATAACAATCCTTCTGGATCTACCAGAACCGCATTTCCTCCCGCCGTCAGGTTCCAATAATTTACAGTGTAATTTTGCTGAGTCCCATTAATTAATGCAGTCCAATTTCTGTCTATTTTCTCCTCTCCTTTAAGATCCCAATTCCATGTTTTAATATCAAATAACAAAGCGTAAACACATTGTTCAGGTGGGATCTTCCCCATGTATTTTCCCTCTGGGTTTTGCCTGTAAAAATAGGTACAAATAGGTACAAAAACCTATGGGAAACATTTTAAGTGTGGCATTCTCTCCAGGAAGCGGGGAAAGCGTGTATTCTGCCTGGGTATTAGAGCAGAACACACCTAGGGCACCACTGATATTCTCGTTGGTCTTATCTCCAAGTGGTATTTGGTACAAGACACACTTCCCCTCGTTTATATTCGCTTGGTGATACTGGTACTTCATAAAGGTCTATAGGGTCCTCAGTGTGTCTAGACAAGTGCCGGCAAATCCAGCAGTCAGTGAGACTTAATGTCTCAGCCAACTTTCCATGAACCTTTATCAGTGGATGTAAAGTGGGATTTTGCATCAGTAATGCAACACCGCTGGACATTATACATATTAACATGAGGGTCACTAGGTACTTCATTGTTGTTTTGTAGAAATAGTTATAAGACCACTCTTCTCTATTCTCTCGAGGGATATTTGTCCTACCAAATGGATATATTTTCATAATTTTATTCTACTCTCCTTGTTCCTACAACCTTTCTATGGTGCCGTTTTACTCGTCTCAACCACCTATGTGTGTTCAAAAATATACCCACACAATTACCAAATATGCAAATGCAAAATATTGAGACCACTATACTAATAATCATATATGTATATATACAAATAAGTGAGTTTCCTTCAATGTTCACAACCCACTAGAGTTCAGCAACGCCGTGCTTCCCACTCTAGCAGTTCGTCTGCACTAGTTGGTCCATGAACTAGTTTTTCAAATACTAGACAATAGATGTTGGCTTGATCCTAGGTCCCTTGACCGCTCCTTGTCGAGTTTTTACTCCTGATGAGAACTCCACTCTGAGTGAGTAAGTCGCGATACTTCAAAGTTCGTCTTCAGTATAGCTCGTCAGTTTTGGTCAGTGTTTCCGCAAAATGAGTGCAATTGCAACCAGATCGGTGGTGTGCTGGGTACTTAACAGAAAAAGGCACCTTCTTTCCCGCTGGGACTACAAACCGCACCAACCCTAATGACTGGGCTTCCGTAGAACTGGTACTTGGTTTTTCTCGCCAGTCACAGAACTGTTAACCCCACTTACACACTTTCTTATCACAGATAATATCGTTGCACAAGCTGCATCCCACTATGCTTGTGTTCTTGTTGAGACAGTTGTTCTGACCAATGTTCTGGTGTTGTTGCACAGGCTAGTCACCCATGTTCATGCTGAAGTTTTAGTCATCACAATCATTTACAACCTCGTCGCCCAAGGTGTGCGTAACAACAGTGAGGATAGCTCGTTTTAATGCTGGTACATCAGGAGCATCGGAAATGCCTGTGGCGGTGAAAGTGGGGAACTGTATTTCATGAAGGCAAATGTGCCGTATTCTGCTGAGCAAAGGATTCTTTGGCCATTCAGAAAAGACCTCAGTTTGCAGTTCCAGGCTGGGAGCTATCCGGGTGATGTAAATGTAGTTTTTCCTAGGGGTCACCACTTTACGCACCTTCAGAATTCTGTTCATTTGGGTGGGCGAGGACGCAGATTGTATCGATGAGTTTGTTGATCTTCAAACAGCAAACCTTCGTCACTGGGCTGCTGTGTCACCTCAGGAGCAGAAATGGTAGCACTTGAATCATGTGGAGGTGTTTCCTGTCTCCCTACTTCTCTGTAATCAGGTGACAGTGGTAATTCTGCTGCTGGAGTAGATTGCAGTGGAATTGGTGCACGCTTACAATGGCTAGCATGTATCCAGTTTTTCCTTCCTTCCAATTTCACTGCCGTCTGTGTTGCAAGCAGGACCTGGGCTGGCCCCCGCCACCTGGGCTGAAGACAGTTGGTTTTTTGAAAGTTCTTTGTCATAAGCCAATCCCCCGGCTTGAAAGGGTGACCAGGGCCTTCAAGAGAAGTGGGTAGGCTGGCCTTGACCTGTTGGTGGATCAAACGCAAATCTTTAGTCAATTGTTTATAGGAGTCTATAAACAAAGGATATTGTACTTCAGAAAGCTTCTTTGGTCGTGGTACCCCTCCAGATATTGGCTGGCCTTCCCATGATTATTTCATAGGGGGATAATCGTGACTTGCTACTGGCAGTCGTCCTAATGGACATTAATGCCAGGGGCAAAGAATCTGGCCATTTTAAATTGGTCCCCGCACAAATTTTAGCTATTTTGCTCTTCAAAGTGTAATTATACCTTTCTACAAGGCCCGCTGATTGTGGGTGATTTGCAGCATGAAATCGCTGTTTGATGTTAAGGGCGGTACACACTTTTCTCATTGGCAAAATGACAGCCATTGTCACTCCAGACTAATCTTGGTAATCCGTATCTAGGAAAGTATTCTTTGAGTAATATTTTGGCGGTAGAGAGGGCACAATTGTCTTTTAATGGGTAGGCCTCTATCCATTTTGAAAACATACATACTACCACTAACACGTATTTCAGTTTGTTACATGGTTCCATGTGGAAAAAATCCATTTGTATAGCCTCGAAGGGGAGGTCATGAGGGGCAAAATGGCCAGGGGGCATAGGGGTCCCTTTTCCTGCATTGTGTACTGCACACACCATACAACCTTTGACCAGGTTATTAGCAGCGTTGGATATCATGGGATTACTCCAAACGTGGTCCAAAGTTGGCTTGATGCCTTGGGCACTGATGTGTGCAAGACTGTGGGCCATAGTAACCATAGTGTGTACATAACAATTAGGTAACATCCATCTTCTTCTGTCTGTGTCATCTGTGTAACAACCCTCACTGTCTAGTCTACTGTTCTTCTCCCACTGTTCCCTTTCCTCTGCTGTTGCTTCTGCTTTAATATCTCTCACACACTGCAAGGTATTTTCTAATACTTCATTCTTGGGCTCCCCCCGATACTACTCTCAACGTATGCATTGTCAAATGGTGCTCGTGCTGTTGCTTTCGCAGTAGAATCTGCAAAAGCATTTCCTCGTCCTATATCATCAGTAATTTTCTTGTGGGCACTACACTTAATGATTGCGACCTGACTGGGCAAGCTGAGAGCGTTCAAAAGTTCCACAATCAAGGTGCCATGCTGAATGGTAGTGCCATGTGACGTGATAAAGCCTCTATTCTCCCAGAGTCGCTATCAGTGTAGATATTAACACTAAGATGTTCACTTATTTCACAAGCTCAATTAATTACGCAGCCTGTGCTAAATTTTGCGTGATTCTATGCGATTCAACCACTGCTTTTAATGTGGTGACGGCATAGGCTGCAGTGGTTGTACAGTCTGGTAACTTGAAGCAAGACCTATCTACAAACAGCTCTCCGTGTGGGTCAGATAGGGGAGTATCTGTTAAGTCTACCCGTCCCTTGGTTTCTTCCTTCGTGGCAAAAATGCAATTATTATCAAATTCCACATTGTCCTGAGGGAGGGGTAGTAACGTAGCTGGGTTCAAGACATTACACCGCTTCAAAGTAATATTTGGACTGAACAATGTTAATTCATAACCCGTTAGACGAGCACTGGTGAGGTGCTGCGTCTGTGTCTTGTTTAACAAAATATCAACTGCATGGGGAACCATCACAGTGAGTGGATTGCCATCACTGCAGCAGCTGCAGAAGCCACTCCTCTAAGAAAAGTAGGCAAAGCTTGCACCACAGTGTCTAAGGTGGAAGAGAAGTATGCACAAGGGCGTTGTCTCCCACCTTGATCCTGTGTCAAAACAGACAATGTACAGCCATGCTTTTCATGCACAAATAAAGCAAATGGTTTGCTGTAATCCGGATTACCCAATACAGGAGCAGAGCACATCGCCTTTTTTAATTCCTGAAAAGCCTCCTCACATCGGTCAGTCCAAGGTACAGGAGAGGGCACATCTGAAAGTGTCAGAGCAATCAATGGTTTTGCTATAAGTGAAAAATTTGGAATCCACTGTCTGCAAAAGGATGTAAATCCCAAAAATGCTCGGACTTCAGAAGGGGTGCGTGGTGCAGTCATTGTATGAACCAGTTTAATTCTGTCTGGATGTAATCTCCTTCCCTCCTTAGAGAGGAGGTGTCCTAGATAGGTGACCTCCTCTCTACAATACTGCAATTTTGGGAGGGACACCTTATGGCCCAGGGATGCTAAATGATGTAATAATGCAACAGTATCAGTCTTACATTGTGTCATGGAATCTGAGGCAATTAAAATATTGTCAATGTACTGCAACAGTGCAGAGCCTGAAGGTGGATTGAATTGGTCTAGTTGACGTTTAAGACACTGATTATATATACTGGGACTCTGCACAAACCCTTGTGGAGCTCTTGTCAGTGAAAATGATCTACCAAATATTGCAAAGCTGAACAAATCTTGGCTTTCTTCAGCAATTGGAATACAAAAAAACGCATTCTTCAAATCGATGACGGAGAAATAACAAGCAGAGGGTGGGACCATGGTGAAAATACTGTTCATGTCTGGGACCACAGGAAACTGGGGAATGGCTATTTTATTTATTTCTCGGAGATCAATAACTAATCGATATACTGTGTTATCAGTAACTGATTGCTCATCATCTGATCTATTAGCATCATTTTGTTTCTTGACGACAGGAAGAATTGGACTGTTACAGGGGCTGCTCACTATTTCCTTTATTACACCTGCATGCACAAGATCAGAAATGACTGCCTTGAGCCCTTTTTCGCTTGCTTTAGGTAATTTGTATTGAGGAACACAAGGTAACCGGGTACCTGGTTTGATTTTTATTACAATGGGGTCGATATCCATAATGCCAACATAATTTTTGCCTTTGGCCCATAAGCGAGGGTCTATTTCCGCTAGCTCTGGGGGTAAGTCGTATTCCTGTGAAAACTTGCACCAGGTAGGGGCAATGCTATCCATAGTTACATAGACACCATCCATTGAACAGTGAATAACTGCATTTAATTTCTTTAACATATCTAATGCAAACAAGTTTTCATTGCAACCTGAGGTTAAAGAGAGTGGTGTGTGTACTGTAAATGGTCCTACAGTTACTCTCATAGGTGCTGAGATGGGGCTCACCCCGGGGATCCCAGAAATCCCAATTGACGTGGTATGAAGCCCAGACAGGGGAGCCCCGGGGACTGCAGAATGTGCAATAGATGTTCTGGTGGCACCAGTATCTAGGAGAAACGTATGGCCCTCTCCTTCGATTTTTACATCGATATAGGGACCACTCTGATCTACAGGAATACTTACTCGCCCCTGGCCCTGTCTGTGGCTGTACTAATAATTGTAGGATTCAGGAAAGGATTCATCAGCATAATATTGTCATTCAAATGCATTGTCAAAAATATTAGTGTTATGCAGGACCTGGTTTCCATTCTGCAAATTCCGACCATTTCTACCTCTTCTTCGCCCTCGTGTATTACCTTACGCGTTCCCTCTATCAAGTGACATACTTTGTCTTCCTCCCAGTAATGGGCAAGTATCACGCCAATGGCCATCTTGTTTACAGTAGGCACATTGGTTGATATTCAATCGGCGGTCTTGGGGTGGTGAAGATGCACCTCGCCCTCGACCCCCTTCCCCTTGGTGGGCCACCCCTTGGCTGAGGGGTTGTGTCCCGCTGGGGATATGCCTGCTGTAATAGTACCTTTTTCTTCAATTCTTTTACTGACTTCTCATTCTTTTCTAATTCTTCCTTATACCTGCTCTCATAATATTGTGCCATCTGTAAAATCTCAGCCTGTCTCTTCGTCATCCACGAACTCTCTGTTGCTTTGAAGTTTTGTGATATTTCAGGTAGAAGGCCATTAACAAAGCGTTCCACAAATAGCGTGACACCTGTTACGGTGGCGAGGTCTTGACCGCTAAAATCTATGAACGCTTGTTCAATTCTAGTAAAATAATCTGTAACATCTTCACCTGTTTTCTGTTTAAAAGTGGCAAGTTTTCCTCAGTCCACAGTTTGAAGTGGAATAACAGTTTCTAATTTAGTCAATATTCGGTTATGTAAATTTAAAATATCCTGATGAGGCAAGGCTCCTGGTGCCCTGTGTTTCATGTTCTTCTAAACCCCCCCCATGTAGCTCCCAAAGTAGGCGCATCTTCTACTCTTCTAATTTTATGCCATACTTCAGGGCCCAATAAGACCCCAAAAAAATAATCAATGTCTTTGAGGGTCATGGTGGTGGTGGAAATTGCAGTTCTAAGGTCACAATAGAACCCAGCTGGATTCTTTCGAGGATCCGGCAAATCCTTTTTTATAGCCATCACCTCTTCCCTTTTCCAGGATACATGGACAAACTGAGCCATAGATACCGGAGGCAGTTGGTTGGCAGCAGCTGCAGCTGCGAGTACAGCAGCAGTTGGAGGACCAGGATGTACTTCCCTCATTGGGAATCCCTTTTCATATATTTTTAGGACTTGTTCTCTAGCTAAAATGCAAATGCGTACTCCCTCTATTAGGTCCTCGCCCTCAAGTCTACAGGCTTCGCTATCACGCCAAAGTTGGTGTAATTCTTTTTGATAAGGGATGGGGGGTAGAGTCCCTATTACCACAGCACCAATCTGCTTCCAATTTTTCAATCATGTACTTAATTGCTAATTGCTGTTCAAAATGTGGCATATCTTGTACTGTGCGAATAATATTGGTGTAAATAGGATTTGCCATCCAAGTCCCTGACTGATTTTTGATAACCCGTCTTTCATTTTCCCCAATAGTGGAGCGAGTATTAGGGGGTGAAATCAACTTCTTGGAAGGTTTGGGGTACCAGGGGTAGAGAACATTGTTTGCAAAATTGCATTATTCGTGGGTGGTGGCGAAGCTGGGGAGCTGGAACTTGAGCTGAGGTCTGTGGTTGCTGTGGCACTGGCTGATGTGGTGGTGCACCTGAATTTCTCAAATTTTGCCCTTGCCCTTGTTGCTGTTGCTGTGCCCCCATGATAGGTTGGGCTACTGCAGGGGGGTGTAAGGTGGAGGTGCAGTGGGGCTATTATCTAACATCTGTAGCAATACCTCGTCTTCTTCTAATGCATGTTTGGATTCTGTCTGCTTTGATACATAACTTCCCTCCACCTGGGCTCTATGGACTCTATTTTCAGACTCAATTCTTTTCTGGGTTTGGGAGTGGTGGTATTGTACCGCTTTTTGCATTATTGTTTTTCTTTTTTCTTTCTTTACCAATTTGTTCGCCTTAATTTTCCTTTTGGTAGCCTCAGTCTCCCATTTTCTATATACCTCAAACATGTGTTGTCTAACCTTTTTATGAAACAAACATTCCAGTAGGTAGGTTATTTTCTTTAAATCAAAAGAACCGAGGCGTGGCTACGGGCATCAAGATGGCAGTCGCACTCTGAGAGTGCTCTGGACCCCTCCGTCATCCGCCCGAACCCACTACCGTACCTGATCCTGTGTTCCTGTTCGCTGGTTCGTAAAGAACAGCCCAGTGGCCCCTGTCTCCGGTGGATCGAAAACCGGAGCTCCGGGGAGCCTGCACGCCGTCAGGAGGCTGTGCCGCCTCGTACTTCGAGGGGTGTTCGGTACGGGAGCCGCCCGGCGTCCTGTGCCGTGGCATAAGCTCCTGGGCTGGTCGTCCCTGGAGGGGCGTGCCGGGGCCACCAGAGCCGCATCCCGGAGCTTCGCACCATTCCGGTGCAGTTGAAGAGCTGCGCAACAGATTTCCACTCGCCTGATGGGCACGGCCGCGCCCGGGGGACTCCGGGGCCCGCCGACCCAGACAGACCTGGCAGCAGTGGAGGTGGCTTCCTCCGCGGGCTGTCTGCCTCCCCCAGCCACGGGCCACAGGGCGCTTGGGCTGCACCTGCAGCAGAGGAGAGAGTGGGTGAGGCGGAACGAGCCACATGGAGGCCCATGCACTGGGGGCCTAAATAAACATCGAGGAGGGGCCCCGACCCACGGGGTGCCGAAATCCGACCCCTGCAAGAGCCTGAGAGGGGGCACAGAAGGTGCTGGAGGAGTTTTTTGCCCCCACCCCCACCCAGATTCCATCAAAACCAAGAGTGAGTTACCCCCCGTGGCCGAAGCTGGGCCTGGACCTGGATGAAGTGGCCGGACCGGGGCGGCCAAGGGATCTGGTCGACACACTATTGAACGGGGCGACGACCGATCTGCGCTGGCCCTGCGGTGGCGATCTGTGGCGGCGGGGCCGCGGTGCTGTATCGGACAGACCGCGAGGGAGCCTTGGACCTCCGCTGCACGTGCTGGAGGAGCGGGGGCAGCCTTGTCCCGACGGAAGAGAAAGGGAGATAGCGGGACTTACCCTTTGCCTTGGGTGCGACGAAGGGCCCCACCCCCAAGCTCCCAGAGGGGCATCAAGGTACCGAAATGCGATATAGGTCCGTAAGATGACCGCAAAACCAAGAGAGCACTAGAGACACTCAGCGGGCGACCACTGCTCCGAGAGAACTCACCAATTGACTATTCCCTGAACTACCGATCCGACCTAAGAGGTGTCTCCCACTACTGGACCGACCTGAGGGCCCACCGCGATTGAGGAGTGGTGACCTTATCTCCCCACGGCTTCGGTGGAGGACTTGATGCCCCACCCCGTGACTACTGGCCTGCACCCAGACATCTCTCGCTGGACCCCCTCCCCTAGGAGCGATCTGGTGGGCTTGGGGCCACCCCAGAGGGAATAAGTGAGAGGCCCCTGACACGACTAAGCTCCATCCCCACAAAAAAGTGACGGCTTCCACTCAACCTCACAAGAAACATGGGCAAAGATAGAGCCTCAAGACAGTTGCAACCGTCCCAACAGAGGATTGACCAATTTACCACACCAATGGTTCCTCGGAGCGGAGGCGACGTACCACCTAACGACCCTACCCCAGACGGGGTCAGTGCTATCCTTCTTGCAATCCAGACATCACAACGGGTGGTGGAAACCAAAATTGGAGAGGTGAGGGAAGATATGGGCCTCATGAGACAGGATCTTAGAAATGCAGTGGGCCGGATCACAGAAGTAGAGAGCCGCGTCTCACAGACTGAGGACGACTTGGCCAACCTCAGAACCAAGGTGGCCCAACTACAAACTCGAACTGGTGAACTGCATCGCAGGGCCGAAGATGCCGAAAATCACTCCAGACGCAACAACCTGCGCTTCGTTGGCGTCCCAGAGGGAGCGGAGGATGGCAAAGCCCCCGAGTTTCTGGAGGGTTGGATCAGGTCCTAGATGCCGGAACACACACTCTCACCATGGTTTGCGATTGAACGAGCACACTGGGGCCTGGCCCCTTGGCCCCCGCCGGGTGAGCCTCAGAGACCCATGAACGCGCGCTTTTTCATCTTTTAAAGACCGAGATGCTATCCTTAAAGAGGCCAGGCGCTCCCCCGACCTCCTTTGGAACAACCAAAAAATTTTGATTTGCCCAGGCTACACCCGCGAGGTCCAGACCAAGCGTCGATCATACGAACAAGTAAAACAAAAGCTGAGAGCGATGCAACTTTCCTATATGCTCCTCTTCCCTGCGTGCCTAAAAGTAATCTTGCCCGGCAAAGCGCATTTCTTTGAATCACCAGAACAGGCATGGGACGAGCTAACAGAAGAAGGCACCGGGAACCGAAGAGGTCCCGCTGGTCCATCTGGAGGAACCCTGGAAGGAGGGCCTGGCACGCAAGCGGACACACGGAGAGGTCGGAAACGTACTAGGTCCAGACTCGGGAGACAAAGGAGCATTAACGCTCCGGCGGATGAAGACACTCAACCTAACCTGAACTCCCCAACGGGTGGGGGACACGAAGACCCTTCAGGGGCCCGGGCTCCGGGGCAAGAAATGAGAGCGGATCGCTTGAGCCAGTCCCCTGCACTTGGTTAAATTGACCCCGCACATATTAGACTCTAGTACACTGGGTTAGACCAACTTTACTAGATACCAACCCGCACAAGCGGAACAGGACCACATATGTGATAACACAATGTTATATACTCCAACGCCTTTTTAAGGTAGGGTTTTCGTTAGTTGATTGCAATTGATACGACATGCAGGAGGGGTCCATCACTCAACTTAGTGACAGTCTATATGACAGTGTTGGGTACTTGGGCGACAGATGCTTCCAGGGTAGAAGTATGGGGTGGGGGGAGGTTGGGGGGCACAAAATTTGCATTAGGGTTTAGTAAAGTTGTTATGATAAGTTTCCTTTGCCGCACCTACACCTACCATAATGATCCTCCACAGTCAAAACGTTTGTCTGTGGGTCCCCGTGCGGGCTTCCGACACTTCACCACACAGACACTGTGCACGTAGCTCCCTCACTGACACAGATTCTCTCGTGGAATGTGAACGGTCTCCTGGATAAAATTAAAAGATCCGCAGTGTTCAACACCCTGCACAGATATGCCCCTTCAGTGGTCCTGCTACAGGAGCCCATTTACTCGGCACTAAATGCCCCATGCTAGCACGGGGGGCTTTGACAAGGTTTTCCACGCAGGTTTTTCAAGGGGCTCTAGGGGAGTAGCCATTTTATTCCAACGCTCGTTACCCATAGTGGTTACCACCACACAATCAGACCCGCAAGGTAGATTTGTAACGGTGACCGGTACGTTACACGGGTCACCGTTCAATCTTGTATGTGCATATGCACTCCCAGCTGGCCTTGACACCTTTTTACTTACTCTCCGCCGGGTGCTGACAAGCCTCCCGCAGGGAATTACGCTTATTGGAGGAGACTTTAAATCTGTCCTAGACCCAAAACTAGATGTGTCCGGACCAATATCCACCACTCGATCCGAGAGGGCATCCAGCATGAGTGGGTGGGCTGCAGGTCTGGGTCCGTGTGGAGGACCTGGCACCCCTGAACACGGCAATACACACATACCTCGGCTGCTCATCATTCTCAGGCTAGAATCGATCTCGTATTTATGCCTGCGCTGGATGTCTCTAGGCTCACCGGCGCGGAGATATTACCTCGCGGAGTCTCAGACCACTCTCCAGTGCGAATCCGGCTAGATGGCGTGGACCCGACCCAGCGTCGTATGTGGCGCATGAATGCATGGCACCTACAGAATAATGAATATACCCTCGAGATAAGGGACCACCTTACCCAATATCTTGAGGAAAACCTGGGATCCGTGCAGTCCCCAGACACGATCTGGGCGGCATGTAAAGTCACACTTAGATGCTATGCTAAACACCGCGTACGCGCCCGAGCGCGTGCACGCGACTTGCAAGTGGCAGCCCTTGAAGCCAAGGCTTTAGGCCTTGAGCTGTCAGAGACCTCCGCCACATCAGCTTCCGTTTTGAGACGCCTTACTATGATTAGAGAGGAAATAAAACAATTGGTACTTGAGGCCGCGAAACGCACCTGGAGAGCATCAGCAGCTCGCGTGTACGGTTGGGGAGATAAAAATGACAAACTCCTACATTGGTTGGCCTCGCATCCACTAGCCAACAGAATTATTCCCGAGGATGTGGACGAGACGGGCTCACTTGCGGAGACTCCCAATGAAATTGCTAAGATCTTTGCCTCCTACTACACACAACTATACGCGGAACGACCCAGTCCCACGGCTGAAAGGGAGACCCCCCCCCCCCATGGTCCTTCCCAAGATCTCGCAGGCGACCAGGGAGAACTTAGACGAAATCATAACGCTGGCCGAAATCACAACAGCGATATCTGGCCTGTCCTCAGGCAAAACGCCCGGGCCAGATGGCTTCCCATCGGAGCTTTACAACAGATGTGGGGACATTCTAAGCCCCCACCTGCTCAACATGTTTGACGAAGCTGAGAAGACCGGCCGCTTCCCTTCTGGGATCGACCAAGCAACAATAGTGGTAATCCCGAAGACCCAACCACCGTCGCGTAACTGTTCGGTATATAGACCTATCTCCCTCTTGAACGCCGAGATCAAAGTGCTATCAACTTTGCTCGCTACCAGGCTGAGGGAAGCGCTCCCCTCACTAGTACACCCAGATCAATGTGGTTTCATGCCATTTCGCAGTACCAGACACTGCATTAGGTGACTGAATGTCACCCTGGCACACCGCAACACTCTGACTAGGTCCCCCCTCGCCCTCCTTTTGCTTGATTTTGAAAAAGCCTTCGATACTGTGGACTGGTCCTATGTAGAACAAGTCCTAAGAAAGAATGGAATTGGACCCAAATTCTGTGGCCTTGTAAAGCTACTTTACTCCAATCCAACCGCACGTATTCAAGTAAACGGAGTAGCCTCTGAACCATTCCCCATCCGTCGTGGAACTCGGCAGGGATGCCCACTGTCCCCGCTGCTCTTTGCCCTCGCGATTGAACCATTGGCTAAGCTGTTGAGGGAGGACCCACTGGTGGAAGGCTGGTCGTGGCCTGTGGGCCCAGAGGACCGGGTAGCTCTGTACGCAGACAATTTCCTCATTTACCTTTCTAACCCAGCCGTGAGTGGCCCACGAATCTTACAACTCCTAGATCTCTTCTCTCAGGCCTCCGGTCTAACTAAATCCAGGCAAATCCCTGTTGATCCCCTTGCATCCCTCTAGAGACTGTATAAACTGGCAACAAAATATCCCAATCCGCCGCAGTAGTTTTAAATACCTGGGTGTCCACATAACCCTACTGCCCGAATTAACATGGGAACTAAACATTACCCCACTCATCAAGAAATCTAGAAAAGATCTCCAACGCTGGCGGAGTTTACCCCTCAATACACTGGTGAGAATAGCGCTATACAAAATGATGATACTCCCCAGATTCTTATACCAACTACAGAATTTCCCGCACCCAATCCCCCGGAAGTGGTTCAAAGAAGTGGAGGCGACGGCGTGCCAATTCCTGTGGCACGGCTCCCGCCCCAAACTATCCCTTATTACATGTCAAAGAGATATCCACGACGGGGGACTGGGAATGTCTAACATTTATTTCTATTATTTGGCCATGCACCTACTGGTGGTTAATGATTGGCTGTAGAGAGGCTGGACAGACCCTGCGTACAGATTAGAACTTCAAGCAATGGGCTACAATGGGATCTTCAACACACTGTACGGGGGCTCGATCCCGCAGACTATTCCAGAGGTGACTAGAGTGATTCTTACAGGGTGGCGTACGGCCGAGAGGGTCTCGGTTTGGTGGACTCGCCTAACCGAACAGACCCCTCTTTGGCAAGGGAAATAGCTGAGGGAAGTTTCCGCATTGGAAGGGTTCCAGAAATGGGACAACATTGGGATATCCACTCTCTGGGACATCTGGGGCGTGTGACACATTCGATCCTTTGAGGAGCTTCAGAAAATATACTCATTAAACAACACCAAATTTCACAAATACCTACAACTTAGACACGCTCTACTGATACAAGTGCGACCAGAGGACAACATTCCAGAATACAGCCCAGTAGAAGCGAAGATCATGATGGGAAGCCTGAGTAAAGGGGGAATCTCCCAGATATACCGCTCTATCCGAGGGACTCTGTCAGAAATGGGAGGGGTGGGCAGGCCCCATAGAAGATATAGATTGGAGGGAGGCATTAATGGCCCCTCGGTCAATGACCATAACGTCACGATTTCAGTTGCTACAAACCCATTACCTACACGCAGCCTACCTTAACCCCAAGAGACTCTTCTGGGCAGGTCTCCGGCCCACAGATAAATGCCCTCGATGCTCACACCCAGAAGCTGACTTTTTCCACATGGTCTGGACTTGGCCAACTATAGAGTCATATTGGAGGACGATCGTTGGGGAGATCTCAGAGGTATTACAATCAACGGTAGAGATGTCCCCCATACCGCTTTTACTAGGGGCCATGGGAGAGACCGGGCTGAACGGGGCAAACCGAATCTTTTTAGGAGTGGCGTGCCTGGTGGCAAAGAGGGACATCATGACAGAGTGGAAAGCCGAAAAAGCACCTGCCCTCACCAAATGGAGACGAGGAGTAGACTGGTGTGCACAATGTGAAAAACTTGTATACGAAGCAAGGGGGTGCCCAGACAAGTACAACAGAGTATTGGGAAATGGGGGTGCGCGCTGGTCACCTAACCTGCCTGCGACAGCTGGATTAACCGAAAGACATCTCTTCTAAATCAGCTCACCGGGGGGGAGGAGGAAGTGCTGTTCGGAGCCCTATCTCCCCAGTGTTTGGGGAACCATGCCTAAGTTATGTAATCATTAAGAAGATCTCTTTCAACTACTGCAACGCGGAGGGCTAATGACCCCGAGCTATATTAGCACACATACTTAATGTTTGTAGAACCCGCGGGGACCACTGAGACAAATGACGTTTTTAGACGGATGGTGCTAAGCTATTTATATTTTATTTGCATTGTGTTTTTCTTTTTGTTTCTTCTTAAACCAATAAAAAGTTCTTTATAAAAAAATTAAAAGAACCATCCTCCGGCCACTGGAGGTCAGGACAATGTCTAGTATATCTGCGTCATATACTGTTATACAAATTATTCTCTAAACCATAATCCTTTAACATGTCCCACCCTGGTGTTCCCTCTTTTGGGATCGGTTGTTTTTTATCTAAACGTGGAACACGATTTCGGCGAAAACGACACTGCCCTTGCCAGCATTTTTTATTTCCCATATCTAACCTTTTAAAATTTCAAAATGTAACATGCAATAAAGTAACTTTCTCAAACCCCTTTTATCAAATGCTTACCAACTTACAAATTGGTCCAGGCCTGGACAAAATATTCAAAATTAACAAAACACGTGTAAAACAAATTATCAAATGGTACCTTGTACAAATGCTAATTTACCAAAAACGAATTATTCCCCAAATTGATAAGTTATCTAAAAACAATTATTCTCTCAAATGCAAGTTAAAGCAGACAAATAGCCAACGAGGAATAGTCTCACCTGATTATCTGCTTTCCTGGATTTCTCTCCTGCCGCCCGTGTCAGACTAATCAGTCAAGTTAAAAGCCAATGTTCAGGGTCTTTGCTGGGACGTCGTGAAAAGCGGGGAGAGGCCTGCCCGGTGGATAAGATGCAGCTGCTTTGAAACTAAGTCTTTGTGCAGGGGCCCCTGGAATCTACACCTCCGGAATGGCGTCTCCCCACTGGCAGCACGACTCGTGACAGCGCTACTGAAGACATCCACTGGATGGTCCCGGACGGAGCCCCCAATTGTAAAGCAAGTTTTAATGATACTTACAAATGCATTTACAAAGGAGTTTTGACACAGAGAGCCGGAGTGAAAAATCTAGGACCAAAGGTCTATTTTTTTTTTTTTTGCTGCAGCAAAGAGGACAGATTTACAACTGGCATCCCTGGCCCGAAGTAAAGTGTGCTAGCATGGAGAATTTAACAGTGATATTTATACTCATACATCAAAGGATATATAAAGTAAGTAAATAATGATATACGTCATACAAGAATTTTAAGGAGGGAATCAGTTTCCACACACCGGTTCCATTCCCTGCTTTGTCCTCGACTCCCTTCTGCAGCTGCCTGACTTCCCACATTCTTGAGACCCTTCAAAGGATTGTGTGGTTCAAAGGTATAGATATCAGCCTTTCCCTCCCCAAAATACAACAGCCGAGGTCGGTTAGTTATTTTTACCACATGATTATAATGAGTAACATGCCCCAGCTAGGGAAAGAAACCAGCTGCGAGCCCGTGGTGTGGAACCAGGCTTATTTTACTTAAACAAATATACATAAGATAACATATGCGATAGGCAGTGCGTTCAGAGAGAGAACTTAAATTTAATGTCTTAAAGGAAAAGGAGCAATACAAAATGGATTCTTACATCCATTGTGGAATCAGTTTATGATGATGCCTTAAAAGAATGATACATTTTACAGATTTTGTCCACAAAGAAGGTGGGTAGTGTATTACATAGCTCTTGCAGTGGCAGGAGGCCCAGACTTAATTGTTCTTGTGAATTGGCCTGTGTAATTTGCAATGATGTCAATTTATGACTTCCAGGATTTTAAGAGTTTATAACAGTGGACCTGGAAACTACTCTTGGAAAAGATTTGTAAATCTCATTTTGCCTGAGCAAATGTACATGTGTATATCTGCTCATGCAAAAATCTGCGGAGGAATTGTAAATGTACTGGCCTTAAGCTCACTCTGGAAAAAGGTTTACTCCTGCCTTTGTCAGGAATAAATGTCAAACTTTTTCCCATGTGGGAAGAGATTGAAGAGAAGCTGGTGAATACCCTTGAAAATGTGAGTTTGCAGGTGGACGTGCACAGACTCAAAGAGCATTTCAACTCCTGTAACTACTGCTTCCTACCGCATGTGTATGTGTGTCAACCCTGTTATATTGTGACCCGTGGTGTAATTAGAGAAGCTGTTTTTTTATTCGTCCTGTTATAATGAGCATAGTACCATAATTTATCACCTTGCTGCATGCAACCAAAAAGGACATGTGTTTTAGAAAATTCTGTCCCTTGGACAAGTAGATATTTGGGACAACAAGAGCATATTTAGGAAAATAGTAGCTTTAATTTTGAGTTAATTTTTTTTGTATGCAACATGAAAAGCATTTTTTATGAGGTCAGCAAGTTTATTTTCAAAAATGTTTAGCTCGTGCTTGGTGACAAATTTGTCTTCCGATTATTCGTTTCTTGTGGATATTTGAGTGATAATTCTTGCATAATTTATTACTCAGGGTATCGCCATGATACCTGAGAGATCTTGCTGTTATTACCCTGGTCATGGTCAAGCCATTTACATATGTCGATGATTTTTATTTTTATAATTTTCCATTTTTCAATCATCAATCCTTTTCTAGTGTCAGGAGTTAAACCTGATAAATGTGGGTTGATTGAATGCAAGATTCCTTCCACGTAATTCAGGAGACAGTAAAACTTAGGAAACAAATCTGGAGGAAGAGCTTTTAATGAAGCTTATGGTATGATTCTTCACTAATTACACAACTAAAAAAAAAGCTGAACAAACTTTTGAATAGGCTGGAATCCTTATTTAGCAAATAAATGTTATCAATTTCCTGTATGCATATTTGAAAGTCTATAATTGGTTGGAAAGTATAGTAGAATTCTACATAAAGTTAGTCTTCATCTGACTTTATTAACTCTAGAAGAACTTGCAAAAACACTTACGAAACTGGCTAGAGATATTGTTAAATTAAATGAATGATCGGAACGTACAGAAAAATGGAATCAAGTGCTAAAAGATGTTAGCTTGGATCAACATAAGTAGGTGGGACAAAGAAAAATCAAAAAATTACACAGGAATACTTTAGATCATGTAAGAAAAAAAAATATTATACTAAGAAATACGAGGTGAACCAACCTAAGCAACATGGATAGTTTTATTCAACAGTAAATTCAGAGAAAGAAGTTGGAGTTAATTAGCAGAGCCACAAAAAATGAAAGATGAAACTAAATACTGAGTGTGCCATAATAGGTTCATGCAGAAACTATTCTGTTGGGATGACTGAAATAATTGTTAAAGTGTAATGGTATGAATATCACTCACAACTGCCCTGACAGAATTATAAATCACCTGGAGCAAGATAATTTGTCCAAACAATGGCATATAATCTTTCATAGGTTTTTTTTCGAGTTCTAGAAATGGTGCATGGAAACGCATGTGGCAGACTGTAACTGCATCTATAAAGTGGTTACTGCCCTTTACTAGGCAATGAAACACTTTGCGTGGGAAGCACTCTGGTAAATCCAGTGTACGTATTGCTTATTGTAATTAGTCTTGTGCGTGTGGGTTGAAATAGTAGGAGTTAATTTAGATCATTAGTGCAGAAGTATGTACGTTGATGTAGGTGGTTGACATTAGTAGATGAACTGGAGGAGATATTGTTTTGTTGGGCTGCAGGGTATGACTTTCAAAGAAGGACAGGTTGTGACCTTTGAGATTAGGTGTGGGCAGTTTGCAGAAATACAGTAGTGATTAAGACAAACATGCAAGTGATTTAGGATAGACTGCAATCGGAGAGAGGAGGCTTGCAGGGGATCGAAATAAAGGAGTAGATCATCCCAAGAAGAAAGGAGATGCAAGGTCAAAATTTGTTCAAGAAGGGTTTCAAGCAATATGAGGATGCAAAGAATGTAGAAAGAAACAACATTATTGAATATGAGAGAGTGCAGTATATCATTTTCACTCTCCTTCGATCTATCCTTATTGTTAGACTGAACAAAATCCTCTTCTGTGTTAGAAAATGTGAAGATTGGTTGAGCAGTGGGTCTTGATATCCCGACCTTCCTGGCATTCACTGTATTGCTCAAACATGTTTCATAGAGATTTGGTGTGGTATTTATAGGAGGGTGTGGATGATTTTGACTGAGTTTGTGAAGTTGGAGTTGCTTGATGGTTGCATTTTGTTGACATTTTGCAATAAAATTCAGTCTTTTTGTACTGCAGATAATGTGAGGCTAAGTTTGCGAGTGTGAATGTTTGTGTTTCTTTTGGCTTTAAGAGTGGTTGGGATGTGAGTAAGAAGTGTTGACCGAGCATAAATGTCTAATCTTAGTGCTCTGAATTCTGCAATTGATGGAAGCTGTGCACAAGATGGATTCCATTAAGTGGTGTGCTGAATTGTTGAGGTATTTGATAAAGGAAGAGAAAGCTGGTGTCTGGCATTGTGAGGCGTATGCGATTGGGGATGAAATGTGACAGAAGTGGGTGTGAGTATTTTGTTCATGGAAATTAGTCAATTCTTGAGTGATTGCGTGAAAATGTTGACTTGGTGGAGAAAGTCAAAATTTGTGGGTGAGGTATTTCAGAATAGTGTGGGAGGCTGTAGAGGTGTGGGAGTACTTCTGGGTGTTATTTAGCATTGCATTTCTTAGCAAGACATTCTTTTCACTTTGGGCTTTCCTCAGAACATCAGCTGTTGTATTATAAAAACACTCCTCTGTCTACTGCACGTTAGCGGGAGATTCCAGGCAGATGACCACGACCACATGCTGACTGACTTTGCTACAGCTGCCTGCTGAGACTGTCTGTTCCCTGGACTAAATGGGGATGGTGTCTCTATAGACAACAGGCTTCCTTGCTCAGGTATTGGGGATGATGGCTTCCCAGGGTGGAATCCTGAAGGGCGGATTAGGGCTTATCATGCTTTGCTCTAACATAACTTAGGTGGGAACCACATATGTTATGCATAGTGACAGTATGGTGGGATTTTTCATGTGTTTCACTTCCTGTTTCACCCTTTTACTTCTATTAAGTTTCATCATTTTAATTATTGCAATTCATGCCATTTTATCTAAGACGCAGCTGCTTCTTTGCCTCTATTTATTTTTACATGTGTGAGACTATGGTAACTAAGGAAAAAGGATGAGATCTGATATACCATGATTTCCCTGAGCAGTTACTAGGTCATGTGCCCATTTGCCACAAATTGTCCCTCCTCTTGGGCAGAGATGAGGCACTGCTAGTTGGCCAGAAATGGATTAGGCCGACAGTTGTTACATGGTGTGGGATTGGACTCGATTCTCCACAATTCAGGTGATGCTGCCGCCCAAATCCACCAACCTCATTAGAATAATGAGCCCTCACAACGAGGTTGGGGCAGGGTAGCCCGGTTTAGGGTTAATGTGTTGTAGAGTTGAGTAGTAGGATATGGAAGGGAGGAAATCGAAGATAAATTAGTAGGGAGGTGTGGGAGAGTTTGGGGAGGTTATAGGCATAGTAAAGAGATGGTACGAAGGGCAGCGAGTAGAGGTGGTATGAGGCAAAACTGTAGCACCAATGTATAGGCGTGGCAAGAGTGTGTGGTGAAGGAGGAAGAGAGGGTTTGGAGATGTTGGGAAAAGAGTGTTTGAAGAAATATGAGAACAGTGTCTTATGTTTGTGCATGCATGTTCATTGCAATTGAGGAGGATAAATTGATGTTTAATTGTAAGTGACTGTTGGGAATAGTGTCATATGTGGGTTATGTATAGGGGAGGGACAGGCTGTTTCCCAGGTGCAGCTATCCCACCCTGCTGTACAAGAGACATACTTACCTGTTGTGGATGAGATTTTAGCTAGAGATTCTAGCCCCATTCCTTTTCCAGTCTGTACAGGCCCAAAATGGCAACACCTCACGGGAAGACACCCTTAACCTTCCAACCTTTGGTTCCCTAGATAAAAGGTTTAAGTTAGGGATGAGGGCCCCAGTTGGGAAGACTGTGGAGAAATTACAGCAAGGCCCAGTCCGGCAAACAGGGAAAGGTGGGAAGGAGGAAAGCACTAGCAAATCCATCTGCTCTGTTTATTTGGCTGACTTAAATGTACCAACATTGACATTAGTCAGTCACTATTCTTTATTTGGATTTAAAAACAATCAATTAAGATTAAAAGGTTAGAATATAACAGTTAAAAAAACACATACATCACGTTCATATAAACACAAAAACTAACCAGACCCTTCCGTACAAAATTTAAAATGTAACACTCCATTTAAAAAAGACCTACAAAGGGCTAGCAACTAAAAACCATAAATACAATTTATATAATAAAAAGTAACCTCCTAAAAACAGTAGTTAGTCAAAATCAGCCGTCTAAATTGACACTTCACTGTTCCTCATACATAAGGCACCTGCCAGAAAACGGTTACGCTAAAGCAGGTCAAAGGTGTATTCTGCAACTGTAAGTAAATTAAGGCAGGCTTGACCTGTACAAAACCTTCCCCTCGCAGCAAGGGTAATGTGTAGCGCCATCTCAGGGTAACAAAATGTTCACCAAAATAAATAAAGCAAATGATCCTGGTTCGAAAAGTTCTCTCAAGAGCAGGGAGGCAGAATAACGTCTTTATGGCCTATCACCGGGTTAGCTAGAAGATTTGGCAAAAGACTTAGTCTAAATCTTACGAATAAAACACGTTGGTGGCAGAATCTCACTCGTTGACAGAGGGATGTCACTCATCAGCATTAAACAAACACACACAACTTCCAATCAGACCCTTCTCCTACTTTTCTAATATAACACCTGCAATTACGTGAGAAGCAACAGCAGAGGCCGTAATTGCCTAGATTGTGAAGGTCTCGCTATGGCACAAATGCCTTGTCAGATGTTGGAGAGCTCGGGTGCGATGGCTTCCGCACAAACCTGCAGGGACTTAAGCAGACACTTCTGGAGCCATGTGAATGATGTAATAAACTATGCACACATCTTCAGGAATTTCAGATAGTTCATATAAAATTCAGTCCCAATAGAGTCCTCAAAATCTTCTTTATTCCTTAATGTGTAAATCACTCCAGCCAAAGCCAACAAGTGTTTCATCTGGGGTGTGTTACCCCACGACTTCCTCAGAGATTATATAGGCTGTAAGTAACATGTAATATATAACATATAATCAATAAGCGTGATGTCCAAAATAGTATTACATTTTAAAATTTCAAAGCCACCGTATGATTTCGTGCTATGACTATGGTGATTAAGATATACATCAGGTGGAGAATGGTCATTATTAGTTGTATATTATGGACACAAGTTTCTAAACTATGTAAGTAAAACATATGTATTATATGTTCGTATATTTTGTGCTATCTCACTTCAGTGTTATATACACTTAAATGAACCCCTATTCCCATACATGGGGATTTAGTGAATATATTTGCGTGCAGAATTCATGCAATGCACCTTTTCCCTTTTATTACCTTAATTTAATTTTACCTTTCTTGTAATCCTCTTATATATTGATTAATATTACAGTCTTTGTTCCAATTAGCGTCCTGTTGTATTCCGTGGTTCTTAGAAATGTTTATTTTGTCGTAATAAGTAACCTTCCAGCAGATTATAAAATATCATAGACCAGATTAAATAATTATATAAGTATTCCTAAGTACTGCTGAAATAATGATATTATTGATAACACTTTCTAATTCTCTAACTCACATCTGTGTTTCTCCCAGAGTCCGTGTATATGGTGGTATTCCCCTTCAGTATCTGATTTTTGCCTAAATATATAATACGATCGATTGTTAAATGTGCATTCTCTGCAGAAAACCGCTATATCGAAAGAACTCTCATTTCCAATTGGAGCTCCAACCTAGCTCACCTGTATCTGCAAAGCGTGTTAACTTCCGGGGCAGCGAGTACACAAACTGGAGACATTTTCCATCTTACCGTTTAAGTATGTGACGTTCGTAAACAAGAGAAAGAGAAATAGGACTTTTTTGATTTAAACCTAAAATATGATCTTTAAAACGGGCCAATTCCATAGTCTACAATAAGTGTATATTCAGCTTAACCTGATAATTAATCCCACTATATGCCTAATATATTATTATGATTACTATCTTGTCCTCCAATCCTAAATGGTTATGTAAATTCTGTCATAAGCTGATGTTAGTAATATGTTGACAAAAATTACTAAATTGATCTGTTGCTGGTGTGTGTGTGTGTGTGTATATATTAATATAAACCAACTCCATATTCCAGTATGATCCTAGCATTCTTAGGGGCAGCTACAGTGCATGTATTCTACACCAAAACAACCATTGTATATTATATTTTCATTTCACCCTTACATAGATCTTAATATCATTATTTGAATGGTAATATATTTCAATCGTATTAAAATATATTTTCTTATAGTGTACTTTCATATACAACTAATAATATAACAATATGCAGTCCTGTTCTCACTGTTTAACTTTCACCTAAAAAATACTCAAGTTCATAAACCGAGTTCAATCCAGTTTCTACCGCTCTCAGGTGCATAATCCAGATAGAGAGTTAGCACTGAGAAGGAAAGAATCTATTTCCACAGCAAAGGCTCATCCTTATATGTTCCAAACCCAAAAATATGAGTTCCTTATGCTTTTTTTTGTGCAGTGCAACTTTTCATATGTAGTGCAATAGGATAATGGTCATCTTCTGATGGATACAACTACCTGTGGATTCCTCACCTAATGAATACTCCCATGGCGCCAGCATTCGACGGAAATCTTCTTACTAGTCTCTGCACGTCGACGAGGACGTCACTCTAGCCCACGCGACGCCGTCTGACGTCATACAGGCAATAAGAGGTCCTCGACGACGTGCGGACGTCAGTTCCCTTTTTTCCGTGCATTCGAAACGGTTATCTTCGAGGGAGCAACTGTTACTTTTGCGGTTACAGTGTATATCTTGCTGCGTAGTCTTTCGCTGTGGTAATAATGTCGCAGAGAAAGTCTGGATTTAAGCCTTGTCGTGAGTGTGGAGGCAAGATGTCGGTGACGGATCCTCATTCCGATTGCCTTTGGTGTTTGAGCTCCGACCACGACGTCTCGACTTGTGATTCATGCCAGCACATGAATCCAAAGGCCCTCAAGGAACGTGAGGCGAAGCTGTTTATGGCCAAGTCAAAGGAGAAACATCACAAGAAGTCTTCTTCCCCAAGACATCGGCGTCATCGAGACTCCCGGCGCCGTAGAGAATCTCGGCGTCATTCAAAGGAGACTCGTTCCAGGTCTTCGGATCGGCGCCGAAGGACATGGGAGATCAGTCCCACGGTTACGCTGCATCCTTCGACGCCGTTGCCCTCTCCGGCGTCTCCAACTTCACCTGGACAGGCGTCGGTGATTGAGGTATTGGAGCCTCAAGTGTTTTCTCCGGCGCAGACGCCGAGGCCGGCGTCTGGGTCGCTTCCGAGACAG
Organism: Pleurodeles waltl; assembly: GCF_031143425.1. Taxonomy (NCBI): domain Eukaryota; kingdom Metazoa; phylum Chordata; class Amphibia; order Caudata; family Salamandridae; genus Pleurodeles; species Pleurodeles waltl. Next base: position 1,008,738,761 of record NC_090447.1, on the reverse strand, counting down.
GCACCTCAGTATCCGGCTTTTCCCACCCCTGGAGCCGATAGTTCCGCATTCTTGAATGCGATGTATGCCATCTTCCAACAGATGGCTCCAGGGGGTGCTCCGGCTGGGCCTTTGGCCTTTTCTTTGGGTGATCCTGCGCCTCTTCGGCCGGCACCCTTTATGCCCTTTCTCCCGTTTGGGAACGTGGGCTCGGCGCCAGTGTCGGCGCCAGTGGCCGCTCCGGTGGCTTCAGAAGGATTGGCCCCAGGGATTTCCATCCCGTCGACGTCGGGATTTCGGCCTGTGACTCCGGTGGGTCCATCTGCTTCAGCTGCTCTTTCGTCGGCGCCGAAGTTACCTGTGGCGCCGGACGCGGCGTCGGTGGCTTCTGAAGATCGGCGCCGATCTTCGACTTCGGCGGAGGCATTGTCGACTCCGCGTATTGAGCAACGACTTCATTCAAGGAGACGTGCTCTCCGTGTATTAGAAGAGCAGGAGTACCAACGAGCCCTAGAGGAAGGAGAGCTAGAGGACTCGGGTGATGGGCTGCGTGGACTGGAGTCGGCCAGTGGGCTGGACACTTCCCCTGAGTGGGACCTTTCGTCCCCGGGGGAATATACTGAGGAGGCTGCTTCCTTTCATGCAGTGGTACGGAAGGCAGCTAGTTTTTTGGACCTGCCTTTGCCGGTGGTGGAGGCAAAACAAAACCTTTTAACAGAGGTGCTACATCCGGCCTCAGCCGCGGCGGAGCCTCTGTTGCCATTTGATGACGCTCTGCTGGATCCGGTGTTAGAGGTGTGGAAGAGGCCGGCATCTTCCCCAGCAGTTCACAGAGCCGTGGCCAGGAGGTATCGGACGGCTCCAACTGACCCTGGTTTCCTATCTAGGCACCCTACGCCGGAGAGCTTGGTGGTGCAGGCCTCCTGTTCGTCCAAGTCAGCGCCTGGTTCTTTTCCGACGGTGCCTGGGGACAGAGATTCAAAGAAGCTAGAGGCGCAGTCGAAGAAGATTTTTTCGTCCTGCAGTCTGGCGTTAAAAGCCACCAATGCAACCTGTATCCTGGGGAGGTATATTCATGCTCTGATGGATGACATTTCCTCTTCGTTTACAGAGCTTCCCCAGGGTCTTTTGGATCTTGTCTCAAATGCCCAGGCTGCTGCGACCCAAATTATCCAGACGGGACTGGATACCACCGACTCGGTAGCCAGGGCAATGGGCACAACTGTGGTGGCAAGGAGACAGGCCTGGCTCCGTAACTCGGGCTTTTCTGCAGATGTACAGTCCACATTGTTGGATCTCCCGTTTGATGGGGACAAACTGTTTGGAGCTAAGGCTGATTCGGCCTTGGAACGTTTTAAGGAAAGCAGGGCCACGGCTAAGTCGTTAGGGCTCCAAGCTCCTTCTTCCACGGCCTCTTCCAGATTCTTCAGGAGGTTTCGTGGATTTGGGCGTGGCTCTTCCTCCTCTTCCTTTCGGGGGAGATATCAGCAACCTGCTTCTTCCCATCCCTATAGATCTTTCAGGGGGAGAGGTAGGGTCCGCACCAGAGGAGCCTCTCAGCAGCACTCTGCCTCTTCCTCATCCTCTGGCGGGGTGCAGCAGGGGAAGCAGCCTTAGGCTTCCACCATTTCCCACTCACTCCTCTCCTGTAGGGGGAAGATTACAGCATTTTCTCACCAAATGGAAGACTGTTACATCGGACACTTGGGTTCTCAGTGTTGTGGGAAAAGGCTACACCCTTCCCTTTCGGGAGTTCCCGCCCCTCATCCCGCCCCGCCCTTCTTATTGTTCAGAAGAACACCTCCTGTTGCTAGAACAGGAGGTGCAAGTCCTCCTTTCAAAGGGCGCGGTGGAGTTGGTCCCGGAGCAGGAAAGGGGTCGAGGATGTTACTCAAGGTATTTCCTGATTCCCAAGAAGGATGGTCGTTTGAGACCAATTCTGGACCTGAGGATCTTGAATTGGTTCCTCAAGCAGGAAAAGTTCAAGATGCTGACCCTAGCACAGGTGCTTTTGGCGTTGAACATGGAAGACTGGATGGTGTCTGTCGACTTGCAGGATGCTTACTTTCATATCCCGATACTCAAGTCACACAGGAAGTATCTCCGGTTTGTGGTGGGATCGCAACACTATCAGTTTGCGGTCCTTCCGTTTGGTCTTACTTCAGCACCTCGAGTCTTCACGAAGGTGATGTCGGTGGTTGCGGCAGAACTCAGAAGGAAGGGGATAGCAGTATTCCCTTACTTGGACGACTGGTTGATCAAAGCCAAGTCCCCGGAGCTTGTGTCGCATCATCTGCAGTCAACAACCCAGTTGTTGTTCGACCTGGGTTTTTCGGTGAACGAGCCCAAATCTCACCTAGAGCCCTCTCAGCGCCTCCTGTTCATAGGGGCAGTACTGGATACAACATTGGGTCGGGCCTTTCCTCCGCCTCAGCGGATTCAAGATATTCAGGATTTGGTTCCAATGTTTCAAAATGGAGCGGTAGTTCCAGTCCTCAAGGTCCTTCGTCTGCTCGGTCTTTTTGCCTCCTGCATTCTGTTGGTCACGCATGCTCGCTGGCACATGAGGGCTCTTCAGTGGTGCCTCCGAAGGCAGTGGTCTCAACACAGAGGGGATCTAGAGGGTACTGTCAAGATCTCCAGAGATGCTGCTGTGGATTTGAAGTGGTGGATTGCAAGCAACAATCTTTCACAAGGAAAGCCGTTCCAGCAGTCGCCACCAGTGGCCACAGTCATAACGGATGCTTCCACTCTAGGGTGGGGAGCTCATCTGGGGGATCTGGAGATCAAAGGTCTTTGGTCTCCAGAGGAACAGATGTTTCACATCAATCTGTTAGAGTTACGGGCTGTACGTCTGGCTCTCAAGGCCTTCCTCCCTTCCCTTCGTGGTCAGTCGGTACAGGTCCTAACGGACAATACTACCACGATGTGGTACATAAACAAGCAGGGAGGAGTGGGGTCGTACCTTCTCTGCAGAGAAGCTCTTAGACTATGGTCCTGGGCAAAGGACCATCGGATTTGCTTGATGGCAAACCATCTGGCCGGAGTTTTGAACGTGCGTGCGGACAGTCTCAGTCGCCACTTCTCGTCAGACCACGAGTGGCGTCTCCATCCAGATCAAGTCCGTTTAATCTTCCAGAGGTGGGGGTTTCCTCGGGTAGATCTGTGCGCCACTCGAGAGAACGCGCATTGTCCGTTGTTCTGCAGCCTTCAGTATCCGATGCAGGGAGCGTTGGGGGACGCGTTTCAAATAACCTGGTGCGGCCAGTTGCTTTACGCGTTTCCTCCCATACCCTTGATTCCTCGAGTATTGAGGAAGATTCGCCAGGACCGGGCTCTAGTCATCCTAATAGCTCCGGATTGGCCTAGGAGGGTATGGTATTCCGACCTTCTCCAACTCTCAATGTGCCCGCCGCTCCGTCTCCCTTTCAGGGCAGACCTCCTCTCGCAGTCGAAGGGGCAGGTTCTACACCCCAACCTCCAGAGTCTGCACCTACATGCCTGGAGATTGAACGGGGCAACCTGAGTTCCTTCTCTCTCCCGCCTGAGGTAGTGGATGTTATATTAGCGGCCAGGCGACACTCCACTAAATCTATCTACGCTAATAGATGGTCTAAATTTGTTGCGTGGTGTGGAGAGAGGCAGATTGATCCTTTGCATGCTCATCTATCGGACGTTTTGTCTTTTGCTCTGTCTCTAGCGCAGAAAGGTTGTGCAGTGGCTACCATTAAGGGTTATTTATCGGCCTTGTCAGCCTTCATATGTCTTCCAGACCAACCATCTTTATTTAAATCCCCTATTGTTATCAGATTCTTGAAAGGTCTTCTAAATAAATATCCTCCAAAGCCATTCGTTATGCCGCAATGGGATTTGTCCTTGGTCCTGACTTTCCTTATGGGGTCCCCTTTTGAACCTATGCATTCTTGCCCCTTAAGGTATTTGGTTTTAAAAACAGTCTTCCTGATAGCTATAACATCAGCAAGGAGAGTGAGTGAGTTGCAGGCCTTATCAGTAAAGCCCCCTTATACAACTTTTTATGGGGATAAGGTGGTGTTGAGGACCAAGGCTGCTTTCCTCCCGAAGGTTGTTTCACCCTTCCATTTGGCTCAGGCAATTACTTTGTCCACGTTCTATCCTCCGCCTCATCCTTCCAAAGAGGAAGAAAGACTGCACCGTCTGGACCCAAAGAGAGCGTTGAGCTTCTTTATTGATAGAACAAAGGATTTCAGGCTGGAGGATCAGCTGTTTATTGGATACGTGGGCAAGAGGAGAGGAAAGGCAGTCCACAAGAGAACACTATCCAGGTGGGTTGTTCTTTGCATTAAAATATGTTACTCTTTGGCAAAGAAGGATCCTCCTGAGGGCATTAGAGCTCATTCCACCAGAGCTAAGTCGGCCACTTCGGCCTTGGCCAGAGGTGTTCCTGTGGTCGACATCTGCAAGGCTGCAACTTGGTCGTCCCTTCACACTTTTGCAAAACATTACTGTTTGGATTCTGAGGTTAGAAGGGACGGCCATTTTGCACGGTCAGTGCTGCAGGATTTCTTGGTTTGACCATTTAGGCACCCACCGCCGGGCGTGGTACTGCTTTGGGACTCTATTCATTAGGTGAGGAATCCACAGGTAGTTGTATCCATCAGAAGAACGAGTTACTTACCTTCGGTGACGACTTTTCTGGTGGATACATTAGCTACCTGTGGATTCCTCACGGTCCCACCCGCCTCCCCGTTGCCTTTCTGGTCTTACCAAGTAATCCTTGAGTACGCTCCTCTTGGTCTTTGAGGGTGCAATAGATGTGTATATAATATATTTATATATATGTATATATCTTTGTGTATATACTTGGTGTGTGTATATATTTTAAAAGAGAGAGTTTTATTTATATATATATATATATATATATATATATATATATATATATATAAGATTTACAGTTATTCATGCAATGTTGTGTATTTTTGCAATATAATGGGATGTTGCCTTGCTCTTTCATTGCATTGCCTGGTTGTTCTCATGCACGTAAAAAATGATTGGTACTGACGTCCGCACGTCGTCGAGGACCTCTTATTGCCTGTATGACGTCAGACGGCGTCGCGTGGGCTAGAGTGACGTCGACGTGCAGAGACTAGTAAGAAGATTTCCGTCGAATGCTGGCGCCATGGGAGTATTCATTAGGTGAGGAATCCACAGGTAGCTAATGTATCCACCAGAAAAGTCGTTACCGAAGGTAAGTAACTCGTTCTTCTAGTCTAACCGCCCTCCAATGTTCTGCAATTCTAGTCTTGAGTGGACGAATGGAACTACCTACATATATTCGCTTACATTTACATACCAGCATATATATCACATGTGTCGTATTACAATTAATATGGTGTATTTCTGATCTCCAAATCCATCAAATTCTTTCTTTGCATGTCATGTCCTTTTACACATTCCACAACTTCCACATTTAAAGAAACCCTTATTATGAGTATCTAGCCAATTTGTTTCCTGCCTTCTAATAAGGCGACTAGGAGATAAAATATCATTCAGAGTTTTGCCTCTACGGTCAGATGCTTCAGGTTTTGACTTGATATATTTCCTCAATGTCTGGTCCTGTAATAAAATATTCCAATGTCTCCTCATACTTCTCATTAGTAAACCTGAATGTTCTGTGTAGTAGAAGATTACTCTTAATTTCTCCTCTTTACTTTTAGTTTTGACCCTTGTAGGAAGTTGGCTCTGTATGCACTATTTCAACGTAAGGAATAGTATGCACAGAGTCCAAGGGTTCCCCTTAGAGGTAAGATAGTGGCAAAAAGAGATAATACTAATGCTCTATTTTGTGGTAGTGTGGTCGAGCAGTAGGCTTATCAAAGGAGTAGTGTTAAGCATTTGTTGTACATACACCCAGGCAATAAATGAGGAACACACACTCAGAAACAATTCCAGGCCAATAGGTTTTTGTTATAGAAAAATATCTTTTCTTAGTTTATTTTAAGAACCACAGGTTCAAATTCTACATGTAATATCTAATTTGAAAGGTATTGCAGGTAAGTACTTTAGGAACTTTGAACAATTACAATAGCATATATACTTTTTACATAAAACACATTTAGCTGTTTTAAAAGTGGACACAGTGCAATTTTCACAGTTCCTGGGGGAGGTAAAGTAATGTTAGTTTTTGCAGGTAAGTAAACCACCTACGGGGTTAAGATTGGTGTCCAAGGTAGCCCACCGTTGGGGGTTCAGAGCAACCCCAAAGTCACCACACCAGCAGCTCAGGGCCAGTCAGGTGCAGAGTTCAAAGTGGTGCCCAAAACGCATAGGCTTCAATGGAGAGAAGGGGGTGCCCCGATTCCGGTCTGCCAGCAGGTAAGTACCCGCGTCTTCGGAGGGCAGACCAGGGGGGTTTTGTAGGGCACCAGGGGGGACACAAGTCCACACAAAAAGTACACCCTCACCAGCGCGGGGGCGGCCGGGTGCAGTGTGCAAACAAGCGTCGGGTTTCCAATGGGAGTCAATGGGAGACCAAGGGGTCTCTTCAGCGCTGCAGGCAGGCAAGGGGGGGGCTCCTCGGGGTAGCCACCACCTGGGCAAGGGAGAGGGCCTCCTGGGGGTCACTCCTGCACTGGAGTTCCGATCCTTCAGGTGCTGGGGGCTGCGGGTGCAGGGTCTTTTCCAGCAGTCGGGATTTTAGAGTCAGGCAGTCGCGGTCAGTGGGAGCCTCGGGATTCCCTCTGCAAGCGTCGCTGTGGGGGCTCAGGGGGGACAACTTTGGTTACTCACGGTCTCGGAGTCGCCGGAGGGTCCTCCCTGAGGTGTTGGTTCTCCACCAGTCGAGTCGGGGTCGCCGGGTGCAGTGTTGCAAGTCTCACGCTTCTTGGGGGTATTGCAGGGGTCTTTAAATCTGCTCCTCTGAAACAAAGTTGCAGTCTTTTTGGAACAGGGCCGCTGTCCTCGGGAGTTTCTTGTTCCTCTTGAAGCAGGGCAGTCCTCTGAGGATTCAGAGGTCGCTGGTCCTGGGGAAAGCGTCGCTGGAGCAGGTTTCTTTAGAAGGCAGGAGACAGGCCGGTAGGACTGGGGCCAAAGCAGTTGGTGTCTTCTTTCTTCTTCTGCAGGGGTTTTTCAGCTCAGCAGTCCTCTTCTTCTGTAAGTTGCAGGAATCTAAATTCTTAGGTTCAGGGAAGCCCTTAAATACTAAATTTAAGGGCGTGTTTAGGTCTGGGGGGGTTAGTAGCCAATGGCTACTAGCCCTGAGGGTGGGTACAGCCTCTTTGTGCCTCCTCCCAAGGGGAGGGGGTCACATTCCTATCCCTATTGGGGGAATCCTCCATCTGCAAGATGGAGGATTTCTAAAAGTTAGTCACCTCAGCTCAGGACACCTTAGGGGCTGTCCTGACTGGCCAGTGATTCCTCCTTGTTATTCTCATTATTTCCTCCGGCCTTGCCGCCAAAAGTGGGGCCGTGACCGGAGGGGGCGGGCAACTCCACTAGCTGGAGTGCCCTGTGGTGCTGGAACAAAGGGGGTGAGCCTTTGAGGCTCACCGCCAGGTGTTACAGCTCCTGCCTGGGGGACGTGTTAGCATCTCCACCCAGTGCAGGCTTTGTTACTGGCCTCAGAGTGACAAAGGCACTCTCCCCATGGGGCCAGCAACATGTCTCGAGTGTGGCAGGCTGCTAAAACCAGTAAGCCTACACAGGTAGTTGGTTTAGGTTTCAGGGGGCACCTCTAAGGTGCCCTCTGGGGTGTATTTCACAATAAAATGTGCACTGGCATCAGTGTGCATTTATTGTGCTGAGAAGTTTGATACCAAACTTCCCAGTTTTTCAGTGTAGCCATTATGGTGCTGTGGAGTTCGTGTTTGACAGACTCCCAGACCATATACTCATGGCTACCCTGCACTTACAATGTCTAAGGTTTTGCTTAGACACTGTAGGGGCACAGTGCTCATGCACTGGTGCCCTCACCTATAGTATAGTGCACCCTGCCTTAGGGCTATAAGGCCTGCTAGAGGGGTGACTTATCTATACTGCATAGGCAGTATGAGGTTGGCATGGCACCCTGAGGGGGGAGTGCCATGTCGACTTACTCGTTTTGTCCTCACCAGCACACACAAGCTGGCAAGCAGTGTGTCTGTGCTGAGTGAGGGGTCCCCAGGGTGGCGTAAGATATGCTGCAGCCCTTAGACACCTTCCCTGGCATCAGGGTCCTTGGTACCAGGGGTACCAGTTACAAGGGACTTACCTGCATGCCAGAGTGTGCCAATTGTGTAAAACAAAAGTACAGGTTAGGGAAAGAACACTGGTGCTGGGGCCTGGTTAGCAGGCCTCAGCACACTTTCAAATCAAAACATAGCATCAGCAAAGGCAAAAAGTCAGGGGGTAACCATGCCAAGGAGGCATTTCCTTACAACCCTCATCTGCAAAGTTTGTTGTCGGGGTATTCTGATTGCTTTCTTTATGGACCTGTTCACAAGTTCTGATTTATATCCTCTTGCTATAAAACGGCCTGCCATATCTTGTAAGCATTCTAAAAAATCTTCTTTACTACAGTTCCTTCTCGCTCTTACCATTTCTCCAAATGGAATAGCTCCTATCTGACATAACTGGTGTGCACTTTCGGCATGTAATACTGAATTACAAGGCGTCTGTTTTCGATATAATCTGCTTTGTATCCTATTGTTTTCTATGTATACCTCTACATCTAAAAACTCTATACTTTTCAAACTATGATGGTATGTAAACTTCATATTCACTTCATTACTGTTCATATAATCCCAGAATTCTTGCAACTTTATTAAGCTACCTGTCCATGTCATAAAACAGTCATCTACGTATCTTCCCCAATAAAGGATATATGTATGCCATTCTGCTGCTCCTCGTCCTCAAACCCATTTTTCTTGCTGATAATTCATGCCCCCATTCTTCCACCTGTCATTGCGCTGTGGGAGCGGGAGGCCCCCTGCAGCACTGCATGTGGTGGAGGCAACCTCCCATGGGCCTAAACCCTGTCCCTCCCGCCAGCCTGGAAGCAATTGGACCCCCAGGTGAACATGTGCCCATGGACCAAGTCAAAATCTTGGCTCAGTATACAGCATTCAGTTGATCATGTCACAATAGCAGATTTGCTACTTATGAACCCCTGATCAAGAATTTTGTTGTCTAAGATTGATTTAGCACCAGAGTGAGTGGTTCTACACAATGGCTGAGAGACCGCTATCCCAGGCCAGTCGAGGCTCCACAGCACTGCGGTATCATTATGGTTTGGGGTGGGGTATTCTGTCTTGGACGTGTTCAGTCATCGCACAGATGGTAGCTTTGTTGAATTGGCTCCTCAGCTAAGCATAGCACCAAATGTCTGAGCCCATAGTTCCTCTCATACTGAGCAGGATTACTATTACAACACATCATCATCACTAGCGTTAAACTAACCTGCCTCACTGCAGTGTAAACCAAGCTCACATTCCCTATTAGTGAGTAAACAATCCAACGCTTGGTGGATTTTGCTTCACAAAGATAAGAAGAGCCGACATCGTTTGGCCACCACCAGCCAGTAACTTTTCTGACACTTCCTACTTGAAACCTAAAAATTCAGAAGGATTGTGAGGCTCCACTTTCACGGTCTGTGTTCATACAAAAAACCCAGAGCAAGCGAACTACAGACTTTAAAAAAAAAAAAAATATATATATATATATATATATATATATATATATATATATATATATATATATATATATATATATTTTTTTTTGTTGCAAGAAGACAAAAAAAACAAACATGTAAAATGTTTCAGCAGCAGAATTCTCTTAGCCGAGTCCCTGTTCCCACCCCCACCCAAGGATTAAAGAGTCTTTGAATTTTCAGCTTATGTCCCGTTTCAATCTTCTGTCTGTTCAAATTCAGGTGAAGCACATAGTCCACCTCTGTGATCATTTCATTTCCCTCAGATTTTTGTCCGTTTTCTCAGACATCCCCTGTACTCGTAAATCACTCTCCGCCAACATGCACAAGTCACGGTCAGACTTCCAGGCTGCCAGTGCTGGCGACCGATTAGCTGTCCAGGTGCGGGCAATATTACGTTTTGCCACTATCTTTCCCAAAGCCATCCATATATGGTCCATATGGGTGAGGTCAGTTTTGGTCCAGATATTCAGCAGGCGCCACTTGGTTGAGCAGTGTTATTACACTTTATTTACACAGCACACCACTTATTCAGTGTATCCCTGTATGATTGGAAAGCTCCACAGCATATGGTAAAATGTCCCTGCGGACCACAGTTTCGAGGACCGAGGGGTGAGGTTCTTCTGCCCATTTTTTCCAAGGTGGTTCAGGCATAATAGCTTCTAAGGAGGATTTTCAGCTGCCATAAATGGAGCCTTACACGGATAGGTACTTCTCTTGGGGATGCCAAGGCCTCCCACCACTCATCATCTTCTAAGTCCCCCAGGTCATGTGCCCAGTGTTCCCTCAAGCTCCCAAATACATCTGGTGAGTTGTTAATTTTACGATATGTGAGGGATGTTGCCTTCCTATGCATGTATTCAGACAATAATCTGTCTTTGAGCGGGGGGGGTTCTTCTCAATTTGGAAGTATTTTGTGTAGTGCATGTCTGATTTAAAGATATTTGTAGGCCTCAGTAGCAGCAAGATGGCATTCTGTATGGAGATCTGCCAAAGGAATGACAGCGCCTTGTGTCCTCAGGTCCCACCCTTTATAAGTCCGATGTGATCCTATTTATGGAATCCCAGTTGTGTAGCTATTGTGCCCAAAAGTGTGTGTCCAATAGGGGGGGTGGATCATGTGGTGTTTCTCCAGCCCAATGAATGTAGTGTTTCGTGCCAGAGTGTTTGAGTGACAGCTGTTGGATTGGGGAAGGTCTGGGGTCTTTGTCTGACAAGAGTGCCCATAGGACTCCTCCGGGCTGCTTGGGATTACATTTGATAGCCTGGTTCTATAACAGGGAGGAAAACCCAGTGGTTAATAGTTGTTAAATGTGCTGCTCAATAGTAGTTATGCATGTCGGGCAGGGCAGTGCCTCTATCATACCAGCTTCTTGTTAGCCTTTTAGTGGCTATGCATGCGGCCCCCCCCCCCCCCCCCCCCCATCACAAAGTAGGGTGCACCCTTCTCAGTCAATATTTTGAAAATAGGAGGGGGGGTTGGATGTGGTATATTGTGAAGTGCATAAAGGGAACGAGGCAGCACCATCATTTTGAATAATGCGGCTTGTAGAAAAGTGCCACTGTAAGCATGGTTACCCACACACTTTTTGCCTAGTATTGATGCCAGCTTTGATTAAAAGTGTGCTGGGATCCTGCTAACCAAGCCCCAGCAAGAGTGTTCTTTCCCTAAAACTGCACATTTCTTTCCACAATTGGCACAGCCCTGGCACACAGCTAAGTCCCTTGGAAAAGGTACCCATGGTACCAAGGCCCCTGTGGCTAGGGAAGGTCTCTAAGGGCTGCAGCATGGAGTATGCCACCCGAGGGGACACCTCACTCAGTCCTTGGACACTGCCTTGCAGCTTGTGTGTGCTGGTGGGGAGAAAGACAAAGTCGACATGGCAACCCTCTCAGGGTGCCTTTCCCACAAACCATTGCCTGTGGCATAGCTAAGTCACCCCTCTAGTAGGCCTTACAGCCCTAAGGCAGGGTGTACTATAGCACAGGGGAGGGCATAGCTCCATGAGCACTATGCCCCTAAAGTGTTTAAGTCCATTCTTAGACACATTGTAAGTGCAGTGTAGCCATATTGAGTATATGGTCTGGGAGTTTGTCACTATGACCTCCACAGCACCATAATGGCCTCACTGAATACCAGGACGTTTGGTATCAAACTTCTCAGCACAGTAAACCCACACTGATGCCAGTGTGGGGTTTATTGAAAAATGCCCACAAAGAACATCTTAGAGATGCCTCTGTATATTGGCCCAACTGCTAGTGTAGGACTGACCGGTCTGTGCCAGCCTGCAACTTTCAGACCAGTTTCTGGCCACATGGGGTGAGTGCCTTTGTGAACTCTGTGATCAGAAACAGAGCCTGTCTGGGTGGAGGTACTTCACATCTCCCCCTGCAGGAACTGTGACACCTGTTGGTGAGCCTCATAGGCTCAAACCTCGGGTTACAGTGCCCCAGGGCACTCCAGCTAGTGGAGATGCCCGCCTCCGAACAAAGCCCCACTTTTGGCTGCAAGTCAGGTGGGGAAATTAGGGAAAACAGGGAGGAGTGACCACCCTAGCCAGGACCACCCCTAAGGTGTCCACTGCTGAGGTGACCCCCCCTCCCTGCAGAATCCTCCATCTTGGTTTGGATGACAGGGACCAATAGGGATAGGAATGTGCACCCCTCCCCAAAGGGAGTGTGCACCAGGAGGGTGTAGCCACCCTCAGGGACAGTAGCCATTGGCTACTGCCCTCTGACCCCTAACACGTCCTTATGTACATGTACTTGTGTACAACAAATGCTTAACACTACCCCCTGATAAACCTAACTGCTCGCCCACACGACCACAAATAGAGCATTAGTATTATCTATTATTGCCTCTGTCAGACTCGTATCTCATTTTGATATATTATATACAGAGCCAGCTTCCTACACTGCTGTACCCAGGAGCAATAGTGGAAGAGATCCCCAACGTTCAGTGTCTTTCTGAAGACATAACAATGAAGGTTCTAAGTTGTGGGTATAGAAGGTGTTGGACTCTCCAGTGATGTATATACCCAGGTAGCGGAACCCATCTGTAGTAATAGGGGTATTGCAACCTAAGGGCAAGCGCAGGGCTGTTCTGTAGAGCAGGTAGACCAGAGATTTGCCCTAGTTAATGGTATAGCCAGAGTAATGGCTGAATTGTACAAGGATATGCATTACTCTATTGAGGATTGGACCCTAAATATAAAGGAGGATGTCATCGGCATAGAGAGAGATTCTATCTTCTCACTACTCTGACCATCTTAGACCTCTGATTCAGGTTGCCAGTGGCGCCAAGGTCGAAAATCAAAGGGGATAGTGGGCACCCCTGACAAGTGCCTTGCTTAAGCTGAAAAGTTGCAGATGTGCCCCCATTAACATTTACCTGGGCCAAGGGCTCTGTGTATAAGAGACGTACCCAGGCCGTGAAGCACGCCCAAACCCAAATTTTTGAAGGACCTCACAAAGAAACTGCCACTCAATGGTATCAAAGGCCATCCGTGCATCCAGTGAAAACACAAGGGCGTCTTCCCTAATGCTAGGTGCTCAACCCAAAACACCATGAAGGCATTTCAGGTTAAGGACTGTACTTTGTCCCGGCATAAAGCCAGACTGATCCGGGTGGCTCAGAGAAGGGATCGCTCTGACCAATCGAGAGGCTAGGAGATTCGCTAGGATCTTCACCTCGACATTGAGGAGTGAGATGGACTTGTAGGAGGGGCAGTTCTCCAGTGGCTTGCCTTCTTTGTGTATGACTACTATGTTGGTTAGCCTCTGATCCCTTGGTACTATACCTTTATCCTGACTTTCCAGAAACATTGCTAATAGATGGGTGGGTGACTGTGGATGCTGTAATTTTAGACAATACCATGAGAAGAACATTCTGTCCCATAGCTTTACCAGAGGACAAGTCTTGTATGGCTTGTGTTATTTCTTCTTGTGTTATTGCTTGCTCTAGGAGATCTTTGTCAGACTGAGAAAATCCAGGGAGATTGAATACTGATAATAATTCACAGATTTTGTTAACCAAGGCCGATGGGGCTGGGGTGTATAGGTTAGTGTAATAGGTCGCAACGGCGCCAGGTATCAATTGTCTTTTTCTCATGTCGACTCCATTATTTGTCTTTATTTAGGCACCCATCTACTTGCACTATTTTTCCCCATCTAACCAGGTCAGTAACTTACTGGCTTGGTCGCTCACGTCGTATAATCAACGTTGTTTAGCAATATAATGCAAGCTAGCCGCCTCTGTTGCAGCATCTCTGAATTCTTTTTGCTTCAGAGCTAGAAGGTGTTGCTCAAGTCACATGATCTGAGCACACAAGTCCAGATTCCAAGCTGCCAGTCTTTTGCTCTAGGGCCTCCAGACTCGCCCTTTTATCTTTCTTATTGCTCGAAGTTACCGAGACCCCTTGACTCTTTATTACCATTTTATAGGCCTCCCAGAGTGTCTTTGCTAACTCCACTCAGTCTACATTTTCTACGAAATAGTGTTTAGATGCAATAATTAGGCTCGTGTGGATAAGAGATTATCTGGAGATACCAGGGATTAGTCACTAATCTCCGTTGCCAGGTTGTGTTTGGGTTGCCATAAGTCACCCAGACTTGCAGGTGGTTGGATATCCCCTTGGCAAGGTGTTTGATCTCTTTAAAGCAACATAGTTGGTGAGAGATGGTGAAAATGTAGTCTACTCATGAGAGACTGCCATGAGCCCCAGAGTTAAATGTGTTTTGTTGCTCTATTGGGTAACAGGTACGCCATGTATCAACAAGCCCCAGTGCTGCCATGAAGTCTGCCAAGGAGTGGCAGGGTTGGGCCATTTGTCTAGAATGCAATCGGTGTGTTGCGTTAAAGTCTCTGCCTAATAGTAGTCCCCTTTCTGGGAGCTTTAATAGAAGAGCATGAAGCTCAGCGAAAGCGTTGGCGTGCACTCGCAAAGGTATATACACACCAAGACTGTAAAGTGTGGTATCCTCCCACGTCCCAGAGAGTGCTGCATACCTCCCATACCCATCCTCCCAGATGTGCTTAACTGTGAAGAGCAGTGATGTGCGTATGAGAATGCCAGTTCCTCTGGATCCTGAGGTGTAGCCTGCATGGGCCATAATTTTAGACCCCCAATGGTCCAAGGCTCAGGAGATGTTTCTGCATAGGTGTGTCTCTTGAAGGAGAACCATGTCTGGGGCATGCCTCTTTAGATACTGAAGTACCATTCCTGCCCCCTCTTTAATTTATCTCCCAGACCGTTGAAAGTCCAGGATATCAGTCTGATATCTTGGGGTGTTGATGCGAAAGGGAAGGAGCAATGTCTTGCGATGCTGATACATGTTGGCAGGGTGTAATGACCAGTTTGGTGTGGTGGTCTAGGAGTGTCTGGGGGAGGGTCCTGGGTCGTGCTAGTGTCTGTGTGCTGCTCATTGAATACAATATGTCAAACAAAATTAGAACGTAGCCAAACCAATCCCCCCTCCCTGCATGATGGATCTAAAACTACCCACCACCCCAATTATGCAGAGCACCTATTTCCCCCAACTCAACATACTCGACGAAAGGTGGCTGTTGCCAACATTCGAATATCCCCTGTCCTTCACCCTTGTAAAGGAAAGCTTTTACCATGCTCTTGCCGTTTCATACATTCTGGTGAGACTTTTAGGTCTGGTGATTACAGGCCATAGGTCATGGGGCTAGAATGCCCCTGGATGTACAAAATAATCACCAAGTTGGTTGCAATAGGAAAAAGTGGCTTGTGGAGCTGTCTCATTTCCTGTCTCCTGGGAGGGTTTAGGTCGTTTCAGTTCCGGTGAGGTTCTCCGGTCGCTCTGTGTTTCTCCACCAGTCTCCTGAAGCAGTTTGTTAAACTTCTGTTGTTGTTGTCTTGGGCATAACATTTGCTGCGGTTTTCCTGCAGTGCGCCATCCCTCAAGGGAGTCCCAGGTGTCTTGCGATGTCTCAAAATACCATGCACTCCACTGAGCCATTACTTGCAGTATTGCAAAGAAGATCATTGAGTATTTATTTCATGTTCCCTTAGGGCTCTCTTAACCTCCAGAAAACTGTGCCGCATTTGTTGTACCTGTATCATGAAGTCCCGAAAGGCTATAGTTGCACTGTCATAGTGGGCTGGCGGGGCACTGGAGACATCTGTAAAATCACACCCATGTCTCGGAAGTTGAAGATGTTGGCTATAATCCGAGAGGAGGGGGGAGTGTTTGGGTGTGGGATGGGTGAAGGGGGGGAGGGTTGGGGTGAGGTGGTGTGTGTCCCAGGACGTGGAGCCATACCAGGGACGCAGTGGGCATCTTCTACTGAAAAGAACTTGGAAAGCCCTCTCGGCTAAAGTTCCTTGTGGATGAGATCTTGGACAAATAAGTCGACGGGTGGCCCTTCAGAGCACTCGGGTACTCCTACGATACGAATGTTGTTCCTCATTCGATCAGTGTTGGAAGTGGCCTTTCTGCAGGGTCACCCTCAAATCTTTTGCCTTCCTCCTCTTTTTCTGACCTCATTTTTGATGGCTTTAGGACTCTGCACAGTTTACCACTGCTAATCAGTGCTACAGTGCATATGCTCTCTCCTTATAACCAATGTGACATTGGCTCATACCTGATTGGCTTATTTAATTTACTTTTAAGTCCCTAGTCAAGTGCAGTACTTGTGCCCAGGGCCTGTAAATTAAATGCTACTAGTGGGCTGCAGCACTGTTTGTGCCGCACACATAAGTAGCACCCTAACCGTGTCTCAGGCCTGCCATTGCAGGCCTGTGTGTGCAGCTTCACTGCCACTTTGACTTGGCATTTAAAAGTAATTGCCAGGCCTTAAACTCCCCTTTTTCTACATATGTCACCCCTAAGGTAGGCCCTAGGTAGCTTATAGGGCAGGGTTCTATGTACATAAAAGGTAGGACATTAACATGTGTGTTCCAAATGTCCTGGTAGTGTAAAACTCCTAAATTCGTTTTACACTGCTTTGAGACCTGCCCCTACCAACTCGGACACTTCTGGACAAGATACCACTGGAGAAGAAACCCAGAACCTGCAACCTGCAACCTGCCAAGAGAACTGCCTGGCTGCCCAAAGGACTCACCTGTCTGCTTTCTGCGAAGGACTGCTGCCCTGCTGTTGCCCTGCTGCCTTGCTTTCCTCTGGCTCTGCTGAGAAGTGCTTCCAAGGGCTTTGATAGGGCTTGCCTCCTGTTCCTTGAAGTCTCAGGATCAAAAAGACTACATCTCTGCAAAAGAACTCCTTGTGCGGTGAAAATCGACGCACAGCCTGCAAGAAACGCCGCATAGCCTGCATCGCGGTGAGAAAATCACCACATGCCGTACCGGAGCGACGCAGCCTGACTTCCCGAAGAGGAGAACGACGCAGCACCAGCATTGGGATCGGAAATTTGATGCACGGCCCACTGGATCGACGCAAAGCCGAGCCAGAACGACGCAGCCTGACTTCCTGAGAGGGATTGCCGCAGCCCCTGTGACTTCGTCCTACACGCCCAGGAGTTGAACGCATTGTCCCCGGGCGTCCGAAAACCCCGCGACCCAAAGAAGATCCCAGTCTATGCACTGGAAATCGATGCCAAGCCTCCCCTGCGTGAAAACTCAATGACGCATTGTCTGTGAGCACTGGAAAAATCAACGCACACCTCCCAGTTTTCCATGCAACTCCTCCTCTGCGGTCCCTTGCAGGGAATTTGAACTCAAACCAGGTACTTGGTGCTTGCAAGAGACACTTGTTGCTTTTTAAAGACTAAAGACACTTCATATCATTTTTAAAGTGATATTTTAACGTATACTTATTGATTCTTGATCATTTTGACCTGCATATTACCAGATAAATAATATATATATTTTTTTATAACTGTGTGGTGTATTTTTCTTGTACTATTATTTGTTATTGCATGATTTATTGCACTAATACTTTACACATTGCCTTCTAAGTTAAGCCTGACTGCTCAGTGCCAAGCTACCAGAGGGTGGGCACAGGATAATTCGGATTGTGTGCGACTTATCCTGACTAGCGTGAGGGTCCTTGCTTGGACAGGGGGTAACCTGACTGCCAACCAAAGACCCCATTTTTAACAATCCTCCAGTTTGGCCTGTAGTTTGGTAGTAAGGGTTTGTAGCTCACTGACTTGCGTCTTTAACTTTATAGTGTCTGTCTGGAGGGAGGTAGTAGAGTAATCAACTTCTCTCACACGAGTGCTTATGTTGCACTGATCAGTTCTCATCAATGACACTTCCATTGTTACTAAGTCGATTCTGGACTCTAGGGAGGCATGGACTCCTTGGATAGCCTCCATGATATCTTGGAGAATGAGAGGGGTCCCGTCTCGGGCGAGGCCTGGGTCTGTGTTGTTGCGGTGAGATTCGGGGGCTTTTCTGCCTCGGATCTCCTTTGGGAGTGTGTACCCCTCCAGCTTGGTCTGTTGTACGATTTGTCCTCCCATATCTCCGGTCATGGTGACATCACAGGTCTGTTCATTTTTGGGGATCAAGATCCTCACACCGTTGAAGAGCAGGAGAAAGCAGAGGGGGGATGACACAGGAGATGCTGTGGTACTCGCCCCGCCAGCTTGGGGATTATTATGAAACCCTCGGCGACTGGTCGGTTTTCCCACTACCCAGTTCCCCGCCCCTTATGAGAGTTGTTGTCAGGTGTATAACATGGACTTGTTTTGCCCAGTGAGATTCAGAAGCTGTGGTGTAATCCCATGAGGAGGAGAGGAGGGGTGGCACTTGCGTTCAGCTGGTAGGAGTTGTGTCCCAGGGGAATTTCCCATATGTCATTGAGGGTCCCCTCCTCCTTTGTAGCATATGGTACTGCTCAGAATCGTATAGTACGGGCTTGAGTATCATTTTGCCTGTGGCCGGTGGGGTGAGCATCAAGTAAGTCAGTGCGGCCTCCCAGTACCGGGATTAAGAGCGTCGCTTTCAGGTAGCGATCTGTTACTACTTATGTCTCCCTCGTGCTTCTCCTTTCTGTCAATTATACGGACCGTTTCAATCTAAACAGGGGGAGGCATCACTGGCCAAGTATAGACGTCTGCTTAATGTGCACCATAAATCACCCCACTCGGGCTGCTCACTCTGTGTCACACTGGGCCGGGAGGGCCTGGCCAGCATGCTTTTCATCCTTGTGGTCTGTTTTGGATCTCAACAGCCCTCACCAGCTGCAGCGATGACAAAAGCAGTCTGTCTTAAGGAGGGTTCCGGGGTGGGTGCTGAGTATACTGTACCACTGGATTCACCCGCCAATCCGCAGCACCCCCGCGCGTTATAAGTCGCAGTGGGGGAGGCCACCCAATCTGCCCCTCATGGGGCGCCGACTGGCCCAGCAAGATGCTCTGGCAGCCCGAGCTCCGCATTGTGGTTCTCTCTGAACACTCACAGGCTTCCTCTGGGTTGGCAGTCACTGTAGTAGTAAGCCGCGGCGATGGTGGCCTCTGGGCACACAACAGATAGTTGATGCCACTGTAGCGTGTTACAGCACAAGATATTTCAGGGATGAAGCTAGTTAGGCAATCGGAGCCTTGTTAGAAAGCGGCCATCTTAGTTTGGGGTTGGCCACACCCATGAGCTGTTGCTCTTTTAATCTGCGCAAAGTTTCTGTCCTCCCTGAGAATGCCATAGGACACTTTCGTTATTGTTTGACGAGTGATCAGCCCTATTTAAACTCGCACTATCCATGGAGCGGTTGGCCCCCGGAAGGTACTTGGATTGTGAAGCGAGAGCCCCACAGGGCTCTACCCCCCACATGCGCCTCCCCCTTACCAGTTATGTGAATAACATTATGAGTAGTGGCTTCTCACTGCTAACCCAAGGTCCTCCACTGATTGACAAGCCTGATTCCCTTGACTGTGCTTTCCCTAGAAAATAAGTATGGACATTGGGAGTATTGTTCATCCATTCATGTGTGTCATTAACTAGATAAGGAGGCATTTGGCTATTCTTGTACCACCTGTTAGTGGCTCATTCTGGGTTACTATTGCTGCCACATCAGCGTCAAATCGGACATGCTTCCAACACAAAGATTGTCCCAGAGTACAAATATACTTAAAGTTAGCATCACTGAAACATTAATCACAGATTGCCCTCCAGTACTTCTCTGCAATTCAGTATTGCTGATTTCTTGCCACACTTCTGGCACCTTTGATTATGAATGTCCCTTGCAAAGTAAAGTTTGGTTAGCATATAATTAACTTACAATAATGTGCCCTGTACTGATTATGTGTGTGTGTATATTAAGATTTATTCAACAAAGTGACGAATGTGTATTCTAATCTATAGTCACCCACTATTTATTCAACTAGTTCCCTGTTGTGCATTCTAATCTACATTCAAAAGCGACTTTCCAAATCCTAATAACATCTGTCCCTAACATATTTAACATCACCTCTAAATATAACGATATAATATATCTAAATTCACACAAACTTGTAATACTAGACATTTTTCAACATTTCTAGCTTTAACATGCAGGTTGAAACAAAACGTATGAATCCATGAACCATGTTTGAACTTTGCTAATCTATTAATTGTCCATGGTTAAAGTTTCAATCATGGTAGTAAAGCATATACTCTTCTTTGATGGGAATGACATGTGCAGTCCTAGATCAGTTAAAACAGCGTTGTTTCATTTGAAGCCACAGTCCCAGAAAACCTACGATGAAACCATAAACTTTCACAGTGCAACAGCTTGTGAGAGTTTACATTTCCTGAGAGAGTGCACTGTAATAATTGACTTTAATTTCACATGCTTGTTGAAGGGAATTTCATGACTTTTCATAACGGATTGAAACCTTGATCATAATAGCAGTACCATTTTTGGTGAACACTTCGTGTTTCCTTTGTTCACCTTGACTGCTCTTCAGATGATGTTCACTATATGTTAGGCAATTACTTCTTTTGGCTCAATCAGTTAGTAGCTCCGGAACCTTGTTGTTTCCTCTAATTCCAGTGGCCCAACAGAATGTCCTAGGTGAAACAGTCACTGAAGACTAAACCCAAACACCCATCCTGGGCCCAGACATTGCTGTAAGAGCTTCTATTTATGGTTCATTAATGGAAAGCCTTTATTATTAGGGTGAGCGCTCTAAGTACATGCTGTAAGCTCAGAGTGCACTAATGCCAGCAGTTCCATAAAAAAAAAGTCTTCACACGTTTGCAAAGTTTAACAGTGGGAGGCTGCATGTAATGCTCCCAGAGTGCTCTCTAATTAGATGCAAATATTTGCAGAAGCTTGAACCCAAGAGTCGTGATTCTTTGCTTTCATATTGATTCTGGCGCCAAATCATAAATAAAGATACTTGTTATTTTTGTAAATTGGTGTGGATTTCCTTATTGAGTCCTCTATCTCATTTATTGACTGTGTATTTGCAGGTGTCTAACATTCCTCGGTGATAAGCCTAAAGCTGCTACCCCTAAAAGAGAATCTTGGGATTGCTAGCCAAGCCCCTGTTCACTAGTAAGGGAACCCCTAGACTCTTTGCACAATATTTCTCACTTTGATATATCATATAAAGAGGCAGCTTCCTACACTTGGGTTCTGTCTGGGAGGTGGCCGAAGGTTCAGGCTTTCGCCATCAGTTGTTCGGGTCACCTTGCCATTAATGATCCTTCCGAAGGTTCACATTTGCAAGTCTTGTTACAAGTTTATTTCCTTTAGATAGTCGAGATTTGATCGTCTTCTCTGCACTAAATGATCTAATGAGCCATGAAATAAGACTGAATGAGCCATTTGCAATTTCACTGTACTGGCCTTGCATACTTACACATGAATGGCTTAATCTTTAGGACAAGCATATGCTACATACTGGATCAACCAGGTAGCTGCACCTGCTGGATGGGAGGAAGAGCTTTGTGCTCCCAAACTAACCTTCACAATTGTTAGGAGCTCCTTCTTTGGATATGGGGGAGGAGGAGCACAGAGTAGTGGCACTCAGACAGGTGGTCCCAGCTTATTGCGCAACAACCGTAGGAAGAATTGGGTCAAAGCACAATTTGAGCAGGGCATAGGGATGCTGTGTCTCAGCCTGGGCATATGGGGCCACTCCATGGAACGACTGTTCCGAGCTGTTGTGGAAATGCAATGGGTGCAAAAGACAACAGATGGTCCTGCTGGCCTGGACCACCATACGGCATTCAGCAGTAGCACCACCTAACCCCATCCACTCTGGTCAGACTACTTCAGAAGCCTTAGCTCATCTGAGCTGTGTTTTGTTAACACTGCATGGGACGCCATCTGACAATAACACAGATCTAATAATAAAGACAACAGGACCTTTTGGATTAACACCCACATAAATATATCCACTTCAGCCTTGAAGTAGCCATGAGGGATGAAACATGTTGGCTACAGTCTAAAGAAGCTGTTTTATGAAGAAAATAAGTAAAGAACAAGATTTCTCTTAAGTGATTACCTTAAAGAGTTGTGGAGTTATATGAAGAAGTCCATATTAACCCTGCCTTGAGACAACAGGGGCCGGTTTCAACCTTTTTTTGTTATTAAGATTGTGTGTGGAGTCATTTGTGTTAATATTGAGTAATTATTTCCACTGGGGAGTAAACGTTGACTGGTCTCCGGGACCTGTGCACCAACAAGCTTCCCACTTACTCACTTATTTTCACTAGTGTGATATGTGCAATGGATCCTGCTTCAGTCATCATTGTATAAATCAAATCATTTTAATGTAATTATCTCCCTGGGGCACTGGCTGGGCTCAAAGTCAAAAGAGTCCTATCTGGACTTTAGGGCACCCTGGTCATCTAGGCACACTCAAGAATACAGATGTCCTGGGCTTGGATGGCCAGATGGAAGGTAAACTATCTGGTGGCGCCATATTGTATGAAAAAAGAATCCACTTGCCCTTGGAGGGGGCAGGGACTCTGAGGCCCACGTTCTCAAAGCCCAGGCTGGGTGTCAAGCAAAGGGCTATTGGACCGGGGAGGGAGAGAGGGGAAAGGGGGTGTCACGGAGGTCTGACCCTGGGCCCCCTCAAAGTTTCCAAACCATCCAAGCAGGGAAGGGCTCCCGGTGCCTGCTGGTCCCTCTCCCTGGCACTTTGTGGCATGGCGGGCTGGCTGGAGAAGGGAGCACAGGGTCAGTGGCTTTCAACCCAGAGCCCAGCCACAGCTCTGACCTGAGGAGGCCTGCCTGGTCAGTGCTTCTTATCCCGAGCAAAAAGGGGAGACCTTCCTGGGCCAGCGGGCCCTTGTCCTGGCCACTTCGAGTTTCGGTGGGATGGAAAAATGAGACAAGTGTGGGGCATATATCTCCCTTGGGGATAACAGAGCTCTTACCCATAACCTGGTCACAGTTCTTTCATGCGGGCAAGCATACTAGCCCTCCCCAGCCCTGCAGTTACCCTACCCAAGTACTTTGCAACATGGGCCTAGGAGAGCATGTACAAGGGATTCTCACTCTTCGCCCACTGGAGCTCTACACATTCTTTTAATCCATGCACACCGAGCAATTTAGCGGTTTATTCGAGATAATGGATCCTGCCTCCTGGAGCCCTGCCTGGGATTGAAGCTTCAAATGAGCCCTCATAGGGACGTCCCAGCCAGTGCATGTTGTTTATTTTAGGTGCAAAACCTCTTGTTACAAATGTTAATGGGCGACTACTCTTCTGACCACATCAATTGCCCTGCTGCCTTCAGAGAGTAAAGCCTTGGCTAGTGGTTGAATCTGGGCGTGGCTCCCTTTTTATGTAGGAGCCTTCCCAAGACTAGTGGCGAGATTTATGGATTTCAGAAATCCTGCACAATCCAAGACGTCTGCCAAAAGGCACACAAGATTTTTTTTATCCGGACTCTTCAAGTTCTAGTGGAACTGAGCAGACGGGTTGTAGGGCTTTTGAGTCCACAGATCCTCTTTCACTGTCCCCTACTAATGGACAGGCAGCACAGTAACCACAAGTTGGTGGTTCTGATTTAGACAAACTCTTCGAAGTGGAGGGGACATGTTTGCGAATGCTGATGTCTGGAGTGAACGTACTGGATTGTGACAGTATTCATGTTGCAGTTTTTTCCTTAAATAATTGATGCTGCTGATTCTTTCACTTGCCCTCCGAGCATTCCACCCATTTTGAAAAGAAACATTATGTAAACTGTGCATTTTCCCTATTCTTTTCACTAATCACATCATTTTGAATATTTGGGTGTAGTCTTTTGGTGCTTGATAAGTCTCTTCTTGAAATATGATTATTTTTTTTTGGCAGCAGATTTCACCCCATTATCAGGCAGTACTGTGTGGCCAGATACCCTGCTGTCTGAGCAAATCCCCCAAAACATAATTTACTGTTTAAGGGCTCAAGCTGCAAACACCTGCTCGTACGCAGGGATGGAATGCCATTTTGCCTCCCCTTGCCTTTTTGGATCATGGTTTACAGATTCTGGTTCAGTGTGCCCTCCCACCTGCTCACCAGTACTATTCTCCAAAACACCTAGACTGCGTGCTGACAAGTCAATTGTCTGGTAAGTCAGAGACCAGAAGATTGTATGTGAATATTGGTGGGCACTAACCCAGCCCTCCTCTTGCAAAATAGCTAGTTTTGTGTGTGTTTTTTTTTTTTGTTTTTTTTTTTAAATGAAAAATCTTACAATTTGAGTTGTTACTCTATTGTTGCTTGACTTATTTCTGTGTTTTTTTTTTTTATCATTCAGTATTAAAGTTGAGTTGGGAATGAGGGTAAAACTAATTTGTCTCTTCTAAATTTAAGACTCTACGTTGATCTGTTTGGAACCACGTCTGTAAATCTACAGAGATGAGTGAAACAAAAGAACCTAATGATCGGTTGACACCAGAGACTCCTGGTTGGACTGCAATTCTCAATCCTTTCGAAAGTCCAAGTGATTACTACAGCTTGCATGAGCCAACTGTATCTAGCCCTACCATCTTTAAGGCCTGCAGAACCTCAGCGGTAAGATATTTGTTTTTTAATTTTTATCTTAACAGAGTTTGGTATTCTGCACTCTTAGCTTGTCGGCCTGATGGTCTCTATGGTAATATTGTAGGAGTGGGATTCAAACTTTTTAATGCCGTCCCATTTCCCCCTCAAATGTTGCCACAATTATTCTATTAAGTTGGCAATGTTTAAATATGTCTAGACTTATTTAAACATTGCAGGTGCGTTCTGTTACTTATATATATTGTGCAATTAATTATTTTCTGCTTAAAACGGAACACTTACCTGCATAATGAATCTTTTGGCCAAAACGTGGTTTTTTGCCAACTGGTGAATGTGCTCCTGCCTAATGGACTGCTGAAAATCTTCATTTTCCTATTACTTGACCATCCTATAACCATGCCAGGTTTTGCCAGCTGAGACCAGAAATTCAAGATCTGAAAAATTCCTTCCCCCATAGGCTTGAGACTCTACTTTAAAAACACCAGCTGTTTCATCTGAACCAGGCAAATCTATATGTCTTATAGTCCCTTTCAGCCAAGCCCTCTGAAGTTAGGCAGAGTATGCTGATAGGCGTGAGAATATCCATTGTTTTCAGTAATCCTCTACTTCTACCATAGATGCTTCTCTTGAACAAGAGAATGACATTGGCCTTGGTTATTTGCCAGAATCACTTGTGTTAAAAAGGTTTGAAGAAAGCCTCAAAGAGCCAGAAGAACTGGATACATAATTAAAGCTCTCCAAAACGGTGTTAACTAAATCATTTCTGCTCTTTGTTTCATCATCTGTGCTGCCACGCATTATATCATCACGAGAAAGGGGAAAACTAGTTGGATGCTTACCCACTCTTGCAGGAAGGCATCCATTGCCTCCTCCAGCTGTGAGATCCCCTAGCTTATTATCAACCTTGATTAGCAATGAGTGTTGCATATTAAAAATACATGTGAGAGGGTTGCAATACCTAATTTATAGTTGCTTGCTTTCCTGGAATGTTTAGATCTTTTTTTTTTTTTTTTAGGTCCGTTACTGATTTCGACAGGAAGACTAGGATCTTGATGTCAATCCCTTGTGTGACTTCTACTTTGCCATGCATTGGTTGACTATGGCATTCTGCTCTAAATAGGCCTTGGGCATCCTTACCCAACGGTTTATGCAGTCGTTTGCCAACTTAGTGAGCCTTCTAATCCGACGATAGATGATTGTACATATTGTTCAGCTGAAACATTGCACCATCTTCATCCTCTGCTGCCTCATGGCCCCCCCATTGTCTGAGGAATACCTTACAGGCCCTGCCTCAGTCCTGGTATAAGGAAAAACACCTAGGCTGGACCCAACCATCTTCTTTTTCTGAATCCTCTGTGCTTCCCCTCTACCTCCTCTTCCTTGTGAAAGGGCTCCTTTTCTGAGCAGATGTCATAAACTTGTGTCAAATGATTTACAAACATAAACATAGCACACTCTGTTAATCATGCAAATTTCTTTTTTTACCCCTAGCTTCAATTACTATCAAAGATCAGCTGCATAACCCTGCTACCTTATGCAGCAAAACACAGCCATAATGTAGAATAGACAAGTATATACAAAAGTAGGAGGTGCCCCGAGAAAATTGCTTATATTCAGTAGGTGCACACACGTCTCTAATCGTCGATATTCTCAATTTTCTGTCAATAAAAAAAACTCCTTATTCCTTGTAGAGCAAGATTGTCCTTTCTTTGCATTTGACATAAACCTGCCTTCTTGTTTAGAGCTTCATATATGTGAATACTTTCTTGGGCCTCCGCCCTGAAATGGGACTGGCTGACTGCTAAAGGCATTTTTTTTCACAGTCCCTAGTCCGGACAGTAACGAGGTTTCAGATGCTCGTAAGCATCTGGGTGTATCGGCAGGATTTCACTATTTCTCTTACCTCTTTTTCTTGCATGCACCTCAGTGACCTAGGCTTCTGAGGTCATAAGGGCCAATCATTTCACTTCCATCTGGGCAGTGGTTCAACAGAATCTCTGCCCCCACTAGGGAAGCACCCTGTCCTAAGCCATCCCTTATAGGCAGATACTGATAGATTGGGTAAAGTTACAAAAACTTGTTTCCTTCTGTAAAGGAGTAACTTACAAAGACCCATCCACTAAAGGTAAATAACTGGAGGGTTCATCACTTTACAAACCAGTAAGAAGCATCACAAGTTCCTCTGGGACAGGCTCCTATGGCAGGGCTGTGAAAAGGTGAACCGGGTACTGCGCTGCACTGCATCCTCTGCCACACCACACAGCCACTTCGGCTCAGCAAATAGTAAATCTCCTCTGCTCCCTAATGAGTGGCCACCATAGGCAATGAATTAATTACCAAGTGTGGAGTAGATGCACTCTACAGTGATTTGGCTATTTATTGGGAAAACCAAAAATGAAAGGAGTGGGGAACTGAGACCCACACTCTGACTGAAACAAAATGATGTTTTCCTTTGGCACCTGTTGGACATTGTGCATCGCTCTAGAGGACATCCTGCCCCCACATCCCAACCCAGCTACACTTGAAAACCGTGCAGGAACGCAGTGTCACAAATAGCGTCTTGAGGATAGTACACAAGATTTACCGCACAGAGATGTAAACCCAAGAAAAACGGAACACTTATTTGCACGCTGAGCAGCAAAGAAAGAAGTGTTCCAGTGAGGTAAAGATGCATAATTTTCATCTCCAGGTCCTGACATAGCCAGTGTGTGCTTGTTAAGAAAAAAACTTTTCTCCATCACTATTCGTCCCAGCCATCAGCCATGCCTACTTAACAATTGAAGGCGAATTGGGATGCCCCCTCTACCAGCTCACAGAAAGAGATTGCACCTAAGGCATCAGTCAGCAGCTTAGGGACCCTTGGAGATTAAGGCTCCTACAAATTGTTGTCAAAAATGTAAAAAGACAGACAAGACAGGCAAAAAAGAAAGGGTGATACTATGTCTTGGGCAATTTGTCTGAGAATTTCATTGTTAATCATGTGTGTCATTGTGTGAGGTACTGAGCTGTGCTTTGGAATGAATTGTGCAGAAAAGTGTTAAAAATACAACTGTGGTTTCAGGAATTATCGCACAATGTATATTCTTTCACTATAAAAAAAATGTACGCATCTCCAGTGGAGCCCAAGTGCAAAGCTTCCCTAATGCTGAAAAGCAGATTAATATGTTTTCGATTGCAAAGAACTTACACTTTAGAGTCCAAATCAAAAAAGGTCCACTTTACATCACACTTCACAAATGACCAGAGTGTGTTCCAGTAACTTAACAATGCTTCTTTATTTTATTAAATAATCATAAACAGCCTATAGATATAGGGCATTATCGAACGCTCAGTACTCTTGCTCAGAGAGTCCACTGGTCTCAGCTGTGTACAGAACCAGTATCAGCCATACCTACTTAACAATTTCCCAAACAGCCTTTCACCCTGGATGGCCAAGAAGTGAACATTCATATACAGCTCCTGTAGATATATCTTTGTGAGCTAATAAATGAGGATTCTTGTATAACACAGTGCCTCAATGTAAATTGCCTCAGAGATTCTAGGTGCTTCCAAGGTGTTGGAGTGGTCATTTCTTTCAAAGTATTAAGATGGTTGTAAAAATAAAGTTGGAACCTGTTTCTTGGAGCCTCCTGTATTGGCAGGACAGGACAGGACATTGAGACAGAGGAGACTGGTGATCTGCCCAGTGTACTGCAGCAAAAGGGAAGTTTTGTGTTAAACTCTGGTCATCAATATACCCACCAGACAGCATCGCCTTATGTGAGTTTCTTTTGTAGATGTTGGGTTAGGGAGAGAGTGGAGTGAGGGGACTGTAGGGGGTATTTGATGCTTGCAAAACTAGAGCCACAATTGATTGTTGCAGTAACCACTATCTATAGAAAGTCTATGCAACT
The DNA here is from genome assembly GCF_031143425.1 of Pleurodeles waltl. Taxonomy (NCBI): domain Eukaryota; kingdom Metazoa; phylum Chordata; class Amphibia; order Caudata; family Salamandridae; genus Pleurodeles; species Pleurodeles waltl. The sequence goes on along the minus strand of NC_090447.1, from coordinate 1,008,710,311 downwards.
TCAGCTGTTTATTTATGAACCTTGTGCAACCTGCAAATTAAACTGGCACTTGGGTTAGAAATTCAAGTTTGCACTTTTTGAAGAACCCTCTGTCAATGCAAGTCTGAGTAAATGCATTTTGTATGAAAATAGTTATAAAATGTTAGTCATTTCAAATTAAATATTTTTTATTCCTGCATTATGCAGCACGAATGAGTCTAATGTGAAAGTTTGTCTTATGGTTTGACTACTGTGTTATGGCTATTTTTCGGCACGCTACAGAGTGCTTTTTATCTACTGTCCACTTCCTAGCTGCATTTGCAGTTTCAGCAATGAAAATACTTGCAACTTACTGAACTTTCGATTTTATTTTTCTTTCTTAGACTCCTTTGAAATTCAGGTGGTCCATAGATCAAATTGCTGCCCATAATCCTATAGAAATTGATCCAGAAGATATTCATCGACAGGCCTTATATTTAAGTCATGCCCAGTAAGTGATCTTTCATGACTAAATTATTGAATCAGAGAATATGTTCAATTATAATTTATTAGTTTCCTTTAAAAAAAATGTTGACAGTGTTATGCCTAGAAGGCTTTCAGAACTCGAGCATCAAATGTGTTATTATTTATGTTCTCGATTATCAGACCTGGAGTTTGTGCATGTACGTGGTGCATATCATAGGGGTACTTTAATCTCAAGGCTGGTGTGAGGCACTAAGGCAACAGCACAGAAACAGAGGTTCAAGAGTAGGTCACAATTGGACAGAGATTCTGTTAGCTGGCTGGAGAGCAGGGTTCTAGACCATTACACACAGCAGGATTGGAAAGAAAGGAAGCCCTGGCTCAATTCAAGGGGGTCACACAGGAACTTCTCCATAGGACTAGAGATGAGTGGACTATTACGCATTTTCCCTCTCCTAGTTCACAGAAAGAGGTTGTTCTTAGGGCATCAGTCAGCTGTTTAGGGGCCTTTAGAGACTAGGGCTCCCACAACTTGTTGATAAAAATTTAACAAGATAGGCCAGTCAAGGCAAAAAATAGCAATGACATGACAGTTTATCTGAGATTTTCATTCTTAATGATCTGGGTCATTGTGTGAGGACCTGAGCGTAGTGCCTCAGTTGAAATCATGCCTTTTTAGCCCCCAGGGATCCCATCCCCATCGGGTGATGTAGGTAAAACAGGCATTGGCAAAACCAGTAGGTTTCCCCTACGTGAACATTGGCTTTGCCAGATGTTTTTTAGCCATGTTGTACAGCAGTGTGGAGTATAGTGTGGTAGAGTTGCGTGGCATGGCATATAGATTGTGTGGAGTTGGGTGGCGTAGAGGTCAATGGGGTAGATTGGAGTGGCATTGAGTAGTGTGGACTGGCATGGAGTGGTAAAGAGTGCAGTGGAGTAAATGGGGTTGGTGGGTAGAGTGGAGTGTCATAGGGTGGGGTAGCACTGTGGAGTGTGTTAGAGTGGCATTGTGTGGAGTGGTGTGTCAGAGTAGAGTGGCATGGAGTGACTTACAGGTAGAGTGGAGTGGTGATGTTGCGGAGGCATAGAGTGCAGTGGTGCAGAGTAGATTGGCGTAGAGTGCAGTAGTGCAAAGGAGAGTATAGTGGTGTTTAGTGTAGAGTGGTGCAGAGTAGAGTGCACTGGCATAGAGTGCAGTAAAATAGAGTGGTGCAGAGTATATTGGCATTGAGTGCAATGGCGCAGAGTAGAGTGCTGTGACATAGAGTTGTGCATAATGCAGTGGTGTAGAGGAGAGTGGCACAGAGTGCAGTGGTGTAGACTAGATTAGTACAGAGTAGAGGGCAGTGGCGTAGATTGCAGTGACATAAAGTGGTGCAGAGTAGAGTGGCATAAAATGCACTGGTGCGTAGTAGTGTGGCATGGAATGCAGTGGAGTAGAGTGGGGAAGACTAGGTTAGAGTGCCATAGAATGAAGTAGTGCAAAATGGAGTGGTGTGAAGAGTGCAGTGGCATAGAATGCAGTTGCACAGATTAGAGGGTAGTGACGTTGAGTGCAGTGACATAGAGGGCCATGGCCTATGTAGAGTGGTGCAGAGGCATAGAGTGCAGTGGCATAAAGTAGAATAGTGCAGAGTACAATAGTGTGGTGTGAAGTACAATGGCGTAGAGTGCAGTGGCATACAGTACAGTGGCATGTATTGGTGCAGAGAAGAGTGGCACAGAGTGCCATTGTGTATAGTAGAGTGGCGCAAAGTAGAGTGAGGTAGTGTGGAGTGCAGTGGCGAAGAGTGGAGTGCAGTGGCGCACATTAGAATATTATGCTATGAACAGTTTCCTGAGAAGAAGAAGAAAAAAAAAAAAGCAATGTTTTTTTTTCCTTTATTCATACAAAGACCTGTAGAGTTATAGGCCTGTGAAAAGAAGAACTTTCCACTTGCCTGTGCACTTCTACCAGCATCTTAGCATGTGATCTTAAGTTTGATCCGGTTAATAAACACTTGGTCCCCGACTAGCTATAATTTTATGTACAAGTACTAGGATTTTTGCACTAATGCCAGGGGTTTTGAATTTCATTTTTGTCTGAATGTTTTATCAATCAGGGTTATTCAAATTGTAGTAATAACTTCCCATGCTACAGTATTATGCAGAATGTGAACCTTTTGAATACATTTTTTTCTACTCAGTGAAGCAAAATTGCAGCATTATATTCTTGAACTTTACAGTTATGGCGGTTCTGTGATCTGCTGGCAAGAGAGACCAATCTCTCCACAGTACCTCTACATGACAGATGTTGTTTGTACAACATTTAATTGTATGTCCGTTGGCATTAGTGTAAAAAAAATGACTACTTTTTGTTTTTACCTTGTCAGTAGGCGAGATGCAGTGCCACAAGGAGAGGTCTGCCTCTATTGTGTTTTCTGCCAGGCTGCTGTCATGACATTTCAGCAGGCCCAGCCTATGTTTCTCCTGGTTTGTATCACATAACCCGTTACACCTCAGCTCTTAAAAGGTTTTGTCTCGTCGTAAAGTTGTCATCGTTTCCCCCCACCTCTATTTTGGTCAAAGAGCACATTTACAAATGTGGCGCGCCACGCTGGTCGCAATAGTGACAGGGAGTCCGCTAAAAGCTTGGTCCCTATCCGCCAGGCAGGGCTGCCAGAGCCACTGTTTGAGTAACTAGGGAGACAATGAGGCTCGCTAAACACTAGTCCAAATTACCAGAGGCTAGACACTTGAACTGAACGGTGAAATGCACAGCCAACAGTCTTAAATTTGTGATCACGAGTTGGAAAATTTAGGTGAAAACAGGCCTAAAATATTTACAAACTGTAGATAAGAAGTATGCTCTAGTAGCGGAGGAGGGGCTGAAGAGCACAGGTTGGGCTGTCACTCATGCACAGAGCTACACACTCCAAGCACAACTATGGAAACGGCAGTCTAATTTATTTTCAGGCACTTCTTGTCAGAAGTAATTAATTTGCACATTGATGCACAAACACCTCTCCAGCAAGTCTTTGTCTTCTGGGTCATGGAATCTGCATGTGAGGTGGGCAATGCATACAGCTCTTAAGTGTAAAGGGGATCCTGCTCCCATAGAGGTGCATCCTGCGCCGGGTGTTGATGAGGGGGTGTGCAGGAAGACTGCTGATTTCCATGACTGCACCTTCCTAATTCCAACCCTCTGCCAGCCCCAGCAACCTGACCTTGAGAAATGGCATGCCGCGAATTCCTGCCAAAGCGGAGGGTGAAAGCTTTATTGACAAGGGTAAAATCTATGAGGTGACCGTTTGGGCAAACCACAGACCATTTTCTTGTGTACACAAAAAGCTTGGGAGTTTCACAAGTTGTTTGGAAAGAAAGATCCCTCGCGCCAAGGAGTTTAGATTAGGCTGTCACAGGTCCAGTGTTGAAATAAAAAATAAAAAAACTTAAGGGTGGAGCAATTAAAAGAATGACAACAGAATCTACTCAGATTCTTCCAGACATAGATTTCTAATGAGCAACAAGTCTTGAAAACAGATGTCACACATATTTTCTTCTTTTCAATCCGTTCGACTCAGATGGCCAACCAATGCTTTCGCATGGAGTGTGTTAAGACAGATAATAAAAAATAATAATAATAAAGTACCTTCAGGGTGTGTAGACAGTGGATGAACATTGGCCACTAGCTAGTGGCCAGTGCCCAAAAGCGACTAGAACCTCTACTTGGTCCAAGTGCCAAGCAGGCAAGGTAGGCAAAGTAACAGCGGGCAGAAGTGGAAGCATCCAGGTGCAGAAGAACGTGCTAGCCAATGAACGTAAGTTAGAGGGACAAATGAAAACAATAGGTTCAGGTAAGTAAGGGGTTCCCAAGCCCCTTTTAAGATTTTTTTCATTAACAAAGGACTTCGCAAGCACAGCGTGCAAGTGTGCGCCGTGCAGGTGAAACCTACAAAGGAGGGGTGCTTGCCCTCCCTACCTGAGCCTCATTAGGCCCTGGGGCCCCTATCCCCCAGAGCGCCTCTTATGGCCTTGCGGACCCAATCCCCTAGGGCTACAAATATTTTAAAGGTGTGGTGGGGCCGAGTTCTTCTCCTACCGGAGCCTCTCTAGACCCTGGGGACCCCTTCCCCCAAGCCTTTTTTTATTTTATTTTAAAAGGAGGGTGCACATGGCCCCTTCACAAGCCTATTATGGCCTTCGGGACCCCATCTCACAGGGCCTTTTTTATTTTATCATTCTTTTTTTAATAGTGTGGGCTGTCTGGGGGCCTATAACAGCTATAGGAGCTTGCCCCGGGGCTATGTATGTTTTTTAAAGGGACGGGATCCACCGAGCCCACTCCCTGATCCTATACTGGCCCAAGCCACATTTAATATGGCTGGGTGCTCTAGTGCCCACCAAGGGCAACCACCATACACTTGTTGGGGAAGGAGGGGGACTAAAACTGCTCCCTGCATACTGCGGGAGCCAACATTGCTCCCATCTGAAGGGAGCAGCTATTTATGCTCCTCCTTCCGGGACGGAGCAATCTTTTGGTCTGTTTCCCTGCCCGCATTGGTGCGGCCAGGGAAACCGATCACAACTCTTTGTGTTTGCTCCTGCGTGGCGGGAGATTTGAAAATGCTTCTGCCAGATGGGAGCAAACACAAGTTTGTCTGCCCGCGCCAGTGCAGGCCGGTAAACTGCTGTGTCCAAGGGGGCTTCCCAAAACACACCATATGAGCCGGCCCCGGGGAATGGGATCCCTGGGCCATTAGTGGCTCAAGAAAGGGTTTGCAGGGCCTCTCCTCTTGCTTTTTTTTTTTTTTTTTGGGCATCTTGTCTTGGGGGTGGACTCCCCGGGGTCCTTACTGGCTCCAGAGGGTGGCCTTCCCCCTAATTTATTCGTTTGGGCTGAAGGCGGCCTTCGGAGGGGGCTGTGCACCCCCTCCCATAAATGAATACTGCGAGCCCCGGGCATGGTGTCCCCGGAACCCAAAACTGCCTGGGGACTGGGATCGTGTGCCCACTCGTATGTTATGTGGCCCCAGGGATGGGCTCCCTGGAGCCATAATGGCTCTGGCAGAGGAGATGAGCCCCCTTCCCTTATATAAACAATGCAACCTGGCCTGAGGGAAGGTCCCTCTGGGTTTCCATCCCCTTTACCCCATGGGACCTGGAGGGGGCAGGGTGTCAATACCTTGCCCCCATTTTTTTTTTTTTTTTTTTTTTTTTTTTTTTAATTAATTTATTTTTTTATATATTTATTTCCTGTAATGGCTGTCAGCAACATTTCTTGTGTGTGTGTGTGTGTGTGTGTGTGTGTATATGTGTGTGTGTGTGTGTATATATATATATATATATATGTATATATATATATGTATATGTATATATATATATATATATATATATATATATATATATATATATATATATATATATATTCAGTAAAAAACAAAGGCTGCTGGGACGTTTTAGTTAGGAAATATAATTTTAAAAAGACATAGAAATTCAAACAAAAAAAACAAAGATTATTATAGTGACGTTATAGTAAGACTGAGATTTTAGATGCACAAAACCATAGAAATTCAGCAGTTATACTTACCTGAGTTAACTGTAACTTACTCCTCTGCAATGCACTGTTTATAACCTCACATATAACATCACCCATGACATGGTCAGTGACATAATTGCTGACATTATTATTATATATATATATATATATATATATATCACTGAAAAGATTACAGGAATATTATATATGTGTTCACATTTTACCCACACAACCATATAAAGTCAGCAGTTCAAGTTATACTTATGTTAAGAAACTATAACTGATGGGCTAAGTTACTTAATGGCACAAGTTATAGTTTCTTCAGAAAAGTATATCTGTAGGTATATATCATGTTTTTTTTTGTTTTGTTTTTTTAACCGCCGGTCCAATGTAAGATGTTTTTTTTTTTTTTTTTTTTTTTTTTTTTTTTTTTTTTTTTAAATTATTTGGACCAAACCAGGCCAACAGGGGTCTGGTTATCCCTACCTTGCCCCCACCCCCATATGCCTGTTCAATTATTTTCACAGGACAGGGGACTGAATTTGTGAGTCATAAAATGGCTGCCACCCATCTTTGTTGATGTGAGGCAGCCAATCCCATCTAATCTGTTGATCTCTGAGAACCATATATTACATTGTCTCTATATATGTATAGATTTTGAACCTTAATTTCTCAAAAACTACTGAATGCAGTTACACCAAATCACAAAAGCATGCTTTCTGGGTAAAGATGTTGCTTTCTCCCAAATTTGTTGTGATTCCGTTCAGCAGTTATTCCTATATTGTGCTTAAAACGTTCACCCTTTTTCGCAGCCACCGCTTGACAGATTACCCTAAAACTTTCCAGGAAAGAGGTGGATCGTTCTTTTTTTTTTTTTTCTTTCTAAGTTTTGTGAACATTCAGCAAATGGCACCAAAGTTATTAGCTGTGACCTTCCACCATTTACATCAGAATCAAATTCTGGTAACTCACTGCTGTGATGTAGCAACAGTTACCCACTATTGCTAAGTCATGAAACCTTCCAGCCCAGGCTGATAGGACTCTCAGAGAGCCTGTCAGAGCAGAGCTGCTTGTCTTTTTTGACAGGAAGCATAGCTGCATAAGGGGTAAGGAACATGAGGAAGGTGTTGCAGGTTGGATAAGGGTATGCAAGGCATTGTTTTTTCATATTTGGGTAAGGGAGGAGAGACCACGTTCTGTATAGCTTCTCCATTACTCTTCTTCCCCTGTGTAGTAAGCAAAAGCAGGGGCAGAAGATTAAGATGCTCCCACAGAACATAAAATTATATATGGGTAAAAAGTGAACTGCATGGATGTTTTTCACCGAGTGGCTCTCAGTTGCATCATAGACTACTCAAGCTTCTATCTTGTGGTCTATTTGATCTCACTCCGAATCCCTCGGTGATATTAATCCCTGTAATTCTTGTTAACCATCTATAATTCTAAATATATTACATGATTTCTTAATTATTTTTAGTGCTCTTACAAAAGATTTGACCACCATCAAATGCCCTTGTTGCTTTGAGACCTCTGGTATGCCCGTCAGTATAGTTTGTGGTTGATAATGTGCTAATATTTAAAATGTGTTTTATGTAAAAATCTGTATTATTGGAGGGCCAATTTTAAATTCAAAGTTTATTGTCACTAAATTAAAAATGGGTTCTGAAATGTGCTTTTCTTTTATAGTACATTGACATTGTTGTGTAGGTTTACCAGCACATAAAGAAAAACTGCAGTGTGCGGCAGTAACGTTTTGCCAACAATTACGTTTACACTAGTTATTTTCACGCATTCGGGAGGATTTATTACTAGGTACTTGGATCAAGAATGGGGCCTTCCAGGGTAACTTGACAGTTGTGCTGATTAATATTCTGAGAGCAGCGCTGTTTGTGGGAGCATTTTTCCCCTTTAACCAGGACTGAAAAAAGATGAAATGCTGTGTTAAACATCCATTTAATTTTATTTGTTTGGGGAAGCTAAATATCCTGTATAATGAATTCAGCACAGTGAGTGGCAGAAAATAATTAACAGGTCTTTTTCTGGAAATACAAGCTTTGAAAACACTGGCAAGTATTTGGTAAGAAGGCTTACCCATGCACCTCGTATAAAGCACTTAATTCCCTTCACGCACCTCAAGTTGTCAGTCTATCCGCATTTGCATATAATTTACAAATTCTGCATTGAAATGCACATAAGAACTTTTTCTGTGTTGCAATACGTCATTACTAAAAGGAAAAGGTTCCTTGGCCTACGTGCTTCCCTAGTTCGTGTAAATGTATCAGTACCTGGTTCCTGGGATCCTGAAGAAACAATTGTAAAACAATTAGGCAGGGAGACTGGAGCAGTGGTGTAACACAAAATGATGCCTCTTGCCCCTGCCCCCCCCCGCAGAATATGAAGAGGGTCCCCTTAGTCTCCCTAGTTCAAAGAAATTCATTGGCCATGGGATGAATGTGGGCCTCCTGAAGGGTTTGGAGTCCCCCAGAAGTGTGTTTTCCCCCCTCCCACTCTCCGTCCCTTCTCCCCCGCGCCGCAGGGGCTTGCATTACACCCCTGGAAGAAAGGCTCCCAAGACTGTTTTCCAGCTTTCACTCTATAGCAACTACTAAGGCACACATACAAATGTGCATTTATCATTCTGTGACGTAAGGTGCAGAGGAAGAGTGAAACCATCAGGGTTTACCTGGTTTTACCTCCCCCAAGGTTGCTAGGAAGGGACTTTTCCATTAAAACATTATGCATTATATGTTTTTGAGGCCACATGTTAGATGGGGGTAACTGGGCCCCAGTCATGGTGGTTGGGGTCATTTGTCATTGGCTCAGTTTAAAGAACCATAGTAGGACGAGCACCAAGTGCAACCCTTTCTACACTTGACTCTTAGGATAGTTGGGCGAGCAGTCCCGGGCTTCTCAAGTGTGGGTTCCACACTTCAGCCCTTTACAGTCAAAGAATAGACACAGTAACGCTAATGTCTCGCCCATTCATTTTAAAGGAAAGAAAGTAATTTTAATCACACAGTTGTACTTAATACTACATAATGCAATGCATTATACACGTTAGTATTCTAGGGTGCGATTGGCCTTTGTAGTGCCACATTCTATGATTAACCCCCCATTTACTGGGTTCCCGTCTCTGGGAAATAAATATATAGTGTGATTCGAACACAGATGCAGTCCCCTGTATTGGATACAGTTGAATGACCTTGCCTCCTTGATGTACTAGGTTGGCACATTTAAGGTCTTGATCGTGATTTGAAGGTTTCGGCTGTCCTCTTGTGCGTCTTCTGTGTGGCCGCAGTGTGCAGCAAGTTTGCTTAACTGGGAAGCAGGTGCAGGCAGCATCCGTGTGCATGACCGCCTGTCTTCAGACCTTTGAGTCCGCAACGCTGGTACAGCTGTAGCCCCCATCGTGGTCTCAAATGGATGTGGTAATGCCACCCAGCCTGGGTCTAAGCCTATCTCAGCCTGGACTGGACCACTGGTTGATACGATTAGAACAGAGGTCATTAAGGCTCTGGCTCAGCTTGTAACAGTATTTGTAGTCGGGCAGTCCATATGACGGTTGCGCACCTCCAGGGCCTTTAAGCACGGCAGTTAAGGTGCCTGTCAGGAACTGGGAGAGATTCTAGGGGAGTCCCATTTAATACACAGGTCCTCCCAAACTCATTCTTGTGCAGTCAGAATGTCCCACAGCCACCTGGAGGATATATTGGCCTCTCTTGTCCTGGACATTCTTGCCTCCTGAAGGACCAAGCAGACTTCTTTCTTCCCTCTCTCAGCAGGAAGGCAAGCTTCTAGGAGATTCGGGGTTGATCCACAGATCTTCCTGAAGAAAGTGCAGACTGAAGGTGATGTCCCCTCACTTCTGGGGGACTGGCTGTCCAGCATATGCCTGCCCTGGTTGCAGACCAGTCCATTGAATATTCTGCAGAGCACTTCCTTCCTTCGCCATAAAGGACGTGGAACAAAGCAGAGTGGTTTGGGACCCACCTTTTATACAGAACTTCTTGAGTAGGATTGTGGATTAACTGTCTTAGACTATAGACCTTATTTTGAGTGTTTCTTTGTCAAGTGTTGTTGCCAGACTGCTCTTTAGACACCAACTCTGTGTAGAATTATGCTTCTCCCAGCAGGTAGAACTGGGACTGTCACCAGCCTGGAGCACCCCCAACACTGATACAGAGGTGTGAAGTTTCTGCACTTTATCATCAGCAAAACCAAAAGAGAAAGCGTCCTCGCCTTCCACAACAGACTGTAGTTCCACCCCTCACCCCTACCATCCACCAAATGGCTGTGCTCCTTTAAACTATTTTGATGCTCTTTGCTACCAAGAAGATTCATGGAATTGTTAAAGGCAGCCCTCTCTCTATCATCCTTACTTCTGTGTCTGAATTTCCTCCCTCCAGCTACAGGAATGCAGGCAATATATTTCCACTGTCTGGGAGCACAATCCTCACCCTCCATCTTGTGCTATGCCAAGCTCACTCACACAGTTCAGGACCATGTTTGTGTTTGATGCGTTGCATATGCACAACACTTGACAAACACACTGGATGCCAGTGCAAAGGTCTAGGCACATACATTCTAGCACAGTGTTTCATGAGTAGGCCTACTAACACAGATAAAAAAAATTCTGGTCTGGTATGCTACCACTGCTGCTTTGTGCCGTTATACATAGAACAGAAACAGCAGCCACTGACCACAATGAGGCTTTGGTTGGTGCACCCCTCAAGGTCACAGGCAGGTCCATGACATCACATAGTCAGGGACATTTCTCAGTCTCTGTGCACACTCTAAATGATCATGACACCGTGGCCAAAATAACTCTAAATACCAGATTACATGCCCATGTTCCATACCACGCGTTGACCACGTTTCTATAAGATAGAATTGAAGTGATTTGGGCAGTAGCAATTAGGATAACTTTCTATATATTTTGCCAGTTGTCATTTTAATAACTGACAAGTATTTTGGACTATATTGAATATTTGTGAATAGTTTTATCGGTTTCTATTTATCAATGACGAATTTGGATGATCTATTAATCATGCTTTTGGATTGTAGTGGGCTAGTTGAAGATTCTCTGCACGTCAATGAAATGATAAAATATCTAGTTTGTGATTTTGTTGTTGCATGTAAGTTGACATTACCTTTTGTTTGGCCTGCACAAAACGCTTGTGTTATCTCTGGTTGTTTCTAATGTTCTCTGGGATTCAGTGAATGGGGATGATAGAAGACAAATGCTGTAGACTTTACTCTGGAAAGCTTTTTATTTGAATGATCCTTATTCTTTTCTGTATTTAGTACTGATAAAGAAATGGAAGAAAGAAGGCAAAAAGCCATTGAAGAGGTAACGTTCTAGCTACATTTTTATTAATAATTTCTAATACTTGAATTCTGTAGTGATTATGTGTACAGTCCAATAATTGTACACCATAGCCCTTGGTGGTTTTCTAGTCCTGAAGAATGTCATGACTGGCTTTGTTGAGGTTATTGGGAAAGAGTTTTTGAAACTGGAGCATCTCTATGAATTGCTGTCTTCCTCATCTTGGGGAGGCATGGCTAAACAAAATATATATAGAGATATAGATATAGCAAGGTCATGTTGCATGCTCGGGCACATTTAAGAGGCACAACCTATACCCACACACAACTCGCTGTGTCCAGTTGTGTGGAATGGATGGGCTTCTCTGAGAACCTGTACAAGTAGCAGTAGGAGAAACATATGCTTTTAATATTCTAACTGGTGGTATTGCTCTGAAGAAATGGTGCATACTGCAATCCTGTAGAGCAAATTTCAGTTACTGGGTGAAAATGGAGTGATCTGCTTCTTTCCCTTAAATACTACAGTGGGGTTTATTTATGGTCTAACTCCAGTCCTAGAATATTTTGGGGAACATTAAAAAATGCTTCAAGTATTTTAAGAAAGGTTTGTAAATCATCAATTTTGCATTGCGGAATATGCTGCCCTGAGGATGCTGGTTGAGGTAAAACATAACTAGGAATAACTAGAAGTGCAAGCAGCAGAGGATCAAGACTTGTGAAGCTGTGGAACCGTATGACTCTTTCAAACCACATAAAATCATTATGGCACTGTGGAGTAGTGCTTATGCCTCAGATCACCACCAAACCTACTAGATCATGCTCTTGGAGCCAAGTCCCTGACGGAGTATGATCAGTCTTGTACCATATCTATTCCCTTATAGGTCAAGCTTTGCTCTCTTGAGGGTCCCAATGCCTCAGTACTTCTGTTTCCCAGGCCTGTCAACCTCGTGACACTAAGAGAGCCCAAACTGCATGTTCATTATTGTAGGCTACACCGGTTATTAAGCAAGAAAGATCCTTTTAGCTTTTATCTGCTGCTCATGCTTAACCTTTCCTTTGGAGTTTATCTTGTAACTCTTCTCACTCAACATAAGGAGAACCTGGATGAGAAGAAAAGACAATGGAGAAGCATAGTTGAGCATAGCTGAGTTGTAATTCAAGGCTAACCCATTTTTCCACTGCCCGATCAGGGTATGAAAAATTATTCTTTTATTCCTTCATCTGCTTGACTCCAGAATATTCTGCTAAATGTGAAGCTGTAATGACCTATTGTATATCCCATCCTTCTTTGCTGCTCGATGCGAAAAGGGATTTTGCTACTGCACCAGTGGCAAACCCTTGCTTCCACTTCTGAAGCAAAGGAGATTATTGGTTTGATTTTTAAAATCTGTTCTTTCCGAGCCTTACTAGGAAATTCGGAGAGAAGGACCTAAGTTGATTTGGAGTGAACAAGCGAAGTCTAAGATGCAGACCCAGCAGCTTGGTACAGTTACTGTACACAGTCTGATCTCTCAGCTAGTAGAACAGCCTTTATAAGCTGTAGTGAAAAATCCAGCCAAGAAACCCTTAATCAGGAACAGACACTGGTACAGATTCTGACATTGAATTTTAGTGGTTGATTCCATCATATTGTTTTTTCATAAATCTGTTTATTGACATTTTATCATTACATTGCTTCATGTTTTGATACTAGTTTCATTGTAACATAGTATGATGTGCAGTGTTTACAACATTAAGTATTAGTTGGTAAATTGGTAACACAATGATGCAGTATATTGTACAGCATATACTTGCAGTTGCTCAACTATTTATCTCGTTGCTGTGCTACCTGTGGTTTTCATCCAGTGTTGTTTTTATTGTTTAGTATGCTTTACCATTATTAATCTGTTCCGTGGGTGCAGCTTGAGAGTTCAATAGTATATTTAGCGTCCATCAGCCAGCGCATCGCTTGACAGCGCTCGCTGGCGTAACATTGTTTTCGTCATGTTCAACTGAGGTGTCTTTGTTAAGGAGGCAGATATTATGAACTCTATATAAACTAACCTTTCAATAAAGAAAGAAAAACAACTGTAACATTTGCTGGTAAGACACCTTTACAATTATGTTGCATGTGATTGTTTCCCAGTCGGGGTGGGGATTGCATTGCAACAAATCGGTTTGCCGGTGGAAGGGATGGGCCAGGTGTCAAGTCAAGTGAATGCTGTCTTCCTGTCTCCCAGTGCCATAGCATATCTCGCCAATTTTCACACTCCGTCCCCCCCACACAGTGCATTTTCTCGTCAACAGATAGTCGTTCGTGCTAGTCTAGTCCTTCTTCTACTGGGTACACTCCCATGTTCCGCAGCCGCAGTAATAGCCCCTCCCAGCAGGTGGATAGCGGGAACTGTTGCAGCCCCTGGACCTCCTCCCGCTTCAGTGCTGTGCCCTCTGCCCCCGCCCACACCTCAAGAGAGCGCCTCCAGGCCTGTACCGGCAGAGGATCTGGTGATTTCCACCTGCGGGTCACTAATCGCTTTGCCACAATGAGCCCTAAGTCCGTAAAGCGCACCTCTGCTCTGCGCTGCTTGCTTCTGGGGAATAGTCCCAGAATGCATGCCTCCCATGTGAAGGGTATTCGTTGTGTTATGCAGTCAGATAAATTGTCAATTACCACCCTCCAGTAGGAGCCCAAGCTCGGATAGGACCACACCATGTGTAACAAGTCTGCTCCAGTCTCTCAGCATCGGGGATAGGCCGCGTCTCCGCGGGCGAAGTATCTGTTCACTCGGGCTGGCGTAAGGTAGGCTCTTTGCAATATATACTACTGAATTAAGCGAAATAGAGAATTGCGAGGTACGTTAAGATGGCCTGAAAGAGCAGACCTCCATTGCGCTATCGCAATCGAATCGCCAGTGTCCGCTTCCCATGCCGCGCATAGCGTTTCACTCTCAAGGGCGGTTTGGGCTCTCAGGGCATCTGCCAGCCAGGTAATCAGGTGATGACCCCGACCCACCACCTGCAGGTACTGAATCAGTAAGTGAGTAGGAGGAGCCACCGAGATGTCTCCCCACCCGGATCCCAGAGCCCTCACCAAGGAGCAGTATAATAGAAACTGGGCAGGCGGCAATCCCATCTCCTGGAGCCTAGCAAACGGGAGCAGCTGGGCTTCTTCATAGAGATCACCCAGTGTGTACAACTCTATTTCGTGCGATGTGCGTAACTCGGAGTCTGACGTGACTCTGGGGCCCCTTGGCGTGCCCGATAGCGCTAGGGCCGGCGCAAAGGGGATCACCGATTCTGTGAGGCGGAGTGATCTGCGGAAACATTTGTGGGCCACTCTAAGAAACAGTTGCCATGGGGTCTGCGCAGGCGTGAGTGGGTGAAGTAAGTGCTGTATCTGCTGGAGCGACCATGGTCATCTCTCCGACGATGTGTCCGAGTTGAGCGTCCGCCAGCCACCAGGATATCCACTGAAGCTGGGCCGCCAGGTAGTAGTGTTCCAGATTAGGGACCGCTAGTCCACCCTTGTCAGGTGGTAGGTACAGCTTTTTTAGGGCAACTCTACAACGGCCGCCATTCCAGATGAATTTCCTCAGTCCCATCTCCAGTGTCCTGAAGTAGCCGGGGGAACGTAGTGCGGGAGGTTAGAAAAAAAATACAAGAGTCGTGGCAGAACCACCATTTTTAGGAGTGCTATCCTGCCTGTTACTGACAGCGGTAATCTCCTCCAAAACACCATTTGAGACTTGACTGAGGACACCACTCTTGGAAGGTTGCCCTCAAATATATCTTCCTCGCGGTGTTAGACTCGGATACCTAAATATCTGAATGTGCATGGTTGCCACGGAACAGGGCTCCCGGTCAGATTAAGTCCCAGATCGGAAAGTCCCAGGTCAAAGGGGAAGAGGCACGACTTAGACCAATTGACCCTGAGGCCGGATATCGACGCAAAATGTTGTAGAAGCGAGCCAGCCCCCAGTGGGATCTGCGTGACATCTCTAAAGTATAGAAGGAGGTTGTCAGCATACAGCAACACTGTGTAGACCATCCCCTAGAGGGATTCCCCAGTCACTCCCTCTCTGCGCAAGGCCGCCGCTAGAGGTTCCATAGCAAGTGAGAATAACAACGGTGAGAAAGGGCAACCCTGTCTCGTACCCCTGCGCACCCGGATCAGCTCAGATATCTCGGATCCCAGCCACACCCGCACTAGCGGTCTGGTGTATAGTAGTTTAACTAGACGAGTAAAGGATGGTCCCATACCAAACTGATGTAACACTCTGAACAAGTAGGGCCACTCCAGGGAGTCGAAGGCCTTTTCCAGATCCAGAACAAGGCAGCCCGCTCGCGGCCAAGCACGCCTCGCTTATTGCATGACCCGGAATAACCTTCTGATATTGTGGGAGGTGTCTCTAGCCGGTACAAACCCGTTTTGGTCGGGATGTATTAGACCCGGCACGCTCGCGCAAGGCGCGTCGCCAGTACTTTGGCAAATATTTTATCATCGGTGTTCAGCATTGCCAAGGGTCTGTATGAGCCCATATCCACCGGATCCCTCCCAGGCTTGGGAAGAGAGATCAGCAGCGCCTCCCTTTGAGTGGCCGATAAATAGCCTTCCTGTTCAGCCGCCTCATATACACGAAGCAGTTGTATCGCGAAGGCCTTGTAAAAGTCAACTGGCAACCCGTCCGGGCCCGGCGCTTTGCCGGATGCAAGTTCACGGATACTAGATCTGAACTCTTCAAGGTCGAGGGGTGTCAAGTGTGGGAGCTCCACTCCGGCAAGAAATTCAGTGCTGGAATCATCCCCAGGAGGCGCTCTTGAAGAGTAGAGTGCCTCATAATGTCTTGTGAATTCGGCTTGTATCTCCCCAGGTGTGTTTATCTGTTCCCCCGTCTGTGAGCGAATTTCCACTATCGGTTTCCTCTCACAGTCCCGACGGATCAGCCAGGCCAAGAGCTTGCCCGCTTTGTCGGCCGATGCATGGTTTCTCGCGGAGTGCGCAGTGTGCAGTGTAATTTAGACATCGCAGATGCTCTAGTAGTGACAGGTGTTCGGTGTGTATTGACGGCAGTCTCGATTCTTCAGCTTGATGATTAGTTACCTCCCCCTCTGGTTGTAACAGGACCCGCTCCACCCGGGTCAGATCGCGTTCAACAGAGCGACGCAGATTACACTGAGCTCTCAGACAGTGCCCCCGGATGAAAACCTTGAATGCATCCCACTCTATCAAACCCGACGAGGCCGTGCCGTCGTTTTGCTCAAAGAATTCTGGGATTATAGCACTCAATGACTCTCTGAAAGCAGCATCTTCCAGCAGCTCTGGCCTCAGTCTCCAGGTGAGGACAGCTGGACGGGGGGATCCCCAGCACAGGTGTGCAATCAGCGGGTTATGGTACGAGTGTATGTGCCCCAGATAATCCGAGTTCACTGCTACCGGGGCGAAACTCGCAGTGCAAAGCATTCGGTCTAGGTGCACGTGTAGGGAGTGTGAGGCAGAGTTGAAGGAGTCGACCCTGTCCACCCTGTATTGCTGCTGCCATATGTCCACCAATTGCCATTGTTGGGTCCAGTTTAGCAGACCGCGTGAGGCAGTTACCACCAGTGATGTGGGGGGGGGGGAGCAGTCCAATTCCACGTCGAGCACGTTGTTAAAGTGCCCCCCCCAAAGCAGCCACAGAAGGCCACTCCAGCCCAACAGGTGCTGAGACAGATTATGTAGAAAGGCAGTTTGTTCTGTGTTTGGGGCATATATAGAGCCTAATACAACCGTACGACCCGCCAGCCTTCCCTTAGCTAGCTCAAATCTACCCTGTGGGTCCACGACCTGCTCCTCCGCCGCAAAGGGAGTACCAGCTCTAATCCAAATTAGTGTACCTCTGGTGTATGCCGAGTGACCCGTCGCATACAATTGCCCTCTCTAGCGCTGGCGCAGCCGGGCGATCTCTGGGCCCATCAGGTGTGTCTCCTGTAAAAACGCCAAATGGATTGAATGTCTTTTGAGGTAGGAATAAATATCATATCGCCGCCTGGGGGTGTGAATGCCTCTTACATTCCAGGTAATTGCTGTGTATGTAGCCATTCGATAGGCAATGAGTCCTCTTTCAATTCTTCCCGCCCCTCTGCGCAGCGCCACACCGTCATTCTTCCATTCCCAACTAACAGTCAGGGGTTCAATAGGTGTCCACCAGTGAAAACAAAACATAACTAATGCCATCAGAGCAGATAGACAACAGGTCACCGCCCAAACACAACAAAAACAATAATGTGCAATTGCACATCCATACATTATGTGTCTCCACTGGTAGGAGCGTGGGGGTAGGCCAAACCTGCAGAAGAGCAGTTCAACTACAAGCCATTCTATCCAGCTGTAGCAGATAACCGAGAGAATAGAGGGGAACATAAGGGAAGTCTCACATTTGCCAGTTGCAAGGAAGCGCAGCGCGCAAGGTAGGGCACTGTGCCATCTAGTGCCCATACAGCCACATGGAGTCAGATGCTTGCATTCAACAATCAGATCCCCTGCCTGCTCATCACTCAGGCCACACCTATACAGGTATCGTTAGATGGGCAGTTCCTATGGTGTACATTGTTCGAGGATCCTTTAAAAGAGTTTGTCTGCGGTGGCCGGTGTCACAGGGGGCCCCCCGGTGAGGCCCGATTCTGATAGGTGGTCCGGTGTGAGAGGACGGTCACTGGCCGGCTGCGAGAGTTCTCTGTCTGATCCCGAGACCAGTGGGGATGCACTTATTGCTGCAGCAGTGTGGATCGCTTCCCTTCTCTCCTGAATTAGCTGTTCCAGGTCTGGAGCGCATTTTGTTCGTCCTGTGTGAGTTGTATTTCTTCTTCGGTCCCGTCTGGTTCGACTGTGCTTGGCTCGGGGTGTCGGCCCGGTTCGTTCAGGTGCGCCACCAGTGGACAGCCCCGATGTCCCAAGCCACTCCCATGCTGCCTCCGGTGTGGGGAAGAAGTGCGTTTTGTTTTCTGCCACAACTCGTAGTCTGGTGGGAAATAGCAAAGAGTAAGTTAGGCCAAGGGATCGTAGCTTACCCTTCAGAGGCAGGTAGGAGGCCTGATCCCTTTGCACCGCTAAGGTATAGTCTGGGAATAGCAAGATCTGCACGTCGTCCACTCGGGGAGGCGGGCCGGCCCTCAATGTTCGTAGTATGTCTCTGTCTGCATAGTGGAGTAGGCAAATGATAAATGGGCGCGGGGCACTCCCCGGCGGTCTCGACCGTGCCGGAATTCGGCGGGCACGTTCCACAGAGAAGAAGGCGGTAAGCTCACCCTCTGGCACCAGCCCCCGCAGCCAGCTCTCCAAGTAGGCCACCGGATCCCGGCCCTCTGTACCCTCCGGCAAGTTCACTACACAAATGTTTCTTCTGGAGCGGCCCTCTGCGTCTTCCACTCTGCGCTCTTCCATTCCTGTTTTCAGCTGGGCGGTCGCAGGTGTTAGTTCATTTACTTTGGCCCCTCCTCCCCAGGCCGCGATCGCTAATAAGTGGGGGCGGGGGGCCGGGACACCTCGGCTCAGGCGCACGGCTCCAGCTGCATCAGCCGCTCCTCCTCCTCTCGCGGCCGCACCGCCTCACGGCCCAGCCCACAGGTCTGGCTTGCGCGGCCGTGGTGCAGCTCGGCTGCCGAGAGTCCGTTCACGGCACAAGCGAGCCCCGGAGTCTTCCACGCTCCAACCCGGCTGGTCGGGGATCGATGCGTCTCCCCGGTCCACTCTGGTGATGTCGAATGAGCCGAATGCGGTGCGGAGCTCTAACCGCTCGTGTCCACCATGCTTGGTGGGTTGGCCACGCCCCTTGATTCCATCATATTGTTACATATTAACGTTGGGGCCGAACCCCAATATTTGAATGTACCCCACTATTTAGATTATCCCAAAATGTACCTCCAATGGTTCGAGTCCACGCCCTTGATCTTGCAATAAGTCACCACCCTCTTCCACATCAGACCCACAAATATTAGCTGAGTAATAAAATAACTGGGACCACTCAATAACTGAGCTCTAGGTCATGGAAAAGTTAAAGGTTTTTATTTCAAAATCTCAAAAATCAAGCAATACACAATATTAGTTAAATGCCACGAAGATGCAAATGCAGAGTGCATAATTAGAAAAATGAAAAATTCCAAGTCCCAAATGAGCAGCAAAATCATAAGAAAAATAGACAAGGTCTCCTAAAATGTATTTGTCAGACTCATAAGAAATACTAACAACATCTGTAGTGGAAAGGGAAACGTCTTATATAAATCGGACCGAGTCCCTAGAGGAACTTGGAAAGTCTCTGAGTAATGAAAGTCAGTATCAGAAAGGAGATCAGAAAGAAAGTCTCTGGCTCACCCCCCAAAACCACTGCTTTTTTAATACACAATTGTAACATTGGTAATGAGCAAAACTGCTAATTCAGCATGGCAGGATCACAGATGGCACAATATCAACCAATTGCAAGTAAATATTTGTTGCTGTCCAGAGATACATAACTAATTATATTAGTCAAACAATAGTCCATAGACCAGTGTTCTACTAGGCCAACATCAGGAAGCTACAGTGCAAGGGTCCTTTAAACTATTACATCTTGTACAAAAATAAAGTTTCTTTCACAGTACATGTTCTTGAAGGAAAATAATGTCAGTGTCCTGGGCTCTGCAGAAACTAACAGAATCAGTGGGGGGAGATCACACTCTGGGGCCATTGATTGAGAGTAAGAATGAGCAAGACCAGTCTGAACAGATAATCAGAACTAAAATGGTTTTAATAAAAGGGTGTCTCAACAAAAAAATGAGACAACTAAATCATGTTAATAAACACACTATAAACGTTTTAGCAAAAAGTGCAATATCATTAATTCATCGATTATGATTAGAATCCATCACAAAAATTATTCATACTCAAAATACTTTGTCACCCAAAATTGCACATTTAGAAAACAATTAACACTAATAAGCCAAAGGCACTGCTAAATGTGGATTTTGTTAAACCTTCTATACCGGCTGCTACATATCTTACTCCTTATAATTTTAGACAACATATGGACATGGACTGCTTAATTTCAAAGCAACCTAAATTGACTGTATTGAGTCCTTAATTCAGAACCTGCCGTCTCGTTGGGTTTGAATTCTACATGTCATAGTCTGAAAGATGATGCCGTCACTGTAATGGGAAATCTTCCAACTTAGTTGGCTATTGTCATCGCAGCCGTGGGTAAGGGCAAACGTCCACCTCATCCTCCTGTGATGAAATAAAGAAGTGAAAGAATCCAGGAAAGAGTTTTCTTTAAGGCTTCCTTTCTGTTAAGCAGATCTGCTCCACGACTATTATGCCCTGGTGTACATTACAAAACTGGAACAACATTGAGGAGTTAGCTCAGTCTAAGGTTACTATGGAATTCGACTGAATGGGTGGCAGTTGTGGGTGATAAGCCCTGAATTTATTGTGGCATTCACTGCGTGACGTGAATTCTCCTAGAGGAGTGTAAATTGGCGAGTTCTATCAAGGTAATGCCCTGCAGTCTCCATTGCAGTCAATAAGAAATGAAGGCAATGGCACAGCATAAGCAAAACTGATATAAGGGGGCACCTCCATAGAAAAGACTGAAGCTTTGAGTCGGGACGTGGGCAATTAAGTGCCCACACTCAATATGGCTATGGTGTCAACGACAGATTAGTTTGAAAGCTATTTTTTACCGCCATGTCTCCGTGCACCATCTTTCCTGATGGAGTCTGTTGGTTGCAGCTCTATCTTTGTTTTGTGGTTTTTTTTTTCTGTTTTCGTTTCGAGCGCAGCGTCAAATGTGGGGAAAGTAGGAAACTAACACGAGCAGCAAGCCATTGGGTATATGCTCGGTCTATTACGTGTTAAAATACAGCCACTGGGAAATGAAGCAGTATTCTCTCGAAAGGGGGAGAGGCCTGACAGTTCCCTTGCAGAATGCATAGAGAACAATATCCATCAGAGAATCCACAACTGGGAAATACCAGCGGGGACAATGAATGTGGCCTTTCCAGAAGGCAATTCACTTAGATCTTCTGTAAGTAGTGCTGGAATCCTACTAGTGTGTAGGGACCCTTTTATTATTTGCAACCTGAACTCGAGGGTATTGTTTTGCGAGTATTTTGTACCAAGTGGGGACTGGCACTGTTGGCAATGAGGTAAGCTGCACCCAGAGTCGCTCCTGTGCTTTTGTCACACTAACCTGTTTTAAGAGACATAGGAAGTAGAAGTATCTCTGCATTATTTCAGTGGGTACATAAAATTAGTTTTGCTTTATGGCGTTATCTGCTGGCTGTAATAGATAACTGACCAAACATATGCATTTTTCTTTTCTGCTTTCATTTTCACTAAAAGATGAGCAAAGGTTGTGAATTTTATTTCCATTTGCATCAATCACAATCAGTGCTCCAGAGGAAACAACATCAGAAGCCTTCATTAGAAGAGGCAGAATGCGATGGGGCTTTCACTTTCTGCTGCTGCTGTTGTATACCCATTTAACATTTGTCACCTACTGGATCTTAAGTGCCTCCATGGAGAAAAGTGGTGGCTTGTGTGATGAAATAAACATGCCTAGCCCAGAGGAAAGATTAGTATTTCAAGAGTATTAACATTGCTAAATAACACAAAGGTTAAACTTCAGGGAGCATCATGTGAAAGAGAGGTGAAGTGAGAAGAGGTACCTCGTGGTGTACACAGGTAAAAGGTTATGGGAACATTTGGGATTAGTAAAGAGAAAACGACATGCGTATTTATAAAGAAGAGAAACGAAAACTGTTTTCTATTGGAATTTTCTTGAGATTCTTATCTATGTGGTATATTCTAAGCATTTCAGTTAATCAGTAGCTTTGGGCAACAGATTTTAAAGACAAAATAGTGACTGCCCTACCCAATTCTGTATGGGAAACTGCTAATCTCTCAACCCCTCCCCCTACCCCACTCCAAACCGGTTTTAGTTAAGTGTTCAAACTAACTGTTATTAAGGCCTTATGTGCTTCCAAGTCAGGAAAAAAAACTTTGAAAAGGATGATGGGGTGTTCTGCAATATGTCGCTTTATTAAGTTTCTATTTTTATAGTTCAAAGGCACACATTCACACTAGTATACGCCCCCTGTCACATTAGTATACCTAATCATGATAATTCCCTTTCTAAATCTTCCCACGGCATGCAGTATGACACAAAGGTGGCCATTCAAAAACCTTTATGTGAATGTTGTTGGAACGTGTCAAACTTCTGTTTGGAGACTGACAATTGCATTTAGAAGCATCTTTAAAGAGACTACTATTGACCTTAATGACCTGTTTTAAACATGTTTATCGTGTCCCCTTGTTTAATGATGGCTTTTGATCTATACCCTTTGCGTTTTTAGTTTTTTACCAAAAGCCTTATAGTTCCCTCTCCTTGGACTCGGCACGAAGGGAAACCAGTTTCACAGTTCGACTCAACTAAATGTAAGTTTTTGAATCGCAGGTCTAGAAGATATGGTGTAGAATTATTTTACTTTAATGTGTTCATGTACGGATTGATAGTTTTTCTCCATCTGTAGTTGCTCACTACTGCTGACTACTTAATGTGCACGCCACTCTATCCCAGTGTTGATTCCAGTCGTTTCCCTTTTCCACTCACCATATTTTGATGGGCTCTCAAGTGAAAGTGTGATATAAATAAATATTGGTTTAGGGTGCGTTGAGACCTCAATGGGGCCACACACAATTAAGCTGTCGCACTCTTAACTTAAAAGACTGACAAGTGGTGGAACTGCATGGCTTTAAATTTAAGCAGAAACGTGTGCTGAACGTTTTTTCACTCGGGTGTTTCAGTGTAGAAAGTGTCTTCATGTAAGTTCGCCTTCCTCGGGTTATGGCAAAGTCTAAGCTACCAGTTGAATTTGTGTTTTTTATATTCGTTTTATAGTATGAATATGAACAGGAAAAATGAGTTTTGAGCAAATACAACCACTTATTTTGACTCGGACTCATGGCTGAGGTCCAATCCGTTACACCGTTAGTGTTTATACACACCTTCGAGAAACCGATCCAAATGTCCTGAATTCAGGAAAAACCTTGTATGCAAGTACTGCAAAGTTGTTTCCACTTAAGATTTTTTACATCATCCCTTCTTCAAGCTTGATACTTCTTTGGCAGCAAAATACAGTAGTGGATCCTGTATGCTTCAGACAGTGAATGAGGTGTCCGAGTAACTTGTGTGAAAATATTGGCCTCAGGACATGGTAACAGATTTTGTTTGCCCCTAGGTTCACTAATCACTTTGAGATGTCTTGCTTATTAAACATCTGTTGTGTTTCGGAGCGTTGGGAAAGGCCATACTTGAAATTGGTAAGCACACTGGGGCCCGGAAGGGGATAGAGTGTGGCAGGTCTACCCACAGGTTGAACTATTAACAAAAAGAAACATAGGAATCTACAATATTAGTGTCACTGCCTAGGGAAATGGTAAATGGTAGATTGCTTCCATTGGGTGTAATAACTCCTGACTTTGGGGAGCTTGGAGAGACGTTTCTCTTGTTTCTGTCCGAGTTTAAGATTTCCAGGGACCGTGGCTCATTTCCGTGAAGCAACGTGTCATGCCATGGCTACTGTAGGAAAATGCCACTGTTGGCATGGTCACCCCCCACTTTTTGCCTAGTGTTGACGCCAGCTTTGATTGGAAGTGTGCTGGGACCCTGCTAACCAGGCCCCAGCACCAGTAATCTTTCCCTAAAACTGTACCTTTGTTTCCACAATTGGCACGGCCCTGGCACACAGTTAAGTCCCTTGTAAAAGGTATCCCTGGTACCAAGGGCTCTGTGGCCAGGGAATATCACTAAGGGCTGCAGCATGTATTATGCCACCCTCAGGGACCCCTCACTCAGTACATGCACACTGTTTTGCAGCTTGTGTGTGCTAGTAGGGAGAAAAGACAGTCGATATGGCATTCCCCTCAGGGTGCCATGGCCACAAACCACTGCCTGTGCCATAGGTAAGTCCCCCCCAGCAGGCCTTACAGCCCTAAGGCAGGGTGCACTATACCACAGGTGAGGGCATAGCTGCATGAACACTATGCCCCTACAGTGTCTAAGTCAATTCTTAGACATTGTAAGTGCAGGGTAGCCATACTGAGTATATGGTCTGGGAGTTTGTCATTATGAATTCCACAGCACCATAATGGCTACACTGAATACTGGGAAGTTTGGTATCAAACCTATCAGCACAATAAACCCACACTGATGCCAGTGTGGGATTTACTGAAAAATGCACACAGCGGGCATCATAGAGATGCCCCTGTATGTTAGCCCAACTGCTAGTGTAAGGCTGACCGGTCTATGACAGCCTGCCACATCCAGATGAGTTTCTGACCACATGGGGTGAGTGCCTTTGTCCACTCGGTGGTCGGAAACAAAGCCTGTCCTGGGTGGAGGTGCTGCACACCTGCCCCTTCAGGTTACTGTTACACCTGGCGGTGAGCCTCAAAGGGTCAAGCCTGGTGTTACAGTGCCCCAAGGCACTCCAGCTAGTGGAGATGCCCGCCCCCCCGGACAAGCCCCCACTTTTGGCGGCAAGTCCAGAGGGATAATGAGAAAAACGAGGAGGAGTCACCCCCTCACCCAGGACCACCCCTAAGGTGTCCAGAGCTGAAGTGACCCCCCTCCTTGAAAAATCCTCCATCTTGCTTTGGAGGATTAGGAACAATGGGGATAGGGATGTGCCCCATTCCCCAGAGGACGTGGGCACAAGGAGAGTGTAGCCACCCTCCGGGACAGTAGCCATTAGCTACTGCCCCCTGACCCTAACACACCCCTAAATTTAGTATTTAGGGGTGACCCTGAACCCAGCTCTTCAGATTCCTGACAACCTTAAGAAAGAAGGGACTGTGAGCTGAAAACCCCACAGAGAAGAGGATACACCAACTGACTCTGCCCCAGCCCAACCGGCCCGTCTCCTGCTTCAAAAAGCTGCAAGAGAAGAAGCAACGCGTTCTGCAGGACCAGCGACCCCTGAAAAGCCTCCAGGGGACTGCCTGCATCACTGAGGACCAAGAAAGTCCAGTGGACAGCGGACCTGTCAAAAAAGAAGACAGACCATTTTTAAAGGAACTCTCACCTCACTCCAGAAGCGTGAGTCCAACTACTCTGCACCCAACACCCCCGGCCCGTATCCATAGAAACCAACTAGCCAGAGAGGATCCTCAGTTGATTCTGACTATGTGTCCACCCTTAGCTGACCTCTCTACATCCCCACGACGACGCCTGCAGAGGGAATCCAGAGGAACCCCTGACCGTGACTGCCCGGACGAAGATATCCGTTGCCTGGAGAAGCACTGCACCCGCAGACTCCAGGCCCGAGAGAAACTGACCACCGGTGCAGTGACGACCATCAGGCGGCCCTCACCCTTGCCCAGTCGATCGCTTGCCCGAGAGGCCCCCGTGCCTTGCCTGCAGTGCCTAAGTGACCCTCGTGTCCCTCCATAGAGTTCTATTGAGAACCAGACGACCTGTTTGCACACTTCACCTGGCTGCCCTGTGCTGTTGAGGGTGTGGTTTTTGTGCCTATTTGGCATTCCCCCTCCCCCCAGTACTCCATCAAACCTCCCTGGTCTGCACTCCCTCGACGTGGGTACTTACCTGCAAGCATACCGGAACCAGAGTACCCCCCTGTCTCCATAGGGTCCACATTATTTTGGCTCCTGTTTGACCTCTGCACCTAACCGGCCCTGTGTTACTGTATGTTTGGGGTTGACTTGAACCCCCAACGGTGGGCTACCTATGCCCCGGAGATTGAACCTATAACTTTGTTACTTACCTCAAAAACTGTACTTCACTTACCTCCCCCAGGAACTGTTGAAAATGGCTCTGTCCACTTTTAAAATTGCTTTTTTTTTTTGTCATTTTAAAGAAAACAGTGTAC
The DNA here is from genome assembly GCF_031143425.1 of Pleurodeles waltl. Classification (NCBI taxonomy): domain Eukaryota; kingdom Metazoa; phylum Chordata; class Amphibia; order Caudata; family Salamandridae; genus Pleurodeles; species Pleurodeles waltl. The sequence continues at coordinate 1,008,684,150 of NC_090447.1, read as the reverse complement.
ATTGTTGATTCCATTCAAAGTTCTAAGTATTACTGTGCAAAGTACCTTTCATTTAATGTACTTACCTGCTAAATGAATCTTGTGGTTCTAGAAATAAATTAACAAAATAATATTTTTCTATATAGAAACCTATTGGTCTGGAGTTAAGTCATTGAGTGTGTGTACAACAAATGCTTAACACTACCCTCTGATAAGCCTAACTGCTCGACCACACTGCCACAAATAGAGCATTAGTATTATCTATTATTGCCTCTGCTAAGCCACTTGGGGAACCCCTGGACTCTGTGCACACAATCTCATTTTGATATAGTATGTACAGAGCCAGCTTCCTACAGCAACTGTTTTGGTTCTATGCCGTATCCTTCTGCATAGACAGTTGCCCACAGTGATGTTTCTGATGTAATGCACAAATGGACCAACTTATGCTCAAAACATATTTGTGCAAACTCTCACACCTACATATCTCTTGAAGCAATTATCTCACTGTCTGTGGAAGGATTATTGCACACCCTTTAATAGAGTAGACAGTTGCTTCCCTACATTATCTATTCAACGTAGGATCCTGTAGGACCACCTGCTGTTTAGAATGTCTATCCGTTATGGAGAGGAACATGGATTTATACTCTGGCTCCACTACCTTTGATTTCTGCAGAAGCATAACCAATATCTTACATTCTCTCCTTCCAATCTGAAGTTCTTGCTAGCTCTGGGTGATATCTCAATCGCACTAACATATGTCACTGCTGTATGGGCCCTATCCTTTTCACTGTCTGCCGTTTTATTATGTAGACCGGAACTTCAAACAGTGGTGTGGCACTTAAAGTGGGGAGTGGCACCCTTCCCTTAAATGCAGTTACATCTACTTTTTAAGAACTGTAAGAACCATTTCTCTGATCAATGGAGCAAGACTGTAATACATTTTGTAGTTACTTTGTGTTCATGAACTGTTTTCCCAACTACTTCGAAGTAAGCCCATCTTTTTAAATGTGTATGTGGTTAAACATATCTGCCTTTGGTTTTGTGCTGCTCAACAACTCCTTAACTTTGATGTCTTCTGCAGTGAAATTTGATGAAACTATGTTCATCCAGGAGTAAAAAAATAGGGTTCTCCTTCAAAAAACAAATAGCCCATTAGCTACAACCCTTCACTCTTGTTAACACCCCCAAAATTGAGTATTTAGGGGACCCCTTGATACTAGGAAAACAGATCTTCGCTGGACACAAAAAGAGGAGTGGACAAGAAGCCTGCTGAACCTGAGAACCAAGGAGCACAATGGACTTGGCACCAACACTGCTAGCCTGCCTACTGCACCTGACCCTCAAGGAGTGACTGAGCTATCCTGCCGCTGCAGCCCCCAAGAAACCAGGAGAGTAGCCAGCGCTTTGCAAATCAGCAAGAAGAACTTCCTGGGAGTAGAGGAGCTGCTTCCCTGTATTTGCAGGCAAACCAAAAGAAAAGAATTGTGAGTACCGGGACTGCCAAAACCCGACTCGTGGACATGGCCACTGCACCCAAGCCGCCTAACCTGAGCTGAAGTGGACCAACGGTTTAAACGTGTTTCCCAGGCCCTCCAGAGACAAAGCCCACCTTAAGTTCACCCACTGTGGACTTCCCGACTGCATCTGCAGCCTCTTTCTGCAACCCTCCATTTACCATGAACGCCTCTGGTGTCAGAGACCTGATTGTCCACTGCACCTTTGCCCCTCTTCTCTCCATACCGAGGAGAAGAGGACTACTGGTGTCCCTACACCCCAAGGCTCATGAGACCTGGGCCCACTTGTTGGTTCGGTCGGAGTAGACCCCCAGTCAACGCCTGCACCCGGTTTCTGTGAGCCCCCTCTACCGCCCCCGGTGACTGTAAACCAGACTGTCCAAACCACCTCTGCACCCGGACAACCTAGACTGAGGAGAACAGCACCACTGGTGTCCTTGCGTCCCCGAGCATTGCAAGAACTGAACCCCCTCAGTGGTTCACCTGAACTAGACTCTCAGCCCACCCCTGCAGCATCTTTATGACCGGACCAATTACCATAGACTTATACCTTGCTCCTGAGACTGAACTACACCACTGTACCCGACCGCCCGAGTGCCACCCGAGGTGACCTGTTGGTGTAGCCTAGGACACTGCTGCATACTTACCTGAAATCCAAAAGATTGCTTCTGGAAGTTGCTGTGAAGTACCTGTTTGCTGTGTGTGTTTTCTCTCACATAGAGTAACATTGCAGCTACAGAACAGTGAACTGTCGACTTCTGAAAACTCTAAATTCCTATCTCGAAAAGTACTCACCTGATCCCGGTAATCTTGGTATCTAAATTAATATAAAAGTATGTGTTATTTTTATAAATTGCTGTTGGATTTCTTTATTGAGTGTCTCTCTCACTGCCTGCATGTGTGCCTTACATGTTTAGCACTACCCTCTGATATGGTTAACTGCTTGCCCACACTACCAAAAAAGAAAGCATTTGGGATGTCATTTGTGCCTTTGTAATTCCATTTTGGTTTACCTGGACTCTTCGCACAGTGTACATGTTTTTGGTCCAATATATAAAGAGCCAGCTTCCTACACTTCATCTTATTATATCACAATACAAAAAGCCAAGCTCAGGTCCAGAAGCAAACCACACCCAGACAGACAGTAATTTAGTTTTGAATCGAGCCTGCCAGACAGTACAAGTTGTCGGGTTGCAAAATGTCTATTTTTCAGCATACCAAGATCTACATTGTCCTTAAAGACCTCCTGCTGCTTACCATTAGCTGGCTGTATTGTCACTTTTATTTCCTTGCGGCCTTGCCTATCTTGTGTTTGTCCATCTCCTTATTGGCTGACAGAGGTTAAAGCAATAACCCTAAATGTTCTCTTTTGTGGTAGTGTGGGTGAACAGTTTAGGCTTATAAGCCGTTAACACTATGCATTTTTTAAACACACTAAGTCAATAAATGAGACGCACAATAAAAAACTTGAGACCGATTTTAGAAAAATACAACACTTTTCTATATGTTTTGACACCAGAAAATCTTCAAATCAAGGTAACTACTGTTGCAGAGTAACTCTTCATAGTGGGGTAAGTAAATACACCAATGCGCTTTTGCACAGTAATGACTTTAAATGGATAAAGTACATTTACTGCATAGGGGTCTTTGCAGAAGGATCTCGGGGTGCCCTTTTGAGTATAGGGGGCTAGAGGGGCAAGGTCACAAGAAACACCACCAGTTCAGGTTTTACCTCCCCTGGCTCGTCCGGGTGTAGAGGTGCTTGATGAATCTGGTGCATTGCGCACTGAACGGCACGGGTGGTGGAGGAGGCCACTTAGAAAAAGGCTGCAGAGGGGGACTTGCGGACACGTCCAGTAGCTCCCAATGGGGTGTCGGGTGGAGGGACGGGGGGGCTCACTTAGTAAGGGTGCCGGGAGCAATGGGGCACAGTCTATGTTCGTGGATCCAGGCCAGGGAGCCTCGGGTACAGAGGGTTTTGGTTGGTTGGTCCTGTGCATAAAAGGTGCTAACACTGCTTGGCTAGACCTGTAGAGGGGAAAGAAAAACAGCTAGTCGGGCCACTCTCTTGTTCAGCCACGTCGGTTTTGTCGTCGTTGAGGTGAAGGTCGTGTTTGTGCAGCAGTGGTGTCTGATCCAGACACAAACAATCCTTGCTTACAGCCAGTGTTCTGGTACCCCAGGTTTTGGTTCCTTGAGGTTCTTGAAGGGAGAGTCATCTCAAAGCTTGGTAGAAGCATCAGGGCTGGTCTTATCACAAAACAAGCTCCTCCCGGCGAGTTGCTTCCTCTGTGGGCCCGATGGCCACAAAATGTAGGACCGGACAAGTGCGGTTGGTGCCTGCAGATGCAGGGAAGTGGCTCATCCACTCCAAAGGAGATGCTGGCCGGTTGGCAAGGTGCTGACAGCCCTCTGAGGCTTTTGGGAGGTGCACAGCTGAAAGACGAGTTTGGTCCAGGCGACTGTCATGGCAGCTGTAGGTAGGCAGGGTTTGGTGGCAGAAGTCCCGGCTGGTACTCAGTTTTTGCATTTGTCAGCTCTTCTTCAGTCACACAAATCTAAGTTCCTGGTTTAGGGGGCACTTAAGTACTGATTTGGGAGCGCTTAGGAGAGTGCAGGGTAGTAGCCAGTGGGCTACCTAGCCCTGGGGTGACAGCACCCCCTAAATAAACACTTCCTGTGGTGAGTAGGTATAGCCATGTCCCAGAATTCCTTATTGCACCAAAAACAAGATGGTGGAACTCTTCCTTCGTGGAGCACGTCAGGCAGTCCACCTTAGGAATATGACTAGCCTGGTAGTGCAATATGCCTCTTTGCATAGCAAATGGCCTCGTGGGGCATTCTCCAGATCTGGGGGAATCCAGGGTCGCTTATCAAAGGGCGGAAAAGGCTTTATAGCCTCCAGCCCAGATATGCTGATTTACTAGCCATCCTGCTGGAAGAGGCATTGTTTCTGGCCTCTGAGAGCGCAGGCTTTCACCTCCAAGGGGTCAGAACCATGCCTGTTGTGGCAGGCTGGTTGATGCTAGCCAGCCAGCATTCTAGAGGACTAGTAGGTTGCATGGGGCATCTCTTAGGTGCCTACTGGGAGCATGTCATAATAAATCCATTACTGGCATTAGTATTAATTCATTAAGACAAGGTGTTGTATACCAAACACCGTAGGTTCTACTGAAGCCATTATGTAGCTGGGTAACTCGTAATGACGAGTGTCCAGTACATACCTTAAGATGGCTTCCCTGTTAACTTTCAACATTTATTAATCGAACTAGACATCACAATGGCATATCTGCTCATGCAGATATGTCCTCACATCACATATAATGCACCCTGCCTAGGGCTCGAAGGCCTGCAGTACGGGTGACTTACATATATTTAGATGCAGTTTTTTTGGACATGGCACACAATGAGTGTGCCATGTTGTGTTTTCACTCATGACTTGCACCATGGCACGCAGTCTGCCTTGGCAGGCTGCTGGGAATTTTTAGGGACGGGTTCCTTAGGGACCCTCTCTAGTACCTAAGTGTTAGAAATGGGGTCTTTAGTTGGCAGTCGGTTTGCACCCTGTCCAAGTAGAGACCCTCACTTTAGTCAGGATAAGGGAGATACCCGCTCAGATAAACCCTGCTCATCCCCTTGGTAGCTTGGCACAAGCAGTTAGGCTTATCTCAGAAACAATGTGTAAAGCATTTGCACATAACACACAGTAATACAGTGAAAACACATCAAAAGGACACCACACCAGTTTTAAAAAGTAGCTAATATTTATCTGTGTAAAACAAGACCAAAATGAAAAAAATCCAACCTACAGTAATAAAGATATGAATTTTGTAAGATTTATCTTAAAAGTACAGTTCCTTGAAGTCGATAGCTCCATTTGGGGCTATCACGGCGTAGTGATCAACAAAACCAACAGTTCAGGCCAGCTGCGGCGTCGCGGGCCAGCTACGCTGTCTGGAACTCCCTCAAACAGTACCTTTGGACTTGCAGGGCGTTGTGATCATTGCGGTGAGCTCCGGAGAGCGGGGTCACGGTGTCCGTTCCGGAGTTGTGTGGGAGTCGTTGGGCCCTTGAAGTCACGCACGTTGCATATCGAACTCTGGGCTGATGAAGTCAGGAGCGCTGGTGTGGATGGCGTAGGGGCTGCGGTGCGAAGCAGGACGATGTGATGAGCGGTGCCCACAGGTCACAATGCAGGCTGCGGCTCGGTGATGGCGTCTAGCGGCGTCGGTGAGACGTGCGGTGTCCACAGGTCACAGTGCAGGCAGTGGCGTCGTTGGTGAAGTGCTGTCGTCTGTAGGCCCAAGCCAGCGGTGCGGGACGGTGCTTCATGACCCTCACGAGCGGTGGCCACGGTGCTGGCAGGGATGCCTGGTGACGACACTGGAGTCAATGGTGCTGGTGTCGGTGGAACGGGGCTACGGTGCGGGACAGGATGGATGGTGCTTTGTGCTCCTCAAGAGCGGTGTCCACAGGCCACGATGCAGGTAGCGGTTTTGTCAGTCAGCTGGAGCGGCAGCGTCTGGATGCCCAGGCTGCGGTGTGAGCAGGTGATGATGGAGTGCGGGGCCCACAGGTCGCGGTGCAAGCAGCGGCTCTGTGAAGTCGTCTGATGACTGCGTCGGTGAGACCAAGTGTAGGAAGTTGGCTCTGTATGTACTATTTCAAAGTAAGAAATAGCATGCACAGAGTCCAAGGGTTCCCCTTAGAAGTAAGATAGTGGCAAAAAGAGATAATTCTAATGCTCTATTTTGTGATAGTGTGGTCGAGCAGTAGGCTTATCAGAGGGTAGTGTTAAGCATTTGTTGTACACACACAGGCAATAAATGAGGAACATACACTCAGACAATTCCAGGCCAATAGGTTTTTGGATCGAAAATTATATTTTCTTAGTTTATTTTAAAAACCACAGGTTCAAGATTTACAAGTAATACTTCAAATGAAAGGTATTTCACTTAGGAACTTTGAATCAGAAAAATAGCATGTACAGTTTTCACAAAAATGGCAATAAGCTATTTTAAAACTAGACACAGTGCAATTTTCAACAGTTCCTGGGGGAGGTAAGTGTTTGTTAGTTTTGCAGGTAAGTAAGCCACCTACCGGGTTCCAAGTTGGGTCCAAGTTAGCCCACCGTTGGGGGTTCAGGGCAAACCGAAAGTTACCACACCAGCAGCTCAGGGCCGGTCAGGTGCAGAGGTCAAAGTGGTGCCCAAAACGCATAGGCTACAATGGAGAAGGGGGTGCCCCGGTTCCAGTCTGCCAGCAGGTAGGTACCCGCGTCCTCGGAGGGCAGACCAGGGGGGTTTTGTAGGGCACCGGGGGGGACACAAGTCAGCACAAAAAGTACACCCTCAGCGGCACAGGGGTGGCCGGGTGCTGAGTGCAAACAGGCATTGGGTTTGCAATAGGTTTCAATGGGAGACCCAGGGGTCTCTTCAGCGAAGCAGGCAGGCAAGGGGGGGGGGGGGGCTCCTCAGGGTAGCCACCACCTGGGCAAGGGAGAGGGCCACCTGGGGGTCGCTCCTGCACTGGAGGTCGGATCCTTCAGGTCCTGGGGGCTGCAGGAGTAGTGTCTTTACCAGGCGTCGGGTTCTTGGAAGCAGGCAGTCGCGGTCAGGGGGAGCCTCTGGATTCCCTCTGCAGGCGTCGCTGGGGGGGCTCAGGGGGGGGGGTCAACTCTGGCTACTCACGGACTCGCAGTCACCGGGTAGTCCTCCCTGTAGTGTTGTTTCTCCGCAGGTCGAGCCGGGGGCGTCGGGTGCAGAGTGCAAAGTCTCACGCTACCGGCGGGAAACGTGTGGTCTTTAAAAGTTGCTTCTTTGTTGCAAAGATGTTTCTTCTTTGGAGCAGAGCCGCTGTCCTCGGGAGTTCTTGGTCCTTTTAGATGCAGGGTAGTCCTCTGAGGCTTCAGAGGTCGCTGGACCCTGTGGAATGCGTCGCTGTTGCAGTTTTTCTTGAAGTGGGGAGACAGGCTGGTACGGCTGGGACCAAAGCAGTTGGTGTCTCCGTCTTCTCTGCAGGGCTTTCAGGTCAGCAGTCCTTCTTCGTCTTCAGGTTGCAGGAATCTATCTTGCTAGGTTCTGGGAGTCCCTAAATACTCAATTTAGGGGTGTGTTTAGGTCTGGGGGGTTAGTAGCCAATGGCTACTAGCCCTGAGGGTGGCTACACCCTCTTTGTGCCCCCTCCCTGAGGGGAGGGGGCACATCCCTAATCCTATTGGGGGAATCCTCCATCTCCAAGATGGAGGATTTCTAAAAGTCAGAGTCACCTCAGCTCAGGACACCTTAGGGACTGTCCTGACTGCCCAGTGACTCCTCCTTGTTTTTCTTATTATCTCCTCCGGCCTTGCCGCCAAAAGTGGGGCCGTGGCCGGAGGGGGAGGGCATCTCCACTAGCTGGAGTGCCCTGGGGTGCTGTAACAAAGGGGGTGAGCCTTTGAGGCTCACCGCCAGGTGTTACAGTTCCTGCAGGGGGAGGTGAGAAGCACCTCCACCCAGTGCAGGCTTTGTTACTAGCCACAGAGTGACAAAGGCACTCTCCCCATGTGGCCAGCAACATGTCTGGTGTGTGGCAGGCTGGTAAAACTAGTCAGCCCACACTGGAAGTCGGGTATGTTTTTAGGGGGCATCTCTAAGATGCCCTCTGGGGTGTATTTCACAATAAAATGTACACTGGCATCAGTGTGCATTTATTATGCTGAGAAGTTTGATACCAAACTTCCCAGTTTTCAGTGTAGCCATTATGGTGCTGTGGAGTTCGTGTATGACAGACTCCCAGACCATATACTCTTATGGCTACCTTGCACTTACAATGTCGAAGGTTTTGCTTAGACACTGTAGGGGCATAGTGCTCATGCACCTATGCCCTTACCTATGGTATAGTGCACCCTGCCTCAGGGCTGTAAGGCCTGCTAGAGGGGTGACTTATCTATGCCATAGGCAGTGTGAGGTTGGCATGGCACCCTGAGGGGAGTGCCATGTCGACTTAGTCATTTTCTCCCCACCAGCACACACAAGCTGGCAAGCAGTTTGTCTGTGCTGAGTGAGGGGTCTCCAGGGTGGCATAAGACATGCTGCAGCCATTAGAGAACTTCCCTGGCATCAGGGCCCTTGGTATCAGGGGTACCAGTTACAAGGGTCTTACCTGGATGCCAGGGTGTGCCAATTGTGGAAACAAAGGTACAGGTTAGGTAAAGAACACTGGTGCTGGGGCCTGGTTAGCAGGCCTCAGCACACTTTCAAATCATAACTCGGCATCAGCAAAGGCAAAAAGTCAGGGGGTAACCATGCCAAGGAGGCATTTCCTTACACCAAGTACTCAGTGCGAAGTGGGGCAATGTGACTCGGTGCAGGGTCGGCAGGTCACAGTGCGGCATGGTTGGCGGCATTGCAGTGGTTTTTCTTCTTACACAGCACAGAACACACAGTTTTCAGTGCTGCAGGTCGAGGAATCTGCAGTCTTTGGTGTCCCTGAGACTTCCAACAGGAGGCAAGCTCTACTCTAAGCCCTTGGAGAACTCTCTCAAGCAGGATACACCGCAAAGTTCACCCTTTGCACTCTTTTCAGGCAGAAACAGCAACTGCAGGCCAGTCCTGCAAAGAAGCGCAGCAAAGGGACAGTACTCCTCCTGCAGCTATTCTCCTTGCAGAGGTTCCTCTTGATTCCAGAAAGATTCTAAAAGTCTGGGTTTTTTGTGTCTTCTTCTTATCCCCCTTTCTGCCTTTGAAATTGGCAAACTTCAAAGCAAAGTCACAAGTGTTTGTCCAGGCCCGGCCCCAGACACACACCAGGGGGTCATAGACTGCATTGTGATGAGGGCAGGCATGGTCCTTTCTGGTGTGAATGACCACTCATCCCTCCCCTCTAGCTCAGATGGCTCATCAGGATATGCAGGCTACACCCCGACCCCCTTTGTGTCACTGTCTAGAGAGAGGTGCAAAACAGCCCAACTGTCAAACTGACCCAGACAGACAATCCACAAACAGGCAGAGTCACAGAATGGTTTAAGCAAGAAAATGCCTACTTTCTGAAAGTGGAATCTTCAAACGGACAATTTAAAAACCGACTTCACTAGAAGATGTATTTTTAAATTGTGAGTTCAGAGTCCCTAAACTCCACATTTTTATCTGCACTCAAAGGGAATCTGTGCTTTAATAATAATAAAAGCAGCCCCCATGTTAACCTATAAGAGAGAGAGGCTTTGCACAGTGAAAACCGATTTTGGCAGTGGTTCACTGTTAAGGCATATAAAACACACTAGTATAGGTCCTACCTTAAACATACACTGCGCCCTGCCCATGGGCTACCTTGGGCCTACCTTAGGGGTCACTTACATGTAGTAAAAAGGAAGGTTTAGGCCTGGCAAGTGGGTACACTTCTCAAGTCGAATTGATAGTTTAAAACTGCACACACAGACACTGCAGTGGCAGGTCTGAGCCATGTATGCAGGGCTACTAATGTGGGTGGCACAACCAGTGCTGCAGGCCCACTAGTAGCATTTGATTTACAGGCCCTGGGCACCTTCAGTGCACTGTACTAGGGACTTGCCAGCAAATCAAATATGCCAATCGTGGATAAACCAATCAACAGTACAATTTACACAGAGATCATATGCACTTTAGCATCGTTTAGCAGTGGTAAAGTGCCCAGAGTCCTAAAGCCAACAAAAGCTGGTCAGAAAAATTAGGAGGGAGGAGGCAAAATGATTGGGGATGAGCATGCAAAAAGTCCCAGGTGCAACACCAAACTCTAGGCACCAGGGGGACCATCTACTAGAGACTTACAGAGGTACTATAGTGTGTGCCAATTGTACACAATTAGACCTTTTACCTTATTTTAGGGAAAATACCCCGATACTGGAGACCTGTTTAGCAGGAACCCGCTGCAGCTTCGATTGAAAAACCCCAGTACCAGTAGCAAAGAAGTGAGGGTGACCATTTCAAAAGGGGCACTTTCCTTTGGTGCCCATTTAGATGGTGGTTTATTTCCTGACTCCATTTCAAGGTTGATAATAAAAATTAAGTGACATTGTAGTTTTCTGCTATTTCATAATAATCCCAGTCCCCTGATATACCCCCATAAAAAAATTGTTGTCCAGAGATTAGAATTTTTGATTTGTGGTTTTGGATCATTATAGAAGTAATTGATTTCTTAGGTGACTATTTCATTTTGTCGCTTCAAAAAATATAATGGCAAAATGCACGTCACAACTGAAATGATTTGCTTTTTCTTTTAAACAAAAAAAGCACTAGTAAAACAGCCACCTCAGTGAATGTCTTTTAACTGTAACATTTTTATTATGAGCATACGGTGGCCACATTTAAATGGTGGTTTGTTTTCTTTTTCTTTTAGTGGCATGTGCCTGCTATAAAAATGTGTATTAAAAAAAGCACATGGATGCATAAGTTGGACCTATTGGCTTTGCCAGTGCTTGTTTTCTTTTTTCTTTAAGCACTCCTTAAAAATGCACATATATTCTGTCTGTCTCCATTGTGTACTTTTCTCCTTCCCTTTCCTTGTTGTCCTCCCTAGTTTCATCTTTGCCTAAGCACTCCATGAGTGCATGTGCTTTCCAGCAGTCTCCTTTTGCTCTCCTCTTCCCCCTCCATGTCCTGGTCCAATCTTCCTCCATGCAGTCGTCCCACTTTATTTTTTTATTTTGTAAATTCTACACAGCATCCTGATGCTGTACAGCACTGCCAAAAACAATAGGTGAAGCTAATGTATCCAAAAGGCAACATCTATTGTCTTTGCCAATGCTTGTATTGAGAAAGAGTTTCCACAAAAATCAGAGTATAATGCTGCAGGGATACAATTAACAAAGCTGGCCACTCAAGTATTATATACACACACACTTCCTCCCCATACTGCCAGGGTCCAGCACATTCTCAGTCAAACTAAAAAAAGTAGTTTAACTACCCCTCTTCCCAAACCCCCTCACCCCTGCTTTTGCTACCACCAGCCTTCATTTTTTTGTTTGAATCAGTTTATTGGGTTTCAATGTTTAAAGTACAAAGACAATAGCAGGTGCAATCAAATGTAGTGACATCAGTTATGTAATTGGTGTTTGGCAAGTAAATGGATCAAAGAGCTATCACAGAGAGTCACTTATATGATTAACTATTACCCTGTGTATTAGGGTGTACAGGAGAGACAACAGTACATACTTGATATACAACAATACACGGTTCTTCATGGTAAACGTATTACATAACTCATCAATACGTTTTTAGAGGGGATAATAGTGCAGAAGGAGGGCAGGGAACACAGAACGTGTTATGCCATGTCTTCCCCACAGTATAACACTTTACACTTGACTGGGGGTGTTGTTGCCTATCAAGGCACATAACATATATCAATAGGTCACATAGGAAGAAGGAAGAAAATGAATGTTAAGTTAAATCACTGGGTCGAGGAACAAATGTCTTAGGGAGACACAGCAGTGTTGAATCCAGGGTGGTTGATGCATCTTAACGCCCCAGGGTTCATCACTCGGTTGGGTCCATAGTGGTGTAGGAGATCTTTCTGAAAGTCTGTCAGGATGGTGTCCCAGTTAGCCACTGTGGGGTACTTATGGAGACCCAAGGTGTCCTCACTTTGTGAGCCAACCTCTCTTCCCTAGCCCATATGGTCAACGAAGACGTTCAAGCTGTAAGGGTGGGAGTTAATGTGCAGTCCATCTTTTGGTGATAAGGTGGTTAGCTATTATAAGGCTAAGATCTTTAAAACTGGACATAGCTCTGTATTTCTTATCCCCGTCATAAAGACCCAATAGGCATACCGCCCATGTATGGGCAACAGGGTGTTCTGTGCAAGCAGATAGGCGAGAGGCTGCATCCTACCAATACTGATGAAGTGATGGGCTGGTCCATAAAATATGAAGGAGATAGGCATCAAGTTGAGAGCAGCGAGGACATGCTGCATCTGCACTGTGGAAGTAGCGGTTAATTTTGAACAGAGTAAGATAGGCCCAGGTGGAGAATGTAACATTGGATAATACAAAAGCAGGCGCTATGGGGACTCTGTGTCAGGCTCTCTAATAGGCCAGCCAATTCTTTGTCTGTGCGTGGACGGGAAAGGTCTCCTCCCCAGTGACACCAAAGCGGGTTGAGTGATATTGCAGCATGTGTGCAGAGAGAGTCGTAAAACCAGTGTATTAGCTGTGTTCCCGGGCCCCTAATGTGGAGATATCGCTAGATTCACTGGACTCTGTCTCTGGAAAGTTGGAGATCCGCGTTGGCACCGTCAGTTGGCTTCATCTCGGGTCGTGGTCGTCGGGTGAGGTAGTCACTTCTGATGTCGGGTTTTTGGGGTTCCAGCAGCAGCAGAGGTCCTTTCCTTGGAGTTTCTTGTTGCTGGGCAAGTTTGTTGCCCTAGGAGGACGTGAGTCTTTTATTGAAGGCTGGACGAGCTAGCTTTTTGTGCAGGATCCTTTGAGGTCAGCAGGCAGGCCGGAGGGGCTGGTTCCAGGTCAGCTGCTGCTTCTCCTCTTCTGGGGGGACAACTCTGCTTTGTCCGTGTCTTCTTAGGTTGTCAAAATCTGAGTTCTAGGGTTCAAGGGTGCCACCTAAATACTCAATTTAGGGGCGTTACAGGGAGTGCCAGGCAGTAGCCAGTGGGCTGACCACCTTTAGGGTGACTACACCCTTCTTATACCACTTACGCTGGGACTTGGGCATAACCCTATTGCTAGTGGCCTAATTCCTTCCAAAAAAGATGGAGGAATTTGAAAAGTAGCGTCCGTCTTAGTGGTGGAACTGGCATGAAGTGGGCCCTCCTCCTAACTTAACTAATTTTCCTGCCTGTGCTGCTGCCAAAAGTGGGGTCTGGACAGGGGGGCTGGTCATCTCCTCCATTAGGAGAGACCTGGGTCGGATTACAAAGGCAACAAGACCTTTCAAGATTCCTGCCCTGGAATGTCCATCCTGCCTGGGAGAGAAGGTCACACCTCTGCCCAGTGCAGACTTTTGTCTCAGGCCCTCGAGAGTGCTAGCTCTCACCTTGGAGAGCCAGAAATGCATTTCTGGTGGCTGAACTGGTCAGGGCCGCCATTCAGTCAACACACTAGTAGTTGGTAGATTTTCAGGGAACACCTCTACGGTGCCTTCTGTGTGCATTTATTAATATATCCATCACTGGGGTCAGTGAATGTCTATTATTCCGAGATGTTTGATAACAAATATCCCAGGATTCAGAGAAGCCATCATGTAGCTAGGGAACTGTTAAGGACCAGTGTCCCGCACATGTATTTAAAATGGCCTCCTTGTGCTCTTACTATGTCTCAGAATCAATAAAGACATAGCAGGGGTATATCTGCTCATGCAAATATGCTCTCACATGTGCATGGATGCAGTGATGGGGACCTGGCACAGAGGCGTGTGTACCAAGTCGTGTTTTCAATTTAGCCTGCCCCAAACCATGCAGCCTGCAATGGCAGCACTTGTGTGAGTTTGGTGAAGGGTCTCTGGGGTGGCAGAGCTGGTGGTTCAGCCCTCAGATGTTCCTTAGTACCCCAGGCCCTAGGCACCAGAGGTACCATTTACTAGGGACTTACAGTGGTAACTAAGTAGTTTGTCACTGGTGCAAATTAACTATGCAGAGAGATCTAGCACTGGGGACCACATCAGTATCTAGGTAAAAAGTAGGGCATAACAATGTCAAAAAGGGTGCTTTCCTGTAGAGACAGACAAGCTTGCCATTTAGGAAAATACCTTGTTTTGTAAATCACAAGTCTTTGGGCCAGATGTACAAAAATGCTTAGAGTTTGCAAACTCTACAATTCGCAAAATTTGCGGGGTGTGCAACCACTAAAAAGTTTCCTCTTAATAATTAAACCCATAGGTGAGAAATAACATTCCCATTTTCTATCAATAAATTTGGGTTGCCTTGAGAAATAAGTCAGGCCTGGCAGACAATGCAAACTGTCTGCTTACCAAGAACTTGCAGGGGCTTTAAAGCCTGTCCGTTGCTTATCATTGGTCAGCTAAATCACTCTCATTTGCTTCCTTATTCTGTGCCTTCCTTGCTTAAGCAGGCCACGAGAGTACATGCATTATCTAGCTTACCCCCTTATGCTTCTCCCTGCAAAATACCTCCTTCTACATCTCCCACTTTTCATGTTGCAGTCTCCCTTGTGTTACGAGCTCTCACTTGTTCTTCTAAGTCCTGCCAAACTCCTCTACCCCACACTCCGTGTTGCTTTCTCGATCATGTTCTCCTCACTGTGGTGCTTTCCCCTCTCCCAACTGTTATATGCTGCTTCCCCACACCTGGTCCTCTCTTGACCCCCACACCTGCCTTTTAGTTTATTTATTTTGCTTCTTTTTTTTCTATGTCTTATTGTAGGGCACTGGCTCTCTTTATGGTGCACTAAACAGAGGTACAGAGAGTCCAGTGGCTCCCCAAACATTTGCAGAGGCAGAAATAGATAGGTCTAATGCTCTGTTTGTGGTAGTGTGGGCGAGCAGTTAAGTTTATTAAGGACTTGTGTTAAGCATTTGTTGTACTGACAGAGGCAATAAATGAGACACACACTCCAAGAATAAATCCATGACCAAGTTAGAAAAAATAACATTTGCTTTTATAACTGCTTTGAACCAAAGAACTTCGCTATAAGTTAATCAGTTTTTAAAATAAAAATACTTTTCAGTTTCAAAAATTGACAGTGCAATTTTCAGAGTCTTCTATGTTAACCTATTGGAAGAAAATAAGAATGCAATTTTGCAGGTAAGTACTGAACTTACAAATCCAGTCTTTAGGGTTTTAGGTCAATACCAAGCAAGGTTCAAATCAGCACTAAGAGTGCACCTGCAGCGGTACAGGGGTGGCCAGGTGCAGAGGTCACATTTTAGATCGGGTGCCCTATGTTAACGAACGGAGACTGGGGGTTAACGAAGATGCGCTGCTCACATGTGTGAAAAGTGGTGTCGGGGTCGATCTCCTGGGTTTGAGGAAAGTACAGGGGGAAACATAAGGCAGCACTAAACTTACATCCTCAGCGGCACAGGGGTCCCTAGGTGCAGAGTGCCAACACAGTATCGGGCACCCAATGCAAGTCAGTGGAGGAGGTCAGTTTAGAAAAAAAGGCTGCAGGCTTGGGACGGGAGGCTGAATAAAGAAAAGCCACAGGTGCCCAGGTAAGTTTGGATGTTGAAGGACTCTGGACACCATCTATCCACCTTTCCAGTATCCAGGGGCTCTGGATTGAGGGGTGTCCTTTGACGTCGGAAAACAGCTTACTTGGACGGTCATGGTCAGTGGGAGTCTTTGAATTGAGGTTGCAGGCATCGAGGCAGAGTAGCAGGTGAACCTTCAAAGGACCAGTGGGCCACTCGGGCCATGTGCGTTGAGTACAGAGATGGGTGAGGTTTTGTGGTGCCTCGGGCAGAGTTTTTTCCCTTTTAAAGTTTGTTTCTTCTGGACAGGTTCTCGGTCTGCGAGAGATCTTGGTCTTTGTCGAAGGCAGTCAGCCATCCCAGGGCAGAATCATTGAGGGCTGCAAACAGGCCGCAGGGCTTGGCCAAGTCAGTTGGTGTCTGCAGTCTTCTCTGCTGGTGGAGGCTGTAGTGTTTGGCATTTCCTAGGTCATCCGAAATCTGAGTTCTAGGATTCAAGGGTGCTCCCTAAATAGCAAATTTAGGGGAGTTACAGGGGTGCCAGGTGGTATCCAATGGGTTACTTACCTTTAGGGTGACTACACCCTTCTTGTGACCACTTCCTTTGAGAAGTGGGCATAGTCCTAATCCTATTGGCCTAATTCCTTCCAAACAAGATAGAGGATTTTAAAAAGTAGTGTCCACATCTGCTCGTCCACCTTAGGGGTGGGACTGGCATGAAGTGGGCACTCCTCCTAATTAAACACATTTTCCTACCAGTCCTGCTGCCAAAAGTGGGTTCAGGAACTGGGGGTCAACCTGCTACCATTTGGAGAGGCCTGGGGCGCATTTCAAAGGTGGCAAAGCCTTTGAAGCTTCCTGCACTGTAATGTCCATCCTTCCTGTACAAGGTTTTATCACCTCCGCCCAGAGCAGGCCTTTGTTTGAGCCCTGAAGAGCATTGGCTCTCAGCTCAGGGTCCCAGAACACTGTCTAAGGTGGCTGCACTGGTTTGCACCAGTCAGTGACCACGCTAGGGGTTGGTAGTTTTCAGGGCGCGCCTCTAAGGATTTATACATAGGGCGCATGTATTAATAAATCCATTACTGAAGTCACTGAGTGTTTATTATTATGAGATGTTTGATACCAAACATCCCTACCTTCAGTGAAGCCATCATGTAGGTGGGGGACTCGTAATGACCAGTGTCCAGCACGTACCTAAAATGGCTTCACTGGTCACTTGCTATGTCCGAGAATCGACAGACATACCAGGGGCATAGCTGCTCATGCAACTGTCCCCACACATGTAATATAATGCATCCTGCCTTATGGCTGTAAGGCCTGCCAGACAGAGGGGTGGCTTACATATATTGCATGCTGTGTTAGCGGACATGGCAAACAGGCTGTGGGCCATGTGATGTTTACATTTCATCTCTGCACCAAGTCACAAAGTCTGCAGTGGCAGCACTGTGTACAATTGGTGAGAGGGTCCTTGAGGGTGGCACAGTCTGTGCGTCAGCCCTCATTGTCCTTCTTTAGTGCCCCATGTCCTAGGTACCAAGGGTACCATTTACTAGGGACTTACAGTGGCAACTAAAGGGTTTGGTAATTGGAAAAATGACTGCAGTTTTGGGAGAAAGATCTGGCAGCACTGGGGACTTGTTTAGCAGGTACCCAGTGCACTTTCAGTCGAAATTGCACCAGAAACCAGGCAAATAGTGGTGGGTTAGCATGTCAAAAGAGGCACTTTCCTACACTTAATTACCAATACATCTTAAATCTGCAAATAAAAAAGGCACCTGTACCATTTTATAGAGACTCATTTGTAATTAGGCTGAAGTAGCTTTTCTGTTGCACTGGTAGTATTGGCAGTAAAGCTATGTTCTGTAACGAGGTGGTAACTAAATCCCATTTACTTGTTTATTTTCACTTTCAGATATTGACATTTATAGGGAATCTCCTAGCAAAAAAGAACCAATTGTGACAGCTGGAAAGAACAATGGTATGTATGTATGTATTATACACCCTAAGTATTTCAGAACATTTTAAACCCACACCAGTAATGCAGCATTGTTTTTCTTTAAAGCGAGCTATACTTTTGTTACCGACTGGCTGTAATATAACATCCCATCTCTAGCTAAAATAGAATTTATACATTTTTGAAAAATGCATTCCAGGTGTAATTTGCTCTTTTTAACATTGTTTTATTTAATGGAGACTTCTAGCTGCAGATTCTTTAACTTAGAATTATCCCCAGGTGTCAGCCTGGATCAGGAAATCTTTCTTGCGCAGTTCCCCTGTGCACGGGTAGGTGGTGTCGTTTGGCTCCGTGTGTCGTTGTCCATGCCGGACAGGCTGTGCGCAGTGGCCATAAAGGCTTCAACCCAGTGTGCCAACATCAGTTCTTTTCTTTCCACATCAGTCAGAGCAGATTTGGAAATAACTACCCCAATCATGTTTTTACTTGGTTGTCGACTTTGTTGAAGGTTTTTGAGATCTTTCTCCTGGTGTGGCAGATATGCCCGCTAGAAAAGATGGCATCAAGCCCTGGGGCGTCTGTCACTGATTGTTGTTGGTGACGGACCTACTTCCTTTTTGCTTCTGGTGCCTGGAGCTTGACCACAATGCTAAGACCTTTTTTTTTTTTTTTTTTTTTTTTTTAATATTTATTTTAAAATGTTTACTATAAAACAACAAGAACAGACCCATGAGCTGGATAATGAACAAAGGAAGGAAGTACGGTAGTGTACACATAATATTGCAAGGAACCGCCAAAAGTAAAGCACAGTAAATCAAGGATCCCAGCATGTCTATATCAACAGATTCCGGCAGCCTCCCAGCCACCCAGGAACACAGCTTCAAAAAACACACCACTAGGGTAAACCACACGCAACGCTCACCAGGGCACAAACACGAGGAACATCAACCAACATAAATGTAGAGGCGGCAGAGCGGACACAAATAGCAGGGCCCACCATTGAGCAGCACTATCAGGAAATAACATCCGATCCAATCAATGCAAATGCACGACTTGTCATATGGAGCCAAAGCCCTCACAATTCAAACATGAGAGTCCAAGAAAGAGCAAAAAGTTGCCCAGATATCTCTAGGGCGAGAGCCCACGGGGGCCTGCTCCCAAAAGATTGACAACTGTTACTGACAAAACGCAGCATCACGCAGCCAATCATCCCTTTGCGGCGCCCTGCCCCGCCCCCAACGCATCACCACTCTTCTCTTTGCCAGTAAAAGCAACATGCCCACCAGACGCCTCCATACCGGTGGCACCCCATCCATCAGCCCAAGCACGCACCTCAGCACAATTCCATGCCAGATGCAGAAAATCAGCGTCCGGCGCATAACAACGTGCATCAACCCGCAGGCCCATATCACACAAGCCACAAGGGGTATAATATAACCGGTGAAGGAATTTAATGTGGATGAGCCGCAGTCTGTAATTAGGCGACAACATTCGCATATGTGCACAACAGCTTCTCCACATTTCCTCAGTAATCACCTCCCCAACATCCAGCTCCCATTTAGCCTTAGCAGCCGCAACCACTGCCTTCCGCTGCTCCTGCATGCACCCATACAATGTGGTGATAAGCCTACGCGGTGACTGCGCCCGCCATAGCAACTCGAGCGCCTGACACGTCTAAGGCATGGCCGGGAGACCAGGAAACCGCACGTGGAGCATCGCATAGACATGCAGTAAATATAACCTGTGCAGCCCATTATCAGCTCCAGACCGCAACGCCTCCTCTGGTGAGAGCAGGCACTCGTTCACAAACCAGTCCCCCAGCAATGACAACTCAAAGGCAGCAAGAAACTCTCACAGGCGAGCATCACGAGACATCCTTCCATCTGCCATGTCCAACACCGGCATCGCGGGGGCAGAGGGCACACCCGGCGCACCAAAGCAGCCCAAGCCCCCGAAGTGCACGCCACGGTATCCATCCCCCTCGCATGAGTCCGAAGCATACATTCAAGAACTCTCGTCAGTCGATCCGGCCACACCGAATCGCTCTCAGGCGCAAGATGAGGCAAATACCTTATAGGACGAATCCAAAAATACGTGAAATGGGCCTGTGCACAGTAATAATATCGCTCCAGGTCTGGGGCAGCAAGGCCCCCAATTTCAAACGGCGGCGTCAGCTTCTCCCAGGCAATCCTAGGCTGCCCACCCTAAGCGCACAAAAGCAGATCTGAGCCTCCTAAGGAAACTCACAGTGAGCACCAACGGAAGGTTAACAAAAAGATATAGGAACTTTGACAGCACAACCATCTTAGCAATGCTGATGCGCCCAATAAGTGAAAGTGGCAACGAACGCCATACCTCGAGCATATCCGCCAGCCAAGCCACTAACCTGCCATAATTGTCAAGCCACAAAGTCTCCACATCACAGCTTAGCCATACTCCCAGATAACGGACCGGGCCCTCCGCCCATTTGACGGGGTAATGCAACGAGCAACACGCAGTACCACTAGTAAGGGGAAGCACCACCGATTTAGACCAATTCATCGTGATGCCAGAGAAGCCAACAAATCCAACGACCTTAGTCAGCAGGACATCCAGGTTCACGCCCGGCTCCCGCACATACAACGCAATATCATCCGCGTACATCAAAATTAGAATCGGTTGTTGCCAAAACTGCAGTCCCCTGTGGTTGTGATGCTGCCGTAAATAGGCTGCCAACGGTTCCATGGCGATGGCAAAAAGCAGCGGGACAGAGGGCATCCCTGACGAGTCCGCCGGACCACAGGAAAGGGGTCCAAAATGCAACCATTCAGCCTCAACCTCGCAACCGGATCCGTATACAACAAGCAAATCAATTTGATAAATCGGACACTCATGCCCACCCTGCCCAACAGCGCAAATAAATATGGCCAGGCTATGGAATCAAACGCCTTAGTCTCGTCCAAAAACACAGCAGCAGCCTCATCGTCTACCGAAAGGGCACCGAGAAAAGGTACCTCAAATTATGCATCGTCGACCGCTCCAGTACGAAACCAGACTGGTCCGGGAGCACCAGACGCGACATGAGGGGCTGCAAGCGCAACGCCAACAACTTGGCCAGAATTTTAATGTCCACATTGATCATAGAGAGCGGGCAATATGAATCACAGCTGTAAGGGTCCTTACGCGGCTTAAGGATCGTAACAATCAACACCTCCCTCAAGGATGCAGGAAGAGACCCAGCCTCCAAAGCCTCTGCATATACCTCCAGCAGATATGGAGCCAGAATATCGGCGTACTCTTTATAAAAGGCAGGGGTTAAGCTGTCCAATCCCGGGGCCTTATCACCAGGCAGCCCACCAATAACTGCCTTAATCTCTTCCACCAAGAAGGGTTCATCAAAGTAAGCTCTATGAGCCTCATCACACCAAAGCAGACTAATCTCTGGGAAATAGGCCTGCGCCGCCTCAAGATTTTGCCCAGCGGGGGCAGAGTATAGATCCGCAAAATATTTCGTAAAGACCTTCATGACACCTTCTGTGCCTAGCACCCGTTCACCCCCTGCCCATCTATTCCAGTGACGTAACCACTCACCCAAGGCTTACGCAACATATTCGCCAGTGTCCGCCCGCTCTGTCCCCCTCACCATAGCGCCGGGCCATGGCATATTTACCCAAAAAACAAACTTCCTGGGGCGTGGCCTCCTCATATTGAGAGATTGCCGCACGCAGAGCCGTTACCGTCTCGCCAGCCCAGTCTGCCACCAGTTTCGCCTCCAGCTCCGATATCTGCATCTCCAGCTCAGCCAACTCCCTTCGTAACGCACGAAGCACCCAATGCTGCTTGGAAAGACACTCTCCTCGAATGACCACCTTGAAGGCCTCCCAAAGCGTTCCCGCCGAATCAACCGACCCTCGATTCTCAGCAAAGCAATGCAAGATGGCTTCACGAATCTGTTCTCGAAACACCTCATCACGAAGTGCCCCCTGCGGTAGACGCCAGGCAAACGCAGTACTCTGGGCCCCAGGTATAAAAAGCCGCAACCTGACCGGGGAGTGATCCGAGAGGGTCCAAGCAAAATGCTCCACCGATTGCGTCCACATCTCCACATCACGAGTGCCCAGCCATCGGTCTAAATGAGACCAGCTATTATCCCAGTCTGTGCCCAGGACGTAATGGTTACGTCCTGAGGCACAGTGCTCGTGTGCCCAGGACGTAACCATTATGTCCTTGGCACAGAGCCCAGAGGGAGCGCTAGCGCTCCCTCTGTGGGGTTTCCCCCCCCACTCCCCCCCCAAGGCAGGGATGGAAGGGGAAGCCCATCTCCCCCTCCACCCCTTACCCCCTCCCCCGATTGTCACAAGGCCTCCTCCCATCGCACTGGAAGCTCAGCTGGAGGAAGCCGGAGAGGCTTCAAAGGGAAGGAAATGAATTTCCTTCCCTTTGAAGTCTCTCTCAGCGTTTTAGCAGCCAAATTTATTTTAGGCCATTTCTGCCCCCCCCTGGGGCTGGCTGAGCTAGAGGCCAAAATCCACAGGTAGGCACTTTGCAAAAAACACCTCTGTTTTCTGTGAAAAAATGTGACGTGTCCATGTTGTGTTTTGAGCCATTTCCTTTCGTGGGCGCTAGGTCTACCCACACAAGTGAGGTACCATTATTATCGGGAGACTTGGGGGAACACAGAATAGCAAACAAGTGTTATTGCCCCTTGTCTTTCTCTACATTTTTTCCTTCCAAATGTAAGGCAGTGTGTAAAAAAGACGTCTATTTAAGAAATGCCCTGTAATTCACATGCTAGTATGGGCACCCCGGAATTCAGAGATGTGCAAATAACCACTGCTTCTCAACACCTTATCGTGTGGCCATTTTGAAAATACAAAGGTTTTCTTGATACCTATTTTTCACTTTTTATATTTCGCAAATGAATTGCTGTATACCCGGTATAGAATAAAAACCCATTGCAAGGGGCAGCTCATTTATTGGCTCTGGGTACCTAGAGTTCTTGATGAACCTACAAGCCCTATATATCCCCGCAACCAGAAGAGTCCAGCTGACGTAACGGTGTATTGCTTTCAAAAATCTGACATCGCAGGAAAAAGTTACAGAGTAAAATGTGGAGAAAAATTGCTGTTTTTTTCACCTCAATTACAATATTTTTTTATTTCAGCTGTTATTTTCTGTAGGAAACAATTGTAGGATCTACACAAATGACCCCTTTCTGAATTCAGAATTGTCTACTTTTCAGAAATGTTTAGCTTTCTGGGATCCAGCATTGGTTTCTCACCCATTTTGGTCACTAACTGGAAGGAGGCTGAAAGCACAAAAAATAGTAAAAATGGGGTATGTCCCAGTAAAATGTCAAAATTGTATTGAAAAATTGGGTTTTCCAATTCAAGTCTGCCTGTTCCTGAAAGCTGGGAAGATGGTGATCTTGCCACCGCAAACCCTTTGTTGATGCCATTTTCAGGGAAAAAACCATGAGCTGCCTTCGGCAGCCCTTTTTTCCTATTTTTTTGAAAAAAACAAAATTTTCACTGTATTTTGGCTAATTTCTTGGTCTCCTTCAGGGGAACCCACAAAGTCTGGGTACCTCTAGAATCCCTAGGATGGTGGAAAAAAAGGACATAAATTTGGCGTGGGTAGCTTATGTGAACAAAAAGTTATGAGGACCTAATAAGCGCAAACTGCCCAAAAAATGCTTGGCACAGGAGTGGGAGAAGGCCTGGCAGCGAAGCGATTATGGGCATAGTTAACACATGTGCCCTCTCTCTTATCCCCATGCTTCACCCTCCATAGGTCAACTAGGGCTCCTTCGCACATGACAGTCTTTAACGCCGCAGCAGCAGCAGATTGTCGAGGCCTAGTCGCACTCTCCCGATCTCGCTCCGGATCCAAAACACCATTGAAATCGCCTCCCCAAATCACAGTCTCACTTCCCATTGAGTCAATCAGGCGCCACTCCTCACAAAAAAAGCCAGGGTCGTCAACATTCGGACCATACACCGACACCAGCCGACGGGGCCAATCCAGCAGGGTGCCACTCAACAAAACATAACGCCCCTCTGGATCTACTATCACTCGATGAGTTCGCCACTGCAGCCCCTTACGTAACAGAATCGCCACTCCTCTGGCGTATCGCGAGAACCCCGCACCATGACACTCACCAGTCCACCCAGCCCTCAGCCGATGTACCATGGAAGCGTCCAAGTGCGTCTCCTGAAGCATACATACATCTATATTATGACGCTGAAGGTAAGCGGACATAAACTGCACCTTGCGCTGATCATTCAAGCCATGCATATTCCATGTAAGGCAGTTAACCACCACCATCATCTCCTGCCATGACCCAGCAACATTTCCATACACCCCACCAGCGGGCCACTCGTCGCCGCCTGCCAAACCTATTTACTACACATAGACAATAGCAATAGCTCCCCCAAAAAAACCCACATAAACAGCCAACCAAAGAGCACTCCCACCCTCACCGCCCCCCCCATACGGGCCAAAGCAGACACCCCCACCCATCCCCCCAAAGGAAACATTCAGGGGCCCACAACATAGTTAAGGGACTCATCCAAGGGTTGTGAGCTAGCCATCCAGCCCATCCGAGAACAGACAGGCCGGAGAGGACAAAGGGCAAAAATTACAAAGATACAGACATAGCAGCTTCGAAATAGAAAGGCAAGAGCAGTACAACAACAGCTCCAATCAGACGTCAGGGACCAGCGGCGCGTCAGTGCATAGGCAGTCAGTCAGTGTCACTAAGGCTTGCCCGCTCAGAGCCAGGATTTCCAGCCCCCTCAGTAGCTGAGCGCAACGGAAACGTTATAACAAACTTGCCCGCCAGCTTTGGATCCGTAAAGAAATGCACAGTGCCACCATGTTGTATCCGAAGCTTCGCCGGATATATAAGCAAAAAACAAGCCGCAGTCAGGCTTAAAGAGAGCTTAATCGGCAAAGACGCCTTACGTACTGCCTGCACAGTCGGATTATAGTCAGAAAAAAAATGTAACTCTGTGTTCCCATAGAGCACCGGGCGACACTCCCGGGCCAGTCGCAACACACTATCTCGGTCATGATTGTTTAAAAGGCGGAAAATGAGAGGACGCGGCGGTGTCCCGGGGGGTGCCGAGGTCCCAGCGATCGATGACCCCTTTCCACCACCAGCATATGAGAAGGCTCGCCCAGAAACAAGTCAGCAAGCAGCTTCTCCATGGAGTCCTCCATTCTGCCCATGTCCGTGGACTCAGGAAGACCAAGCATCCTGACGTTATTGCGCCGGGACCGCGCCTCCAAATCTTCATTTTTATTCCTGATAACCTCCAGCACCCGCTCCATCTGCAGCAAGCGCTCTCTCTCACCATGTCTCTGGTCTTCCATCTCCGAGGTATGCGACTCAAGTTGCTCAAAGCAGGTATCGTGCTCGTCCACCCGGGCCCGGATGCGATCCATCTGCTCCGTCAAATGGTCCAGCTTGGCATCAATTCCCGGCAAACTGCTCTTGAAGTCCAAGAACATGGACCGAACTGAAGCGTCCGAGGCCCCTTTATCCATCTGCACCTCTCCAGTCGGTGGCCCAGGGGTGCCCCCCCTTCCTCCTACCACCATCAAAAGAAAGCTTTGCCTGCCACTGCTCCGCCTTGCCCATAGCGCACTCTACCAGGAGCCCAGCCGCTGGCGAACCACCCAACTCCAGTGAGAAGGCAATTCAAACAGATAGTGCAGAGCTCAGTCAGGGACTCCCAGCAGCCAGGTGTCACCCACCAACCGGGGGCAGTGCTCCTCCAGAATCGGGTAAGTATCAGAGGTCCCCAAGCCAATCAATGATCTCCGCAGAAGCGTCGAGTGCAAGCCAGGAATCTCCTGCACACCACCATCTCCTCTCACGTGTCGTCAGCCACCTCCGGCAGCCCAACCAGCAATGGCAGCACTCCAATACAGTGGCCAAAGATCACAACATGCCCAAAAAGGCCCAAGCAGCTCCAAACAATACCGGCCGACACCCCCACCCCCCCCACCCGGCCCGATAGGACCGGCGACCAAGACTATCTGGCCCTCCAGCAAGGCCCAGCGCCAGAAGGCCCAGAGCAGGCCAGCCTATCCTCGTGGCCCGGTCTCCAGCCCCACCGGACAGAGCCCCAGCATTGAATCACGGGGGCCCCCGCACCCCCATAATAGCGCCGAACCAGGGGGCCCCCGCCAGCCTCCACCAAGCCGGCACAGCGTGGCCGTCGACTGCACCGCTCCCAGGGCGGGGCAGGCCCAATCGCCCAGGCCGCGTAACCGCCCGGCCACTCACTGCCAGGCCACGCACCCCGAGGCCGGGGCCGCGTAAATTTCTCTCAGGGGGGGCTGCAGCCCGAAGAGACCGCCGAGGGTCCCCCCCAGGCAGCACTCACCTTGCGTCCCGCGAAAGTGTGCGGCCGAACTGGTGTCCGCAGGCAGGCCCGCCTCCGGCCGAGCCCACCCCACACCGTCCTCCCACAGGCATGCCTGCAGCCGAAAACCGGCGACAGGCAACAGCACCACGGTAATCTGGAGGGCTCCCGGTCCAGGGGGGGGGCCCTCCCAGCGCCACCAAGTCAGGAGAAATGCAAACTAAAAGCCCTAAGTCCGGCAGAGCCTCACACAGTGACGGACATCTTGCCGGCAGGCTAGCTCCGACCCCAAGGCAAAGACCTGCTTGAAGTGCCACGCCATGTACCCCAGTGTAGGAGTATTCCCTCAAGCTCCTTGCTGCTAGACGTGTGACTCTACGACAGGGTGAAGAGGAAGGTCCCGACGGGATCGATTTTCATCTAATTTGTTTGGGTGTTGGGGGGTAAGCACGCAAGAAAAAGAAAAGTAAGACGTCGAAGAGGTCTTCGACTTCTCCCAGTCTGTCAAAGACATCTGACGAGACAAGAGAGTGTTCTCATTCAAGGCCAGGCTCTGCTTTTGAGCCTGCACCTAGCCCTAGCTCTGAGTCTCCTCAGGTTTCCTAAAGCTGGTGCGACACCCTCCCAACTTTGTGAATCTTATGATGCCTTACACCTCATATTTGGGCTGCTTGTTCCTGCTTGCACACCTTCGGGCCCCTTGGGTTCAGGAGGGGTCCCTACTGGTTTCTCCTCTGCGAGTCCACCCCCAGTTCCATTCGGGGCCCTTGAATCCACAGATGGATCTAGACCGACACTGATCGTACCACTTTGACCTTCCCAACGCTGGTTCCAGTGTTGGTGCTCTCTAGCGGTGCTACCCCCATTCTCATCTGACACAAAGCCAGAGGGGCGTCACCCGATGCCCAGGGGAGCCTGGCCTTCCAGGCCAGAGCCTTGGCCTTACGGGCTAGGATTACTGGAAGATTGGGAGTGGGCCCACTGGATCCCGAGCAATACCAGCCCTGCACCCAAAAGTAGACTTGTGTGAGGAATTACAGATGCCAGTGGATGGAACACCTCCCCAGATACTCGCATGGTCTCTCCTCTTACTGTATCTATGGAGGAGGGAGCTTCTTTTGCTATGGTGGGGAGAAGGGCGGCCGAGCCCCTGAACCTCAACCCACCCTCAGTGGCAGTGAAGACTAACTTGACAGAAGTGCTTTAGCGATGAGTAATTCCCTCACAACCACTTCTTCTTTTTAATGAAGCCCACACAAATGTCCTGTTTAGGACTCGGTCCAAGCCCAGCGCAAGGGCTTCTGTGAGCATGGAAATTTTCCACTGCCACTGCCCCATCCCAGGAGACCCTAATTTCCTCATGCAACATCCTACCCCCAGAGAGCTTGGTGGACCATGCCGCCACTTCCTATGTAAACCCCAGTGCATTCCCTACCACGCTACCGGATAGGGAATTTAAAAGGCTGTAGTCCTTAGGAAAGAAAATGTTTTCTTCCACCAACCTGGCAATCGGATCCGTGAACACTGCATGCCTTTTTAGTCCATTACTCCCATGCAGAGTGGGATTAATTTGCGCAGGTGCTGCCCATGATACCAGAGGAGGCCTGAGCCCTACTCTCCCAGGTTGTTGCAGATAGGAGAAATGCAGCCAAGTTTACAATCAGATGTGAGCTGGATACGACTGACTCTTTAGGCACAGCAGTTTCTTTGTTGGTGGCTTTACAGCACCAAACTTGCTGAGAACTACTTTTTTCAGGGGATGTCCAAGCCTTGCTTATAGACATGCCCTTGGGTGTCTTGGGTCTCTTCGTAGACGAGGCATACTCGGCGGTGAAGCACTTCAAGAATAACAGAGCTGCGGCCAGGTCCTTGGGCCTTTTCATGCCACATTTTGTGGCCTCATAAGGAGCTTCCAGCTGTGTTCTTACCCACCCAGCCTCCACTGCATGCAAGCCTTCCAGCCTCTGCGTGACAAGGATGCAGTACACTGAGACCTTGTGGTTCTGGCAGCCAGAGGTCTGTTAAGTCCACCACCTTGGCAGCCGCAGCCTCCAAACCTTTTAGTTCACCCTTAAACCATCTTGCGCAACCAGTGGGCAGCAAGATGTGCACTCACCTGCAGCCCCGGAGGTTCTCTAGATTGTCTTCTTCTTGACTACTCCTCCACCCATGCCACCTAGTTGCTACAGGCTGACAGAAGACCATCTTCTTACTCTGCCAGGAAGTGTCCGTTCTCTTGTCCATGGGAGCCATAGAGAGGGTGCAGATGCCAGAAGTAGGTCTGGATGATATTCCTGGCTACTTTCTGGTGTTTGTGTTTGCCAGATCAGCTGCCCTTCTTCAAATCCCCTGTTGTAAAATGGTTCTTGAAAGGTCTCTAACATATTTTTCTACCTTAACCCTTTATCAGGCCTCATTGGTACCTCAATCTCATACTTCGATTTCTGTTGTAAGGTCCCTTTGAGCCGCTACATAACTGCCCTCTAAGACTATCAACCATCAAGAAAGCCTTTCTTGTGGCAGTAACGTCTGAGCGGAGGGTAAGTGAGCTCCATGCCTTGTCATGTAAACATCCGTACCTAACCATTTTCCCAGACAAGCTGTTTCTTAGCACTAGAGCTCCCTTTGTGCTGAAAGTTGCCACTCCCTTATATGTCGGCTAGACTAACATCCTGCCTACCTTTTATACTCCTCCCTCTAAGGAAAAGGACCAACTCCATCAACTGGCCCCAAAAGAATGTTTTCGTTCCACCTTGACAACAAAAGAGAATTACTGGTGGATTACCAACTCTTTGTGAGGTATGTCGGAGCCAAGAAGCAAAGGGCTGTGCAGAAGCAGACCATCTCTTGGTGGATCATGCTCTGCATTAAAATTAAAATCTGCTACACAGTGGCCAAGAAGCAACCCCCTGAGAATTTGTGTGCTCATTTTACCGGAGTTAAGGCTCCGAACACTGTGTTAGCGCGCAGACGTCTGGTTCTGGACATCTGTCAGGCAGCAATGTGGGGGTCCCTGCACATGTTCACCAAGCACTACTGCCTGGACAATCAGGTCCGTCGGGATGGGCGTTTTGCCTGTTTCGTCCTGCAAGACTTTGTAGTATGAATTTGTATCTATTCTAAGGTAAGGATCTGTGGTTAGAAGTATCTATCAGATTAACTTACTTACCTTCGGTAACACCTTATCTAGTATACACTGTCTAGCTGCGGATACCTTACAGACCCACCCATCCTCCCTGCTGTGTGAACAGATTTCTAGTGTTATGGCTTTCCCCTTTCAGGGCCCTAGTTTCCACACCAGTGGTCAGTGTTCTTTGTGGTTCAGCACTCCTGGCCCAGAAAGTTGCAAAAAGAAACTGATGTCAGCTGGTAAGGGTGGCACCTATATAGGCACACGTTAAACATTAAACACCATGATTCTTTAGGAAGTTGGCTCTGTATGTACTATTTCAAAGTAAGAAAATAACATGCACAGAGTCCAAGGGTTCTCCTTAGAGGTAAGATAGTGGCAAAAAGAGATAATTCTAATGCTCTATTTTGTGGTAGTGTGGTCGAGCAGTAGGCTTATCAGAGGGTAGTGTTAAGCATTTGTTGTACACACACAGGCAATAAATGGGGAACACACACTCAAAGACAATTCCAGGCCAATAGGTTTTTATATAGAAAAATATCTTTTCTTAGTTTATTTTAAGAACCACAGGTTCAAGATTTACAAACAATACTTTAAATGAAAGGTATTTCACTTAGAAACTTTAGGAACTTTGAATTAGCAAAATAGCATATACAGTTTTCACACAAATGGCAATAAGCTATTTTAAAACTAGACAGTGCAGTTTTCAACAGTTCCTGGTGGAGGTAAGTGTTTGTTAGTTTTGCAGGTAAGTAAACCACCTACAGGGTTCAAAGTTGGGTCCAAGGTAGCCCACCGTTGGGGGTTCAGGGCAACCCCAAAGTTACCACACCAGCAGCTCATGGCCGGTCAGGTGCAGAGGTCAAAGTGGTGCCCAAAACGCATAGGCTTCAATGGAGAAGGGGGTGCCCCGGTTCCAGTCTGCCAGCAGGTAAGTACCCGCGTCTTCGGAGGGCAGACCAGGGGGGTTTTGTAGGGCACCAGGGGGGACACAAGTCAGCACAAAAAGTACACCCTCAGCGGCACGGGGCGGCTGGGTGCAGTGTGCAAACAGGCATCGGGTTTGCAATGTAATCCAATGGGAGACCATGGGGTCTCTTCAGCGATGCAGGCAAGGGGGGGGCTCCTCGGGGTAGCCACCACCTAGGCAAGGGAGAGGGCCTCCTGGGGGTCGCTCCTGCACTGGAGGTCGGATCCCTCAGGTCCTGGGGGCTGCGGGTGCAGTGTCCTTACCAGGCGTTGGGTCTTTGAAGCAGGCAGTCGCGGTCAGGGGGAGCCTCTGGATTCCCTCTGCAGGCGTCACTGTGGGGGCTCAGGGTGGTCAACTCTGGCTACTCATGGGCCCGCAGTCGCCGGGGAGTCCTCCCTGTAGTGTTTGTTCTCCACAAGTTGAGCCGGGGGCGTCGAGTGCAGAGTGCAAAGTCGAGCGCTTCCGGCGGGAAACGTGTGTTCTTTCAAAGATGCTTCTTTCTTGGAGCAGAGCCGCTGTCCTCAGGAGTTCTTGGTCCTTTCAGATGTAGGGTAGTCCTCTGAGGCTTCCGAGGTCGCTGGACCCTGTGGAACGCGTCGCTGGAGCAGTTATTTAGAAGCGGGGAGACAGGCCAGTAGAGCAGGGGCCAAAGCAGTTGGTGTCTCCGTCTACTCTGCAGGATTTTAAGCTCAGCAGTCCTTCTTCGTCTTAGGTTGCAGGAATCTATCTTGCTGGGTTCTGGGAGCCCCTAAATACTCGATTTAGGGCTGTGTTTAGGTCTGGGGGGTTAGTAGCCAATGGCTACTAGCCCTGAGGGTGGCTACACCTTCTTTGTGCCTCCTCCCTGAGGGGAGGGGAGGCACATCCCTAATCCTATTTGGGGAAATCCTCCATCTGCAAGATGGAGGATTTCTAAAAGTCAGAGTCACCTCAGCTCAGGACACCTTAGGGGCTGTCCTGACTGGCCGGTGACTCCTCCTTGTTTTTCTCATTGTCACCTCCGGCCTTGCTGCCAAAAGTGGGGCCGTGGCCGGAGGGGGCGGGCAACTCCACTAGCTGGAGTGCCCTGGGGTGCTGTAACAAAGGGGGTGAGCCTTTGAGGCTCACCGCCAGGTGTTACAGTGCCTTCAGGGGGAGGTGAGAAGCACCTCCACCCAGTACAGGCTTTGTTACTAGCCACAGAGTGACAAAGGCACTCTCCCCATGTGGCCAGCAACATGTCTGGTGTGTGGCAGGCTGCTAAAACTAGTCAGCCCACACTGGAAGTTGGTTAAGGTTTCAGGGGGCATCTCTAAGATGCCCTCTGGGGTGTATGTTACAATAAAATGTACACTGGCATCAGTGTGCATTTATTGTGCTGAGAAGTTTGATAATAAACTTCCCAGTTTTCAGTGTAGCCATTATGGTGCTGTGGAGTTCGTGCATGACAGACTCCCAGACCATATACTCTTATGGCTACCCTGCACTTACAATGTCTAAGGTTTTGCTTAGACACTGTAGGGGCATAGTGCTCATGCACTTATGCCCTCACCTATGGTATAGTGCACCCTGCCTTAGGGCTGGAAGGCCTGCTAGAGGGGTGACTTACCTATACCTATAGGCAGTGTGAGGTTGGCATGGCACCCTGAGGGGAGTGCCATGTCAACTTAGTAATTTTCTCCCCATCAGCACACACAATCTGGCAAGCAGTGTGTCTGTGCTGAGTGAGGGGTCCCCAGGGTGGCATAAGACATGCTGCAGACCTTAGAGACCTTCCCTGGCATCCGGGCCCTTGGTACCAGGGGTACCAGTTACAAGGGACTTACCTGGATGCCAGGGTGTGCCAATTGTGGAAACAAAAGTACAGGTTAGGGAAAGAACACCGGTGCTGGGGCCTGGTTAGCAGGCCTCAGCACACTTTCAAATCATAACTTGGCATCAGCAAAGGCAAAAAGTCATGGGGGTAACCATGCCAAGGAGGCATTTCATTACAGATGCCACCTAGGTATAATTCTAAAGTGAGGAATCTGCACCTATATAGTCTCTGACAGATAAGGTATTATTGAAGATAAGAAACTTTAACTTGTTCTTCAGGAAGCAGTTCCCCACCCTCTCATATAAAAGCAGCTTCCCCTTTCATTTTGAGGCTGTTATGCGGACTCCAAACCCGCCAGCAGTGCTGAAGGCAGCGCTGTGCTGCTAAAATGCAAATTCAGGTCCTTTGACGAATGTAAATGAAGCTGCGGCACTGTTGGTGTTCCGATGCTGGAATTTATTTTGCCTGCAAGCTATAATACCCCTCAACCCTCCTCCCCCCGCTCCCAGGGCAAGTTGATGCTTGAGGAGGGGGTGTTGGGCCACCTACCCCGAACTGCATTCCCTGAAGCCTCATCCAGCAGCGTCCCAGTTACCTCATCCTCCCAAGGATACTGCGATTCTCTACCCAGATGATGACGGGCATACCTTGTCTGCACTCTCCGAGACAGGTAACATAATTTTGTTTTCTCCAGGCGGGAACAAGGAAAAAGCTGTATTGGAGCCAGAACCCGCCAGTACACAGTATGGTGGGGGCCGGCGGTGGCCACAGGCGCCTTAAGGCTCCATGCCCTCACCGCAGCCCCCAACGAAGGAGACATTGTGGATGCACCAGGTGTCACAACGAAGAGACGTGGATGCAACAGGTGTCATTTTACCAATCCAAAGCTGTAATACTGTGCCTGGAGTAGTGGAGGGTTCTCCATCCGAACCGGTCAACTCTATGCCTTCATGCGTGGAGATTGAGTGCTGACAGTTAACAGCCTTCGACCTTCCTCCCGAAGCCTGTAATGTTATTTTGGCAGCCAGGTGTTCCTGCACCAAGACGGTATGTGCCTGGTAAAGATTTGTAAAATATTGTACAGTGAAGTCTATAGATCCTCTTTCTGCTTCTTTCTCCGATGTTCTTTTCATTCTGTACCTTGCCCAGCAGGGCTCTGCTCTGGGCACTCTTAAGGGCTATTCTTTCTGCTTTGTCTGGTTTTCTTCGGCTGCCTGACCAACCCTCTTTAAGAAACCTATTTACAATAGGGGATTTAAATTAAGGGCTTGTACACGTTTCCACCTTTGCCCTTCATTTTGCCTCAGTTGGAACTGAACCTGGTTCTTACATTTCTGATGTGTGCTCTGTTTGAGCCACTTCATAATAGTCCCCTCAGCCTTCCCACCATCAAAACAGCCTTTCTCGAGGCCGTAAAGTCTGCCCCGAGAGTGAGTGAGCTGCAGGCTTTGTCATCCAAGCCTCCATAACTCCGTGTTTCCTGATAAAGTGGTGCTTGCACCCGTGCCTCTTTCCTCCTAAAGGTGGTGACCCCATTTCATTTGGGACAGACTGTTACTCTGTCCACCTTCTTTGTTCCCATGAATCCCTATAAGAAAGTGGAGCTTCTCCATTGGCTGGACCCAAAAAGAGCGTTGTTGTTCTACCTTGACTGCACAAAACAGTTCCGGATGGACCACCAACGTTGTGGGATATGTGGGAGCAAAGAAAGATCAGGCAATACATTTCGCGATGGGCCGTTCTCTGTACAAATTTGCTACGCAGTGTCCAACAAGGGCTTGGGGGTCCATTTCACCAGGGGTAAAGCTGCGCAGTGTTCCTGTCCTGGTCATTTGTCAGGCAGCAACATGGACATCACTGCGCACATCTGCAAAACATTACTGCCTAGGGAGGCAGGTCAACAGAGATGGGCAATTCATCCTTTTGGTCAAGCAGGACTTCCTAGTGGGGGCCAGGACGGTATGGCTTGGGTCTATTCAAAGGTAAGCAATCGGAACATAGAAGTGTATATCGGGTGAACAAGTTACCTACCTTCGATAATGCTTTACCTGGTAGAGACTATATTTAGCTGCATATTCCTTACACCCACCCGTGCCCCCGTTCTGTAGACTCATTTATAAGGGTTGGGGTCATTTCTTTCAGGGCCCTAGTTTGGGCACACAATCGTCAGTTAATTTCATGGCTTTGCACTTCTGACGTGGAAAGTTGTGGAAAAAGTATTTGATGTCTACGCACCTGGGTGGCACCTATATAGGTGAATGTGACATCGCATTTGGCACCGATGATACCACGCAGAACCAAACAAAGCCACCTGGGGGTGCGTGCAGGGGCACTGCTCAAAGGAAAAGTTTCTGGATACAGCCTAATGCCTGAGAAATTCAAAGGTAGGGAATCTGCAGCTACCAGATAATGCGTTACAGAAGGTTAATAATTTGTTCTATGATCTCGTGGAACTCGTGCGGGATCATGAATAGTAAAAATGAGTTCACAATATATTCTATTAGTAGGAATGGATATAGTGGTGCTTGTTTTTGAGAGAAAGTGTATAAGAGATAAGTACTGTCAATAGTCAACGGTTAATTCCTATTTAAAAAAAAAGAAAAGTTACTATCTAACGAGCTAGTGAAATACATGGACGATAGCAAGCATTTAGCTGCTCTTATGAGAGTCTTGCATGAGTTTGTAAGAAGGAAAAAAAAGGGAAACAGTGCATTCATATATCAAATGATAGGGTAGCTCTGAAAAGAGCTATTTTTGTTTGAAAACATTTTTTTATAGTTGTTAAAAAAAATTTTTTTAACACTTATGATATCTTTGGGTATAAATTGTTTTTTTTTTTTTAACCAAAAACATACAACTTGAGGTGTGAAACAAACACCAACTGTATCATCTTAAAAACGGAAAGGGAAAAAAATTCCCGTAAAAGTAGTGCCAGGGGGTTTGGGGGGGTGGTGGCGGGGAGGTGTGGAGTCACTTGTACGTTTGGACAGGATTGTCCTGGGCAGACCTGCTTGAAGCAAAAATGATCTTGCACAAGCCGCAAAAAAAGTTTATTCAAAAAGCATAGTTATTGTGCACCTGTGTACTTAGAACCTGGGCAGGCAGGCACATTATCTCCTGGAGCAAATGAAGTTGAAACCCTTGTAGAGTTGTCTAGCTCTGCAGCATGAACCAACTCTGCCTGCAAGCCTTTGCAGATGCACGGAATTCAGATGTCTACACATGCCTGTGGTACCCTTGCTATATTGTTTATTTATGCTTCCTCGGCTAAACTCTTTCCTGCAAAGTTTACAGGTGACGCACGTTGCATAAACCTTCTTGGCACCTTGGGTGGCTGGACTGTTGCAGAAGTCCCAGGCTGTTCATCTGAATCAGAAGAAGACAGATTTCTCTTCAAAGCCAAACAGGGAAGGAGAGCAAGCCAAATATGTCTGCTTTCAGCAAAGTCCAAGAGTGACGTAAACCAAAAAGGGTGGAATCTATGTCTTCTAAATAGACATCCATATGAACTAATCAGAATCCTTCCTTAGGGTGTGCTTCCTCTCCCAGATCTTTCAGCGTGAGGGTCTCACGAGTGTCTTGCGAAACCATAAAAAAATACTTCCTTGGTATGTTGTATAGAGCAGTACACAATTCTTTCTTTTTTAATATTTTTATTTTGCTTTGTAAGTCATTATACCAAGGGCTCAAATAGTTGCCCATTACAAAGAAGGAAACAGTTTGGAAGATCATCATTACAACCGACACCAACATAATTCAACAACAGTAACCCAACGGTGCTGTGGGAGGCATCAATATATTGACAATCATAATAAAGCAAGATGCTTTAGTTATTCGTTCTGGTGTGGCAGGACTTAATTAGTCTCATCATGTATATCCAGATCTTAATATTTAATCCAATCTCCCCATGTCTTGTTAAATTTGCATGGACAGCCTCTGCTCTCATAAGTGATCCTTTCTGCCTCTATATATAAGTCCATCCCTCTTTTCCATTCCCATATAGTTGGGGTCTCAAAAGCCCCCCCCCCCCCCCCAGTATTTAGACAGTCTTTTAGTTACCATCAGGCTCTGATTCTGGAATGATAATTTAACTCTGGCGAGGTCCACCTAAGTGTGTATGCCTAAGAGTGTATACTTCGGGTCGTGACATAATGTTGCTGCCCCTATCATTTTGTGGATTATTTTTTTGCCAGGATGTAATAAAATTGTCCCCTCTGTTCTCTACGGCAAAGGCATTCAGGTGATGCTGCCCTCCCAGTTTTGTGCAGTCGTGCCCTATTATAATAGATTCAATTAAAGACTTTCAGCTGTATAAGCTGCAGCCTGGATTAATTGCGACTTCCCTTGGGAACATTAACGCTGCTTCCCAGTCCAAATCTTCCATCTCCCTAGTTCGTTCTCCCATTTATTTCTAAGCTTTTTAAGGGTGTTTGGCATATTTTTATTGATGATCTTATACAGAAAGGAAATCGCCTTTTTTATTATTTCCCCGTCAGAACCCTGCCTTGCAAGGGGCTACATTCTGGGAGTTCTGCAGGTATGTCTTCAGCTTTCCAGACATGCTTAAGTTGCAGACATTTAAAATGTTATGTTTGCTGGAGGGTAGGGATAAAAAGGGTATAAGGAAGCCTCCTTACGCAATTCATTATTGACCTTAAACAACATGTGAAATGTTCTATTGTGTTCAAAATTATAGTAAGACACTGTAATTAACTTGATTCTAAATGTACAATCTTACAAGTGGTTCACAAGGGCCAAACAGGAAGTAGACCCCCTCAGAGTCCACGCAGGGGATTGTACGTCCAGCTCTTACAAGCATCCTGCAAGACCATCTCTTAAAAAAATAATAATAATATCTAATGTTTTATTCACTGCTCTATTGTAGATTAGCATTAAATAACACATTTGCTTAAAAAAAGAAATCCTAGAAGTTCACTGAAAAAACAAAGGTTAAAGTAACATTATAGTTAAGTGTATTAAAATATCTGTTTTTGTTTATAAATAAAAATAAATCTTTAGAAATTCACTGGAAAAAAACTAATATTAAAGTAACGTTATAGTTATCCCTTGCTCCTCATTTCTGTGGGGCGGTGCGAGGCACCGGGTGGCATTGCAAAGCTGTCGTAGAGGGGCATACGATGGGGGACTGGGCATGGCTGATCCATATCTGTATTACTTGGGGGCTCAAATCCTGGTCGTTCATGATTGGTTCAACGGGGGATGGACGGACCCATCCTATCAGGTAGAGCTAGAGGCGTTGGGGTTTCCTCGTATTCTAGACTTCCTCTATGGCGCACCAATTCCCCGAGACTTAGAGCCAGTAACTAGAGCGGTCTTTCTTGCATGGTGCGTGGCGCTATGGCACACTGGATGGAACAATGTCGTCACCCAGCAAACTCCACTGTGGCAAGGTGAATGGCTGAATGAAACGGCCACACTGGGGGGGCTTCAC
This sequence comes from Pleurodeles waltl, assembly GCF_031143425.1. Classification (NCBI taxonomy): domain Eukaryota; kingdom Metazoa; phylum Chordata; class Amphibia; order Caudata; family Salamandridae; genus Pleurodeles; species Pleurodeles waltl. The sequence continues at coordinate 1,008,646,885 of NC_090447.1, read as the reverse complement.
CAGGTGGGACACACTGGACATCTCCCTAGTGGGAGACGTATGGAAAGGGAACACACTGAAGTCCTTCCAGGAATTACAGTATGAGTTTCAGCTGTCCCCAACTCAGTTCTTTAGATACCTTCAACTCCGGCATGCCCTGAGTACGCACCTGAATGGTGCTGACCCAGTACCGGAATTCATCCCACTTGAGGTTAAACTGCTTATGGGTAGCTTGGGGAGGAAAGGTGTATCCCAAATTTACAGAATGTTAATAAACAGCGCCCCCGGGGACCTGAGCCACCTTAAGAGTGGGCGGGGCCGCTTGATGAAGCCGAGTGGGCGGAGGCTTTGATGGCTCCTCGGTCACTGGCGGTGTCGGCGAGGTCGAGGGCGATACAATTCTATTTCCTACACAGAGCATACTTCTCTCCCGACAGACTGCATAACATGGGCCTCTGGACCTCTGTCCAATGCCCGCGGTGCACTCGGGGACCGGACGATTTCTTCCACATTGTATGGTCATGTCCTGTGATACAGGTGTATTGGGGAAAGCTAAATCAAGAGTTGAATAAAGTACTAGGAAAGGCACACTGTTGTCCCCAAAAATGGTTCTATTGGGTACGATGGAGGAGCTGGAGGGCTCTAGAGCCGACCGAACATTTGTTGGAATGGCCTTGCTGGTGGCAAAGAGGGACATTGCAGCCGTCTGGAATACCGCCAGGGTTCCTTCCCTCCAGAAATGGAGGCGTGGAGTGGACTGGTGCACAGCACAAGAAAAAGTGGTGTATGAATCAAGGGCTGTCCCCACAAACATGGAAAGGTGTGGGGGAAGTGGACAGGCTTACTCGTTTGAAGCCGAGCCAGTGGTTGTGCGTTCCTGCATTTTTGTTTTTGTTACCTTAAGTAGCACTAACAATAACCTATGTGTTCTATATCAAATGGATGCATACCAGAATTGGTAATACCCCCTTGTACCGGTGCAGGTTGTGTTGAGTTTTTCCTTTTTGTGGTGTTTGTTTCTCATGAAAAGCAATAAAAATGTGTTTATAAAAAAATAAATAATGTAACGTTATAGTTAAGGGAATTTCTCAGTGGCCTCCTTATTGTTTTGAACTAAACAAAAACACAGTAATTCAGCATTTATAGTTAGCAGCACTAATTATAATTTGCGCTGCACTGCTTATGGCCTAACATATGACATCACTCATGACATATACTATAACATAATTTATGACATCATTGATGACATCTCAAATGACATCATTAAATTTTCCCACCTCAGCTCCTTCCTGGAAAGTTTCAAGGTGATCTGTCTCAGAGCACGTTTTCCCCGTGCATTTTTCCTTAGGAAAATAAGACACAGCTATAGCCATAAAAAGCTGAACAGAATTACACCATGTAGGAAGCTGGCTCTATGTAGTGTTTCAATATAGGGGTACACCATGCAAATAGTCCAGTCAACCCTTATTGGCTTACAGGGCTTAAATTGAATAATCCCAAATGCTCTTTTTCTGGTAGTGTGGGCAAGAAGTTTATGGGGTACTGTTAAGCATTTGTTGAACACATAAATGAGACACACTCAAGAAGAAACTCGAGACCAGTTTAGATAGGTAACAGTATTGGACTTTAGACACCGGATCTTCAGGATCAGCTAAGTACTTTAGACATTTTTCGATTGTAGAACATCACAGTTGTCCAATATCAGGCATGAGCTTGAATGCAGTAATGTTATCCTATGAGAGAAACATTCACTGTATAGGTATACTTGTAAACAGTTGTGGAAGATCTCCTTTGGGTTTAAGGTGCTTAGGTCCAAGAAACCACCAGAAGTTCAGGGCACATGGTCCTTGGGAGTCCAGGTGCAGAGGTGGTGGTTGCGTTGGCCTCAAGCACTACAATGTTGGGCTGTTAAAGTTTAACGGGACCTGTCAAACAACAGGGTCTGCAAGGGGTAACTTTGGGAGGGGTCCGGAGGAACCTAAATGGGGGTGGGATCCACTCATGGGAATCCCTGGCCCAAAGGGAAATCAGCAGAAGATGTGTTCTCGGGCTGTAGGGCTCAGGTGCAGAGGTGCTGGCTAGGGGGCCACTTGGAGATAGAGGCTCTTGCAGTTCTCAGTAGTACCTGCAGAAGAGGAAAAAGAAACACAGAACATTGACTTCTAGTATGTAGCTGGCCTCTGTTGAGGTCCCTCGACATGCAGGTAAGGTTTTGCGGCAGGGGTGTTCTGGCTGAACACAAGCAAGCCTTGGTACTTGCAACTGCTGGTGGTACCCCAGGTATTGGTGCAGGGAGGCTCTGGGCAGGCTCAGCGACTCAGACTGTATCCCTTGACAGGGCTGCACTCCTTGACACTCTGGATCCTTTTTCTGGTGAGTGTCTTCCTCTGTAGACCCGATGGGTCAGCAAAAAAGGGCACCGGACAGCTGCGGTTGGTACCTGAAGGCTGCAGGGAAGTGGTTCCTCCACTCCAAGGGAGAGATTCTGGCTCGTTGGTGAAGTTCTGCTGACCTTCCAAGGCTTTTGGAGGGTACACAGCTGCAGGGCGAGTTGGGTCTTTGTGATTGTCAGGACAGGAGCAGGTAGGCAGGGTTCAGCGCCAGAGTCCACAGCCAGTCCACAATTTTCATGTTGGTTGGCTCTTCTTTGTCCTCCTTCTTTGGTCAGTTCAATCTAAGTTCCTGGTGTCGGGGGGGACCTAAATATTGAATATAGGGGTGTTCCGGCGAGTGTAGGGTAGTAGCACCCCATAGATGACCACCTCCTGTGGGGAGTGAGCATAACCCTGTCCCAGACTTCCTAATTCCACCCGTTTCAAATAGTAGAACCCTTCCTATATGGTGCACATCAGGCAGCCCACCTTAGGAGGGTGACTAGCCTAGAGGTGCAAAACTCCTACTGCATAGTTAATTCCCTGCCTGTCTTGGTACCAAATGGGCCTCAGGGCAGTGGGTGGCATTAGCCAGGTCTGGAGGCTGTAGGTACCTAGGGTAGCTTGTACCAGGGACTTACAGGGGTGCTACAGTGTATGCTAATTGTATACAAGTAGACCATTTTACAAGTCTAGGGGAAAGAACCCTGGCAATGAGGCCTGGCTAGCAGGGATCCAGTGCACTGTCAGTCGAAAACCAGCATCTAGTAGGTCAGATGGGAGCAAAAAGGGGGGGACAACCTGCAAAAATCCTGGTTTCCTACCTGACCTTATTTCCCAACCTGCCCCCAGCCAGCACACCCAGGAGACTCAGCCCAACCCTAGGAGAGCTTTCCTGGTGTTCAGGCGATGAAGATATAAGGAAACTTTCTGTATGATTCCAGGGCATACTCTGTCTCACGTGCTCCTGTCAAGGTCACTCCCTTTGGGAAGCTGACCCGTCTCTACAGGGATAGGACCCATTTTAAATTGAACTTTTACTACAGCTGGACCTTTTTCTTCCTCCTCTTTTATCTTGGTAGTGAGATGTCCATCTCTTGTGTCCCTAACTTGGTTAGGGCAACACCCAGCGTACGCACAGGTTTCCCAACACTTGAGTAACCCCACCATGACCAAGAAGTTCAGGGGGGTCTAACTTGGTTTTGGCTGTGGGGGTCTGGCTCCCATACCAAGTACAGTGCTGCCATGAAGAGTAGCACCCAGCAGAGGCTACTGACAACTGTCGGAATCCAGAACCACACCTTAACCTCTCCACTGACAGGTGGATAAGCTCTTTTAGATCATCTGTGGGCATTTGGAATCTCTCTTGCTGTTTAAAGTGCAGGGCTACCACATCCTGTGGCAGACACCCTTCTTCCACTCTTCCTTTTGTCTGGGCAGGGACAATACCCTTTTTGTGCACTACCTGCATGACTGTTCAGCACTTCTTGAGAACAGAAGAAGCCTTCCCAGTGCCAACTCCGGGCTTTGCCCTTACTGGGTCAGAAAGCCTTTGATTCGCTGGATCTCTGTTTAAGAGTGGCTTCCCTTTCCCCTTCTTTTTCCCTTTCTTTTTAGACTCCAGTTTCCTAACTGTAGGGATTGGGCTGGGATCTGTGATTAGGGAAGTGCCCTGGGCGTCCACCCCTTCTGGGACGAAACCAACCTCTGGGAGGTCATTGCCTAGGATACAATCTAAGGGGCGGTCAGAACTGGACACCACCTTATACCCTCCCTCCTCAGGGGCTACCCTTTCCTTTCTTGTCTGTCCTGGCACATATTTATCTGGGTACACTAACCTCTCCACCAGTATGGTGTGACTGGCACGTTTCCTTCAGGCCAGTGGCTGAGATCTCATTCACTTGAATGGAGTAAAAGTGCCTACTTCCATCCTCAAGGATCACCATTTTGCCATCTGGGCCTACTTCCCAGTTAAATGCATTGAGGACCTCCTCATCGAAGGTGTCCTATCCTATGGATACACTGCATAGCCCAGTTTTGCTCACTTTCTTGGCACAGGCTGGGTCTCCCGCTGTAGTGACCTGGCTGCTGGTAGTCAAAAACGCATCCTGTTATCCAAAATGTTTGTAAGCACTGAATTCCCCTGCTTCTGCTTGTCGGAAGCAGTGAAGGATGGTTTCTCCTCTTCTTTAGGGATCTGGGGTTCTGAGTGAGTTTCTTTTCTGGGTTTCCCACCTCCCTCCTTTGCCTCATTGTGGGCCTGACCACACAATCCCTCCTCACCCCCCCCCTCACCTCCATCCCCCCCTCACCTCCATCCCCCCCTCCAACCCCCCCCACCCCCCCTCCATCCCCCTGTATTTTTTGGGTATTCTTGTCCTTACCCACTCATTAGCTTTCTTAGCCAGCTTTTTGGGACTGGAAAGAGATGACTCTACCAGATGCTGCTGTAACTTGTCTGATGTACAGTTTGTCAAAATGTGTTCTTTTATAATCAAATTATAAAGCCCAACAGAATCCTGCATCTTGTTATCTTTTAACCAGCCACCCAGCGTTTTGACTGACAAGTCAACAAAATCTACCCAGGTCTGACTTGAGGTTTTGTGAGTCTCACTGAACTTAAATCTGTACTCCTTGGTGGTGAGTCCAAAGCCCTCATTCAGTGTATCCTTAGGACTCCCCATCTTCCTCATTCAGTGTCGGAAGTCTTTTCCTGCCCTTGCCTGAGAAAACTCTGAGCAGAGCGCCCCAACACGTTTGGTTGAGCTTGCTCATTTTACAAGCCCACTCCAATGTTGTAAACCATTTTGTGGTATCATCACCCTCAACATACTTGAGGAAAATCCCTTTGGAGATTTTAGGCTCACAAATCATCTCTCTCCCGGTTTACTTTGTTGCTGCCACCATTCAGGGTGCTAGCTCCAACTCAGCCCTTTCTTTGTCTGTGGCTAGGATTTTGGCCTCAAGGGCTACTGTTTTGGCTAGTCTTTCCTGCTCTGGCTTACCGGCAGATAACTTTTTAGAGTAGAGGTTTCTATTGTTTTCCTCTCCCTCTGGGGTATTGGAAGGTAGACCTTCCCCATGAGTACTGTTGACAGCCTCCTATTCACTGACTGGGTCTTCTTCAAGATTGTGTTTTCTTCTCTTGACTGGGCCCTGTCAAACTCGGCAATCAACTCCTCAAGTTGTGCCTTGGTTGGCTTAGACCCAGTTGTCATTTTGCAGTCCTTATAGTCTTTTTAGCTGCTTCAAACTAAGATGCAGGTAAGTAGTGAGGTTGAGTTTCTCGACTCTTGTAGGTAGCTGGCTCTTTATACGATATATCAAAATGAGATATATTGTGCAGAGTCCCGGGGTTCCCTTACCAGTGGTTAGGGGTTTGCTCTAGCAATCCTAAGGTGCTCTTTTAGGGGGTAGTGTGGTCAAACAGCCTTAGGCTTATCATAGAGGAGTGTTAGACATCTCCAGATACACACACAGTCAATAAATGAGACACACTACTCAATAATCAATCCTTCAGTCATAGCATTTGTAAAGCACAGCAGAAACACCCCTACGGTTATCTGTGTGCTGAGAGTGCCAAGTCACGTCTTGAGTCTTCTTCTGAAGTCCGCCAGAGAAGGAGCTGATCCATCTGAATATTTGGCAGAGCATACAGAGGATGTAGAAGCAAGAGGCAGCAACTGAGTTTACTTGTCGTTTCATGGAAAGTTGGCAGTCGAGGATGATGCTGAGGTTTTGTGTGTGGTCTGATGGAGAGGGCGTTGATCAGAGCTCCCTTGAATACTAGCTGTGGTCCCATACAGAGGTGTTCTTCCCAAAGATTAGGACTTCTGTTTTGCCCGTGTTTAGTTTGAGGCAGCTGTTTTTCATCCATGTTGCTACGTTGGTCATGGCATTGAGGAAGTTGGCTTTGGCATTGTGGGGGTCTTGGGTGAGTGAGAGGATTAGTTGAGTGTGGTCGACGTAGGAGACTATATTGAGTCCTTAAGATCTGACGAGCTCTGCAAGGAGGGGGGGGGGGGGGTCATGTAAATGTTGGACAGGGTTGGGCTGAGGGAGCATCCTTGGGTATGCCACAGGTGATGTTCTTGGGTGTAGAAGTGAAGGGAGAAAGGCAGATGCTCTGCATGCAGCCATGGAGGAAAGAAGTGACCCACAGAGGCGTTTTGTTGGATGTAGTACCCAATCAACCCAAGGAATGGCCTGACTTAGGTCTGGGTGGCTGGAGCTTCCCAGTCGAGAATTGTCTGGATCTTGGGTTGTAGTGGTTGAACTTGGCTTCCCCCTACCAGGCGCCCCAAGTATTCAACCTTGCCTTGCCCTATCTGGCACTTGCTTGCCTTGATAGTGAGGCCTACTTCACAGAGCTTGAAGAAGCAAGTGCAGGAGCAGTGGTAGTCCTATGGGGTATAGCTTCAGGGTACTCGGTGGCATGATCAACTACCACCAGTATGAATATGTTCCCTGATGCTGTTGGAGGGTCTTGGGGTCTAACAGGGGTCCACTCCTAACTTTTCAAAGGGAACCTCAACAACTAGAAGTGGACTTAAGGGGGGCTTGAGGTGGCCACCTGTCTTGCCACTGGCTTCAGAGGTGATACTGGAGTGTAAAATAAATCAATAAAAATCCTTCACCTTCTGGGACATACTTGGCCAGTGGAAGTGAGATGCCCAGCTTGGGAGTTGTCATGAGCCAAAGTGAGCTAGAACTCTCTCTCTCTCTCTCTCTCTATATATATATATATATATATATATATATATATATATATATATATATATATATATATATGAGGCACTGCCACTTTGTTAGTGGCACGAGGTTTGGGGTCTCTGGCCACCATGAGTCCCTACTCCCATTAGGTTCTCTGGGAGCCACTGACATCTCCATTTTCCTTTTGAGCAGCTTGCGGTCTCAGGCTCTCAAGAGTGGTGCAGGTCCTCTGTCCCTGGCACAGCTCTTCCCTATAGGGGTCCTCTAAGCCCCTTTGAGGATCTTAGGGTCAAACGTTTCTTGTTTCTCCTTATTTAAAATGTTTCTGCCACCAGAGATGGATCCTAGGCCCATCTCAGCTCTTTACTTTTCTGTAGCTAAGAGTCTAGACTCTAATTCTATCCTCTTAGCTAGTTTATGGTGTTCAGCATCTTCACTGTCTCCAACTCCGGGGGTCCTATCAGAAGTGCCTCTTGCTGTGTTCACGTCAGTGGTGTTGTAGAGGGATTTATCATCCTCTTCCACCTCCTGTTCTTTCTTACTCTCAGGAGGGGCTACTGTGCTTGCCTCGGCTGTATCATTTTCTGCAAGCAGTTGTGTAGATAGACTTAATTTGAGCAACCTTAAGGTTTTTTTAGGGGCCCAGGTTGAATTCCTTGGATAGTCCAGGCCCCTTGATAAAAAAAAAAAAAAAAAAAAAATTGTTATATGGAGAGCCAGCTTCCTACTTTGGTGACACAGCAGTGGGGTGCAAGACTTGACATTTGCTGTAGCACTTAGTTAATAGGTGGTATCACTAAGGAATCATCCCAAATTGTACTTGGTTAGGAAATTTATTTCCAATCTTCAATTTTTTTTAAATTAATTTATTTATTTTTCTTTCTAAATTGTTTAAAAATAGCTGTAGGGCCTTGTGCTAAGTTTTCCAGTCCAAACTGTTTAGAATTTAGAATACTTTAGTTAGTTAGGCCTTTTAGTAGTTCACTAACATTTGTTTTAAGGTTCTAAAGAGGTCCCAACTACTCTAAAACCATGAGTGAGGCCGCAGGTACATCCTAAACCAGGCCCTCTGACATACCTCTGTAAAAAAATAAATAAAAAAAAAAAAAAATTGTACCCCACTGCTGTGCCACCAAAGTAGGAAGCTCGCTCTCTATATGATATATCAAAATAAGATGCGGACCAGAGTGGCAGTCTTGACCCACTTCTTCCTGGGCTGGGACGTTCGGGTGCAGTGGTGCTCTCGCAGTGTTTTTAGCAGTCCAGAGTCCTCTTCAGCAGTTCTTGGGTGCCTGCAATTGTGCAGAGGAGCAGCTCCGCTACTCCATGGAAGTTCCCTTGTGCTAGGGTGAAGGCTGGCAGTCTTCCCGGGCTTTTGGAAGTTCAGCTGCTGGAGGGCGAGGCAACTTAGGCACGGTTGTCGAAGCTGGCAGACAGGTTGGCGCCAAGTTTATCCCTTGTCTTTACTTCTTACTTTTGTGTCTCTGGAGTGTCCTCCTTCAGGTCAGTGGAATCTGCTTGTCTGGTGCCAGAGGCTCCCCTAAATACTGAAGTTGGGGGTGTTGTAACAACTGTAGGGCAGTAGCCAATAAGCTACTTACCTCTGGGGGTCACTTCCCGGCGGAAGTGGCCTTAACCCTGTCCCAGAGTTCTTAAATCGGCCAACACCAAGATGGCAGATTTCTAAATGTTGTGACTGCATCAGGCAGCGCACCTTAGGGCTGGGACTGACCGGAGGGTTGGACACACTTCTCTGAATACTAAATTTCCGGCCTGTCCAGGTGCCAAATGGGCCCTGGGGAAGGGGTGTTGGCATCTCACCTTTGAGGTAAATCGGATCTGCCTACCAAGGACAGTAGGCTTCTTTGAAGCCCCCTGCTGTGGAATGCAGATTCACAGGTCATCCTTCCAGGTGGGGTGTGTAAACAACTCTCCCAGAGCAGGCTTCGTTTTCTGACTGCCCGAGAGCAAAGGCTTTGACCCTAGGGGGTCAGAAGCATGTCTGGTGTGGCAGGCTGGCTGAAACTTGTCAGTCTGCGCTCTGGTAGTTTGTAGATTTCCAGGGGCACCTCTAAGGTGCCCTCTGGGTGCATATATTAATAAATCCATCACTGGCATCAGTGAGAGTTTATTAATACAAGATGTTTGAAAGGTATCAGTGAAGCCATCTTGTACCTGGGGAACTCATATTGACCAGAGTCCATTACATGTAATTAGAATGGCTTCCCTGTCCACTCACTATGCCTGAGAATCGACAAATACATAGTAGGGGCATATCTGCTCTTGCAGATATGTCCTCATGTGTAATATAATGCACCCTGCCTTAGGGCTGTAAAGCCTGTTGTATGGGTGACTTACATTTATTGCATGCAGTGTTTAGGGAACATGGCACACAGGCTGTGTGCCACGTTGTGTTTTTACTTTTTGCTGCACCAGGACATGCAGCCTGCAATGTTGCAGTGTCAGTCTGCATGTGCTAGGTGATGGATTCCTGAGAGTGACACAATACATGCTGCAGCCCTTGCGGACCCTTTTTGGTACCCCTACCCTAGGTACCGGGGTACCATTTACTAGGGAGTTATAAGGGGGGGGGGGGGGGCAAAGGTTCTGCCAGTTGTGGAACAATTGCACAGTTTTAGGGAAAGTTTTTAGATTTTTACAGGTAAACAGTAGAACATCCCATTTCAGATTTGAGGCATGAGCCTTGAACACAGTAATGTTATCCTATGGGAGAAAAGAAACATGCACAGCATAGGTATACTCACAAACTGTTGCAGAAGATCTTTTTTTGGGGTTAAAGTGCTTAGGTCCAAGGAACCACCAGCAGTTCGGACACACATTCCTGAGGAGTCCAGGTGCAGAGGTGCTGGTCATATTGGTAGCCTCAAGCAGTACGTGGTTGAACTGTCAAAGCTTAAAGGGACCTGTTAAACAACAGGCTTTGCAAGGGGGAACTTGGGGACAGTTCCAGAGGAACCCAACAGGGAAGCTTGACTCAAGGGCACTCCTGGGCAAGGGGACGGCAGCTGAAAACGTGAATTCAGGCCGTGGGGCTCGGGTGCAGAGCTGCTGTCTGGCTGGCCACTTGAAGATAGAGGCTCTCACAGTTCTTGGCAGTACTTGCAGAAGTGGGGGAAACAACACAGCATGATGACTTCCGCTGTGGAGCTGGCCTCTGTTGAGGACCCTCAGCGTGCAAGTACATTTTTGCAGTGGTGGTTACCCGGATATTGGTGCAGGGAGGCTCGGGGCAGGCTCAGCTTGTCGAAGGCTGGATGGGTCGACAGGGCTGCACTCCTGGACACTCTGGATCCTCTTCCTAGCAAGTTGTTCCCTCAATGGACCCGATGGTTAGCAAAACGGGGAACCAGACCGTCACGGTTGAGTACCTGCAGGCTGCAGATAAGTGACTCCTCTGCTCCAAGGGGGATGCTGGCTGGTTGTTGAAGTGCTGCTGGCCTTCCGAGGCTTTTTCAAGGATGCACAGCTGCAGGACAAGTTGAGTCTTTGCGATTGTTGGGACAGAAGCAGGTAGGTAGGGTTTGGCTCCAAAGTCCATAGCAAGTCCACAGTTCTCGCTTTGGTCAGCTCTTCTTTGTCCTTCTTCTTTGGTCAGTTGAATCTAAGTTCCTGGTGTCAGGATTCCACTTCCTAAATACTGAATTTAGGGGCGTTATGTGGAGTGTAGCCAATGGTTAATTACCCTAGGGTGACTACACCCCCCAGATTACTACTTTCTGTGGAGAGTGGGCATATCCCCGCCCCAGACTTTCTAATTTCACCACTGTCGGGGTCAAAAACCAGCATCTAGTAGTACAGATGGGAACAAAAAGTGGGGGGACAAACAGCAAAAAGCCTGGTTTCCTACACACCGAATTTGGCAGAAAGCAACATCCTGGCCCAGAAAGCATGCTTTTCTGTTATTTGGTGTAATTCTGTTTAGTAGTTTTAGAGAAATTAAAGTTAAAAAAAAAAAGTAGATCTTTCATGCCACTGAGGATGGTCGGAGCTGACAGCTCTCAAGATGGGTTCTGATTGGCTGCCACCACATCAACAAAGATCTGACGGCAGCCATTTTAGGGCACAGGGACTCCTTGCCCTAAGGTAACTGTTATTTGTGCAGTGCCAGGTTGTTTACCTTCAATATTACATAATGATATTATTGATGACAACACTGTACATGGTGGAGACGCAAGTTATAGTTACTTTAGGGCACGAGTTGTAGTCAGTTAAGATAACAGTAATTGGTGAATATCCATGGTTTACTGAATTTTGACAAAATACCTGTTTATGGGTCACTACCATTTGATGATGGATAGCAAGCCCAGAAAAACACAAAGTATAAAACATATATATTTTCTAATTCGGTGTAACCTAACAGACCTATTTTTAAATAGGCCTACCTTGTCTTAATTATCTGATGAGAACACCATGATGTTTTTCAGTTTCTCCATATTTTTTCCTCTAAAAATAGTATTTTCCTCTAATCTTCCTCACACAGGAAAATGTTCCTCCCAGAGGTTGACCAGCAAATTGGGTTTCTTTGGGTCTCTTGAGTGTTGTTAACAGGCATGGTGTTTCAATGGGATTGAGTTGCCCACTGGCAATACACTGGGTGCACTCGGTTAGTGAATTTCGAAAGCAATTGAAACCAAAATGACATTTTAAGGTATCTGTCTTTTGGTCACACAAATCAACCCTGCCCATGGAAACCTACAAAAATTTTGTATACTGCATTATTCTATTCAATCCAACTAACAGACTCCCGTCCTCAGCGTAAATTAAATCACACCTCGCTATACTAATACTGTACTTGTATTCCCCTATACTAATCCACTACTAATTCTTTTGGGTTTGGGAGTAGCGTGCTACTCTCCAAAAAGCAAGTTGACTCCTTGTCGGGCGCAGTAAGTGCCATATAAATACAATTTGAATATATTAAATGAAAGTATATACTAAGGGTTCTATTACTGGGTGCCAGACTCTCACCCCTATTGGCCGCTCGAGGGACACATTAAACAGGACGTTGCCAGATTTTCAACAAGTTTTGGGAAAAACATGTGAATTCATCAAGTCCTTCTCATGCAGGAACTTACCTCAGCCAAGGCTTGACTCCATCAGTATTTCCCTTGATCCCTTGAGAGTGTGAAATACCCAACATGTTGGCTTTCAGGTGGTTTGAGCAGCAATCCACACCCTAGTCACCAGGAAATGTCCTTGACGGAGGGAGCTTCAAGGAAGATGAAACAAGTATTTGTGTCCGGGTTTGGCTGACACCCAGGAAAAGCTACCAACCTCAGACATTTCTGAAAACCTGAGATGCAGAGGAACCCTGGTTGTTGGGGCTTGTATGAGTCCAGCAGTCTATAATATCCAGAATGTTCTGCAGATCTCAAATTATTGTTAAAGAAAGCCCTGTTTCTGAACTGCAGAATTTACAGCAAAAGTCCCACTATGGAACATTTCCAAATTTAACCTGATAAAAACAGTACCCAGCATGTGTTGGTGGACCTGTTGAAAGGACAGGGTTAAGCCTTAAATTTGACCATCAGAAGACTACATTGACATCATAAGTTCATAGTTTTGGCCTGTTCCTGATTGTTATAATAGGCTAATCCTCACATGTGAGGTGCTATTTTTAGAAATAGAAGTGTGGAAAGGCCAGTGCATTGCCTAAGAATCCTGTACTTTTTGACAAATAAGTGTGAGGAAATCTGATCTTTAAACCAAGTATAATATTTGTTGGGAATTCTGAGTAACAAAAATCGTGAAAGCCTCAACGACTGCACCACCCAGGGCTCTTGTGGGTATCTAGTCCAAAATGTCTGGGGTTGTGGATTTTATGGTCTTGTAGACTGAACCAGGGCTCAAATACTGAAGATAAATCCCAAAATTCAACCTAATTTGCGGCTTCAAATTAGGGCTTGGAACAGTCATGTTCTTGAGCCTTTCATTTTCCAGGTGTTAGACCAACGCATATGTTGGGTACCCTTTAATGTGGAAAAGCACAATACTAGGACATTTGGTATGATCTATTAATTTTTTTTTGTAGTTCGGATTCAGAATTGGAAGTTAGTGTCCACAAAAAAAAATCCCTTACCTATTTACCTGTCAGGATAATCCAGAATTCTGAGGGGTGTAAATGTCGCCTATTGTTAAACTTAGACTCTTTGCTCCATTTTAGTAATGCATAGTATGCGTTCAGTTCCAATTTCTGTTGAATAGATTTTACACTCTGTTAATGCATGGTCGCTAAACAGTATAAAAAGAAAACATTGTAGACCACTTCTTGATTGTTTATGCAGAGTGTTTTGGTTTATAAAAAAAAAAAAATACATAACCTATACGTCTCTCCTTGTGTGCAGAAAAATAGAGGTGAAACAATTGTTACTGATTTGTTCCTTTTTCCATCTGCGTTCCTTTTCAAATGGCATCTTGCTGAATTCTGTAGTTTGGCTACTTTTCACCAATATAGGGCTTTTTGGGATCTTCCAAGTGTTTCACATCCATTTCCCCACAAATTGCAAGTAGGTACAAAGTACAAAAGGAAATGCCTATTTTCTTAAGTTAAGAAAAATGTCAAACCATGTCAGACACCGTGCTGGGGTGCAAACACAGAACAACTTCCTCTCCCAGTACCCTGGGTGCATTTTCTACACCACATACTGGGGACATGTAGGTGAGTTAGATGTGCCAGTCCGGGGGTAAGCTAATTTAACTGTGTTTAAAGAGGGGGGCCAAAAGCACTCTACTTGTATTTAGCAGGGGTATACTGCACAGAGTTCTAAGTCTGGGAAAACAGTTAGGGGAACAACATGGAGGAAAACCAAGCTGAAGATAGTCATTTCCTGCAATGCCAAAACTACATCGCCTGCAGAGGGAACAACGGTTAATCACAGATCATTTTCTAAAAGCAGCTACATTTCTCTACTTTGATGTACACACATGTTAAACCTATAGATGAATTTCCACTGAATTTTCTAAGTGTTAACTAGCAATAGTTCTTGTTCTTCAGGAACATTCACAAAAGTCTTGTGTAGGAGGCTGGACTGGCTTGTAGTGAGTACCAAGGGGTACTTGCACCTTGCACCAGGCCCAGTTATCCCTTATTAGTGTATAGGGTGTCTAGCAGCTTAGGCTGATAGATAATGGTAGCTTAGCAAAGCAGCTCAGGCTGAACTAGGAGACGTGTGAAACTACTACAGTACCACTTAGTGTCATATGCACAATATCATAAGAAAACACAATACACAGTTATACTAAAAATAAAGGTACTTTATTTTTATGACAATATGCCAAAGTATCTTAGCGTGTACCCTCAGTGAGAGGATAGGAAATATACACAAGATATATATACACAATAGCAAAAATATGCAGTATAGTCTTAGAAAACAGTGCAAACAATGTATAGTTACAATAGGATGCAATGGGGAAACATAGGGATAGGGGCAACACAAACCATATACTCCAGAAGTGGAATGCGAACCACGAATGGACCCCAAACCTATGTGACCTTGTAGAGGGTCGCTGGGACTATTAGAAAATAGTGAGAGTTAGCAAAATAACCCTCCCCAAGACCCTGAAAAGTGAGTGCAAAGTGCACTAAAGTTCCCCTAAGGACAAAATAGTCGTGTTAGAGGGAGAATGCAAGGAAAACACAAATCAGCAATGCAACAACGATGGATTCCTGTCTGAGGGTACCTGTGGAACAAGGGGACCAAGTCCAAAAGTCACAAGCAGCTCGGAGATGGGCAGATGCCCAAGAAATGCCAGCGGTTGGTGCAAAGAAGCTCTTACTAGGCTGAAGAACTGTGAATACTGCAGGAACGACAAGGGCTAGAGACTTCCCCTTTGGAGGATGGATCCCCCACGCCTTGGAGAGTCGTGCAGAAGTGTTTTCCCGCCGGAAGGACGCCAACAAGCCTTGCTACACGCAAATCGTGCATTTGGCGTTTTTGGACGCTGCTGGGGCCCAGGAGGGACCAGGAGGTCGCAAATTGGACCTGCAGAGAGAGGGGACGTCGAGCAAGACAAAGAGCCCTCACTGAAGCAGGTAGCACCCGGAGAAGTGCCAGAAACAGGCACTACGAGGATGCGTGAAACGGTGCTCGCCGAAGTTGCACAAAGGAGTCCCACGTCGCCGGAGACCAACTTAGAAAGTCGTGCAATGCAGGTTAGAGTGCCGTGGACCCAGGCTTGGCTGTGCACACAGGATTTCCGACCGGAAGTGCACAGGGGCCGGAGAAGCTTGCAAAGTCGCGGTTCCCAGCAATGCAGCCCAGCGAGGTGAGGCAAGGACTTACCTCCACCAAACTTGGGCTGAAGAGTCACTGGACTGTGGGGGTCACTTGGACAGTGTCGCTGGATTCGAGGGACCTCGCTCGTCGTGCTGAGAGGAGACCCAAGGGACCGGTAATGCAGCTTTTTGGTGCCTGCGGTTGCAGGGGGAAGATTCCGTCGACCCACGGGAGATTTCTTCGGAGCTTCTGGTGCAGAGAGGAGGCAGACTACCCCCACAGCATGCACAAGCAGGAAAACAGTCGAGAAGGCGGTAGGATCAGCGTTACAGAGTTGCAGTAGTCGTCTTTGCTACTATGTTGCAGGTTTGCAGGCTTCCAGCGCGGTCAGCGGTCGATTCCTTATCAGAAGGTGAAGAGGGAGATGCAGAGGAACTCGGCTGAGCTCATGCATTCGTTATCTAAAGTTTCCCCAGAGACAGAGACCCTAAATAGCCAGAAAAGAGGGTTTGGCTACCTAGGAGAGAGGAAAGGCTACTAACACCTGAAGGAGCCTATCACAAGGAGTCTCTGACGTCACCTGGTGGCACTGGCCACTCAGAGCAGTCCAGTGTGCCAGCAGCACCTCTGTTTCCAAGATGGCAGAGGTCTGGAGCACACTGGAGGAGCTCTGGACACCTCCCAGGGGAGGTGCAGGTCAGGGGAGTGGTCACTCCCCTTTCCTTTGTCCAGTTTCGCGCCAGAGCAGGGGCTAAGGGGTCCCTGAACCGGTGTAGACTGGCTTATGCAGAATTGGGCACATCTGTGCCCAACAAAGCATTTCCAGAGGCTGGGGGAGGCTACTCCTCCCCTGCCTTCACACCATTTTCCAAAGGGAGAGGGTGTTACACCCTCTCTCAGAGGAAGTTCTTTGTTCTGCCATCCTGGGCCAGGCCTGGCTGGACCCCAGGAGGGCAGCTGCCTGTCTGAGGGGTTGGCAGCAGCAGCAGCTGCAGAGAAACCCCAGGAAGGGCAGTTTGGCAGTACCAGGGTCTGTGCTCCAGACCACTCGGATCATGGAATTGTACCAACAATGCCAGGATGGCATAGAGGGGGCAATTCCATGATCATAGACATGTTACATGGCCATATTCGGAGTTACCATGGTGAAGCTACATATAGGTAGTGACCTATATGTAGTGCACGCGTGTAATGGTGTCCCCGCACTCACAAAGTTCAGTGAATTGGCTCTGAACAATGTGGGGGCACCTTGGCTAGTGCCAGGGTGCCCTCACACTAAGTAACTTTGCACCTAACCTTTACCAGGTAAAGGTTAGACATATAGGTGACTTATAAGTTACTTAAGTGCAGTGTAAAATGGCTGTGAAATAAAGTGGACGTTATTTCACTCAGGCTGCAGTGGCAGGCCTGTGTAAGAATTGTCAGAGCTCCCTATGGGTGGCAAAAGAAATGCTGCAGCCCATAGGGATCTCCTGGAACCCCAATACCCTGGGTACCTCAGTACCATATACTAGGGAATTATAAGGGTGTTCCAGTAAGCCAATGTAAATTGGTAAAAATGGTCACTAGCCTGTGAGTGACAATTTAGAAAGAAATGAGAGAGCATAACCACTGAGGTTCTGATTAGCAGAGCCTCAGTGAGACAGTTAGTCACTACACAGGTAACACATTCAGGCACACTTATGAGCACTGGGGCCCTGGGTTACCAGGGTCCCAGTGACACATACAACTAAAACAACATATATACAGTGAAAAATGGGGGTAACATGCCAGGCAAGATGGTACTTTACTACACAACCCCCCCCCCCCCCCACACGAAGGACAATAAGACTAGCCATTACCTGATGAGTCTTCATTGTCTAAGTGGAAATATCTGGAGAGTCCATCTGCATTGGAGTGGCTACTCCCAGGTCTATGTTCCACTGTATAGTCCATTCCCTGTAGGGATATGGACCACCTCAACAATTTAGGATTTTCACCTTTCATTTGTTTTAGCCAAAGTAGAGGTTTGTGGTCTGTCTGAACAATGAAGTGAGTGCCAAACAAGTATGGCCTCAACTTCTTCAGAGCCCAGACCACAGCAAAGGCCTCCCTCTCAATGGCAGACCAACGCTTTTCTCTAGGGGTCAACCTCCTACTAATAAAAGCAACAGGTTGATCCTGGCCCTCAGAATTAAGTTGTGATAGGACTGCCCCTACTCCTAATTCAGATGCATCAGTTTGGACATAGAATTTTGTAGAGTAACAAGGGCTTTTCAGGACAGGTGCAGAGCACATGGCCTGCTTCAGCTCCTCAAAAGCTTTCTGACAGTTTGCTGTCCATAATACCTTTTTAGGCATTTTCTTGGATGTGAGGTCATTAAGAGGGGCTGCAATGGAGCCATAGTTCTTAATGAACCTCCTGTAATACCCAGTGAGGCCTAGGAAGGCTCTCACCTGAGTCTGAGTGGTAGGGGGAACCCAATCAATAATAGTTTGGATTTTCCCCTGAAGTGGTGCAATCTGTTCCCCACCAACAAGGTGTCCCAGATAAACCACCTTACCCTGCCCTATCTGGCACTTTGAAGCCTTGATAGTGAGGCCTGCCTTTTGCAGGGCCTCCAAAACTTTCCATAGGTGGACCAGGTGATCATCCCAGCTGGAGCTAAAGACAGCTATATCATCCAAATATGCTGCACTGAAAGCTTCCAGCCCTTGCAGGACTGTGTTCACCAACCTCTGAAAAGTGGCAGGTGCATTTTTCAAACCAAAAGGCATTACAGTAAACTGGTAATGTCCTCCAATGGTAGAAAATGCAGTCTTAGGTTTAGCATCTTCTGACAATTTGATCTGCCAATACCCTGCAGTCAAATCAAAAGTGCTTAGATACTTGGCAGATGCCAGTGTATCTATGAGCTCATCTGCCCTGGGTATAGGGTGAGCATCAGTTTTGGTTACCAAGTTGAGACCTCTATAGTCTACACAAAACCTCATTTCCTTCTTTCCATCTTTAGAATTGGGTTTTGGTACCAGTACCACAGGAGAAGCCCATGGACTGTCAGAGTGCTCAACCACTCCTAGTTCCAACATCTTCTGAACTTCTTGCTTTATGCAGTCCCTGACATGGTCAGGCTGCCTATAGATCTTACTTTTGACAGGTAAACTGTCTCCAGTATCTATAGTGTGCTCACACCAAGAAGTGGTGCCTGGCACAATGGAGAAGAGTTCTGAAAATTGTCCTAGGAGATTTATGCAATTATCTTTCTGCTCAGCAGTAAGACAATCAGCCAAAACTACACCTTCCACAAGAGCATCTTGTTCTGTGGAAGAGAAGAGATCAGGTAGAGGATCACTGTCATCTGTTGCCATGAGCAGGGTGAGATCAGCCCTGTCATAGTAGGGTTTCAGGCGGTTGACATGGAGCACCCTAAGGGGACTCCTGGCAGTGCCTAAGTCAACCAAGTAGGTGACTTCACCCTTCTTTTCAACAATTGTGTGGGGTCCACTCCATTTATCTTGGAGTGCTCTTGGGGCCACAGGCTCCAAGACCCACACTTTCTGCCCTGGTTGGTACTGAACCAAAACAGCCTTCTGATCATGCCATTGCTTCTGGAGCTCTTGGCTGGCCTGAAGGTTTTTACTGGCCTTTTTCATGTACTCAGCCATCCTTGATCTGAGGCCAAGTACATAATCCACAATATCCTGTTTAGGAGCTTTCAAAGGTTGTTCCCAACCCTCCTTTACAAGTGTGAGTGGACCCCTAACAGGGTGTCCAAAAAGAAGTTCAAAGGGGCTGAAGCCCACTCCTTTCTGGGGTACCTCCCTGTAGGCAAAAAGGAGGCATGGTAGAAGGATATCCCATCTCCTGCGGAGTTTTTCAGGGAGTCCCATAATCATGCCTTTGAGAGTTTTATTAAATCTCTCCACCAGTCCATTTGTTTGTGGATGATAGGGTGTTGTGAACTTGTAAGTTACACCACACTCCTTCCACATGGCCTTTAAGTATGCAGACATGAAATTGCTTCCTCTGTCTGATACTACTTCCTTTGGGAAGCCCACCCTGGAAAATATTCCCAGGAGGGCCTTTGCCACTGCAGGAGCTGTAGTGGTCCTTAAAGGAATAGCTTCAGGATATCTTGTGGCATGGTCCACTACCACCAAGATAAACCTATTGCCTGAAGCAGTAGGAGGGTCAAGGGGGCCAACTATGTCAACCCCTACCCTTTCAAAGGGAACCCCAACCACAGGCAGTGGGATAAGGGGTGCCTTTGGAGTGCCGCCTGTCTTGCCACTGGCTTGACAGGTTTCACAGGACTTACAAAATTCTTTTGTGTCCTCAGACATCCTAGGCCAATGAAACAATGGTACCAATCTGTCCCAAGTTTTCATTTGACCCAGGTGCCCAGCTAGGGGAATGTCATGTGCCAGTGTTAGGAGGAACTTTCTGTACTCCTGAGGAATCACTAATCTCCTGGCTGCTCCAGGTTTAGGATCCCTATGCTCAGTGTACAAGAGGTTGTCCTCCCAGTAAACTCTGTGTGAGTCACTGACATCCCCATTAGCCTGTTTGACAGCTTGCTGTCTGAGACCCTCTAATGTGGGACAGGTTTGCTGTGCCACACTCAGCTCCTCTCTGGCAGGCCCCCCTTCACCCAAAAGCTCAGCAGTGTCTGCTTCCAGCTCCTCTGGTGTAGGTTCTGCACAGGGAGGGAATTCTTCTTCCTCAGAAGTAGAATCCACTGTAGAGGGAGGGATAGTAGGAAGTGGTTTGCTTCTACTAGCCCTAGCTTTAGGGAGCACTTGGTCCATTGTTCCAGGATCCAAGCTTCCCTGTCCTTTTTGCTT
Source organism: Pleurodeles waltl (assembly GCF_031143425.1). Lineage (NCBI taxonomy): Eukaryota > Metazoa > Chordata > Amphibia > Caudata > Salamandridae > Pleurodeles > Pleurodeles waltl. The sequence goes on along the minus strand of NC_090447.1, from coordinate 1,008,626,760 downwards.
TTTGGCCTGAGCCCTTGTCAAAGCAAAAATATGCCCTGGGATGCCCAGCATTGTTGCATGGGCCTCCAACTCCACATCTGACCAAGCTGATGTCTCCAAATCGTTCCCTAATAGACAGTCTACAGGTAAATCTGAAGCTACCACAACTTTCTTTGGACCAGATACCCCCCCCCCAGTTGAGATTTACAACAGCCATGGGGTGGCTTTGTGTTATGTTGTGAGCATCGGTTACTTGGTACTGGTGTCCAAGTATGTGTTGTTCAGGGTGCACCAGTTTCTCAATCACCATTGTGACACTGGCACCTGTGTCCCTGTAGGCCTGGACCTCAACACCATTTATTAGGGTTAGTTGCTTGTACTTCTCCAAGTTATGGCGGCAAGCAACCAAAGTGGCTAAGTCAATAGCCCCTTCAGAGACTAAAGTAGCCTCTGTGGTCTCCCTAATCAGACCAACCCCAACTAAATTACCAAAAGTGAGCCCAGCTACTCCCTTGGATTGGCTATTAGTAGGTTTGCTCCCACCACCACTGCTATTAGTAGGGACACTAGGTGTAGCAGTAGGGGTTGTAGTGGTAGGAGCTGTGGTGCCTTTCTTTGGACAACTGGGATCTGTTGTCCAATGGCCTTTTATCTTACATAAATAGCACCATGGTTTCTTTTCCTTGTTCTGATTAAAGGAGGATTTGGGCCCACCACCCCCACCAGAGTGTTTTTGTGGGCCTGATGAAGACTCATTTTTAGATTTGTCCCCACCCTTGTCAGAAGACTTACCATCCTTCTTTTTGTTGCCATCTTTGTCACCCCCTGTATGAACTTTTCTGTTCACTCTTGTTCTGACCCATTTGTCTGCCTTCTTTCCCAATTCTTGGGGAGAGGTCAGATCAGAGTCCACCAAGTACTGGTGCAACAAATCAGACACACAATTATTAAGAATATGCTCTCTCAGGATCAAGTTATACAGGCTGTCATAATCAGTAACTTTACTGCCATGTAACCACCCCTCCAAGGCCTTCACTGCCTGGTCAATGAAATCAACCCAGTCTTGTGAAGACTCCTTTTTGGTATCTCTGAACTTTATCCTGTACTGTTCAGTGGTTAAGCCATAACCATCCAGGAGTGCATTCTTAAGAACTTGGAAATTGTTAGCATCATTTTCTTTTACAGTAAGGAGCCTATCCCTACCTTTTCCAGTAAATGATAGCCATAGGATAGCAGCCCACTGCTTTTGAGGGACATCCTGTACAGCACAGGCCCTCTCAAGTGCAGCAAACCACTTGTTAATGTCATCCCCCTCCTTGTAAGGGGGAACTATCTTGTGCAGATTCCTGGAATCATGCTCTTTTGCAGGATGACTATGGGGAATACTGCTGCTGCCACCATGGGTATCTAAACCCATTTTCTGTCTTTCCCTCTCTATTTCTAAAGACTGTCTATCCAAATCCAGCTGTTGCTTCTTGAGCTTCAGTCTGGTTTGTTCCACTCTCAATCTATTGAGCTCCCTTTCTAACAATCTGTCATCAGGGTGGGTGGGAGGGACATTTCTAGATACAGAGGTATGATGGGAATGAACAGAAGGAGACCTGTCCCTTACCAAGGGCACCCTAACAGCTTGGCTACCAGCATAATGTGAGAGCACATCATCAGTATGATGTGATTCAATCTCTGTACCAACTATGCTAGACTGTCTAGTAATGGGCAGGCTGAGAAGTTTCTTTCCTGAACCTTTTCCTGGGGGAGTCCCTGGATCAGATTGAGAACCATTAGCTACTTTTTCTACAGATTGGGCACTTATGGCCTTATCCTGTACTCTAAGCATATTAATTAACAGTTCTAAGGAAGGATTCTTCCCTACACTCAAACCTCTCTCTATGCAGAGACTCCTTGCTCCTTTCCAGCTAAGGTGATCATATGCAAGTTTGGACAGTTCAACTTTTTGGCCTGTGCCAGACATTTTTTAGAGAGAGTTAAAGTGATAGACAAAGATAAAAAAGTTTTCAGAACTTTTTGGAAAGACAGAAAAAAACTTTTTAAACTTTTAAGAACTTTTTGAAAGTTTAGAAGTACTTTTCAGCACTTAGAAAAGAGTGAAAAGAGGAAATGCAAAACTTTTTGGCTATGTGTATATACACTGACCTTGTTTTGTATATTTTTCTCTTATGAAAAGTACAATGACAAGAGTGGTAAGTAGTCTCAAAGCACTTATCCCACCGCTGCACAACCAATGTAGGAGGCTGGACTGGCTTGTAGTGAGTACCAAGGGGTACTTGCACCTTGCACCAGGCCCAGTTATCCCTTATTAGTGTATAGGGTGTCTAGCAGCTTAGGCTGATAGATAATGGTAGCTTAGCAAAGCAGCTCAGGCTGAACTAGGAGACGTGTGAAGCTACTAAAGTACCACTTAGTGTCATATGCACAATATCATAAGAAAACACAATACACAGTTATACTAAAAATAAAGGTACTTTATTTTTATGACAATATGCCAAAGTATCTTAGAGTGTACCCTCAGTGAGAGGATAGGAAATATACACAAGATATATATACACAATAGCAAAAATATGCAGTATAGTCTTAGAAAACAGTGCAAACAATGTATAGTTACAATAGGATGCAATGGGGAAACATAGGGATAGGGGCAACACAAACCATATACTCCAGAAGTGGAATGCGAACCACGAATGGACCCCAAACCTATGTGACCTTGTAGAGGGTCGCTGGGACTATTAGAAAATAGTGAGAGTTAGCAAAATAACCCTCCCCAAGACCCTGAAAAGTGAGTGCAAAGTGCACTAAAGTTCCCCTAAGGACAAAATAGTCGTGTTAGAGGGAGAATGCAAGGAAAACACAAATCAGCAATGCAACAACGATGGATTCCTGTCTGAGGGTACCTGTGGAACAAGGGGACCAAGTCCAAAAGTCACAAGCAGCTCGGAGATGGGCAGATGCCCAAGAAATGCCAGCGGTTGGTGCAAAGAAGCTCTTACTAGGCTGAAGAACTGTGAATACTGCAGGAACGACAAGGGCTAGAGACTTCCCCTTTGGAGGATGGATCCCCCACGCCTTGGAGAGTCGTGCAGAAGTGTTTTCCCGCCGGAAGGACGCCAACAAGCCTTGCTACACGCAAATCGTGCGTTTGGCGTTTTTGGACGCTGCTGGGGCCCAGGAGGGACCAGGAGGTCGCAAATTGGACCTGCAGAGAGAGGGGACGTCGAGCAAGACAAAGAGCCCTCACTGAAGCAGGTAGCACCCGGAGAAGTGCCAGAAACAGGCACTACGAGGATGCGTGAAACGGTGCTCGCCGAAGTTGCACAAAGGAGTCCCACGTCGCCGGAGACCAACTTAGAAAGTCGTGCAATGCAGGTTAGAGTGCCGTGGACCCAGGCTTGGCTGTGCACACAGGATTTCCGCCGGAAGTGCACAGGGGCCGGAGAAGCTTGCAAAGTCGCGGTTCCCAGCAATGCAGCCCAGCGAGGTGAGGCAAGGACTTACCTCCACCAAACTTGGGCTGAAGAGTCACTGGACTGTGGGGGTCACTTGGACAGTGTCGCTGGATTCGAGGGACCTCGCTCGTCGTGCTGAGAGGAGACCCAAGGGACCGGTAATGCAGCTTTTTGGTGCCTGCGGTTGCAGGGGGAAGATTCCGTCGACCCACGGGAGATTTCTTCGGAGCTTCTGGTGCAGAGAGGAGGCAGACTACCCCCACAGCATGCACAAGCAGGAAAACAGTCGAGAAGGCGGCAGGATCAGCGTTACAGAGTTGCAGTAGTCGTCTTTGCTACTATGTTGCAGGTTTGCAGGCTTCCAGCGCGGTCAGCGGTCGATTCCTTATCAGAAGGTGAAGAGGGAGATGCAGAGGAACTCGGCTGAGCTCATGCATTCGTTATCTAAAGTTTCCCCAGAGACAGAGACCCTAAATAGCCAGAAAAGAGGGTTTGGCTACCTAGGAGAGAGGAAAGGCTACTAACACCTGAAGGAGCCTATCACAAGGAGTCTCTGACGTCACCTGGTGGCACTGGCCACTCAGAGCAGTCCAGTGTGCCAGCAGCACCTCTGTTTCCAAGATGGCAGAGGTCTGGAGCACACTGGAGGAGCTCTGGACACCTCCCAGGGGAGGTGCAGGTCAGGGGAGTGGTCACTCCCCTTTCCTTTGTCCAGTTTCGCGCCAGAGCAGGGGCTAAGGGGTCCCTGAACCGGTGTAGACTGGCTTATGCAGAATTGGGCACATCTGTGCCCAACAAAGCATTTCCAGAGGCTGGGGGAGGCTACTCCTCCCCTGCCTTCACACCATTTTCCAAAGGGAGAGGGTGTTACACCCTCTCTCAGAGGAAGTTCTTTGTTCTGCCATCCTGGGCCAGGCCTGGCTGGACCCCAGGAGGGCAGCTGCCTGTCTGAGGGGTTGGCAGCAGCAGCAGCTGCAGAGAAACCCCAGGAAGGGCAGTTTGGCAGTACCAGGGTCTGTGCTCCAGACCACTGGGATCATGGAATTGTACCAACAATGCCAGGATGGCATAGAGGGGGCAATTCCATGATCATAGACATGTTACATGGCCATATTCGGAGTTACCATGGTGAAGCTATATATAGGTAGTGACCTATATGTAGTGCACGCGTGTAATGGTGTCCCCGCACTCACAAAGTTCAGTGAATTGGCTCTGAACAATGTGGGGGCACCTTGGCTAGTGCCAGGGTGCCCTCACACTAAGTAACTTTGCACCTAACCTTTACCAGGTAAAGGTTAGACATATAGGTGACTTATAAGTTACTTAAGTGCAGTGTAAAATGGCTGTGAAATAACGTGGACATTATTTCACTCAGGCTGCAGTGGCAGGCCTGTGTAAGAATTGTCAGAGCTCCCTATGGGTGGCAAAAGAAATGCTGCAGCCCACAGGGATCTCCTGGAACCCCAATACCCTGGGTACCTCAGTACCATATACTAGGGAATTATAAGGGTGTTCCAGTAAGCCAATGTAAATTGGTAAAAATGGTCACTAGCCTGTGAGTGACAATTTAGAAAGAAATGAGAGAGCATAACCACTGAGGTTCTGATTAGCAGAGCCTCAGTGAGACAGTTAGTCACTACACAGGTAACACATTCAGGCACACTTATGAGCACTGGGGCCCTGGGTTACCAGGGTCCCAGTGACACATACAACTAAAACAACATATATACAGTGAAAAATGGGGGTAACATGCCAGGCAAGATGGTACTTTCCTACATCTTGTCAGACCTCCTTTCAAACAGATGACTTTAGACAGTTGCTCTGAAAGTTCCCAATACCTTTTCGGGGAAACACCATTATTGTGTCTCATAAGTGTTTGCTTAAATCACTTTACACTCAACAAACCTTTGGGCCAGCTGGCTTCTTGGTCTCTTGATTCAACTTCTAACTCACACTATTAGCATTTCAAGATGTTCAAGACTAGTTATTAACCAAAGATTGCCTAATTAGAGATCCACTGTCCTCCCATTAGCTGGCAGTTTCTCAGATTACACAGATAGTCTTTGCGCTTGCTCAATTCTGGGATCGCTTCATCTAGACCGACTGCTCCACAAAATGAATCACACTGAGTAGCCGTTAGCAATTGGCGATGTTCCCTTTCATCCAGGGACTCCACCCAGCATGGCGGGGGGGAATCCCACTGTAATCCACATAGGTCAATGAACTACTGGAGTCTTTCTGTTCCTTCTCCAAAAGAATGCAGAACAAGATTTTACCAAACCTCTCCTATGAAAAGGCAAATAAATTAGACCGCATGGAGTTCTACCACAGTACATCCCAAGGCTCTCATTGGGTAAAGCACAAGAGATCTACTTCTTTACTCGAGAAATTAAGGGCAATTCCCTTTTTGTTCAACTGGTTAGCAAAGTGTCTGTACACATTTTTGCCAATGTGTCTAATTCCATCAGTCATCAAACTTAACCTGCTCCAGAACCAAGAAGATTCTCTTGGCTTCATAAAGACTCTTGCTTTAGTGGTTCAGTGTCCCAGTTCACATAACAGAATGTCCACAAAGGAGGCTACTGCATAGACTAGAGCTTACTCACAAGTTCAGAGGCCAAACACTGCTTTTTAACTTTCAGTCCCTGAGCTTGTTACCCTTTCTTCTGAACTCTTAAGAGTACATGCATTTAAATGTCAGTCTGAAGGAAGCCAAATTCTGATCTATAAGTGTTTAATTTTCCTGAAGATGCAGAGATTCTACATTATTAGGTACAAGAGAAGTACCTGGATCCTACTGGTGATCAAGAAGCAGTGGTACTACCATATCTTTTTTTACTTGGCTAAGTAGGGTTTGCAGTTCTTTTCCATAAAGGTTCATCTTGCAGCTATTACTGCCTACAGGAACAAACATTATGGAGAGGATTTAAGTCTTAGTCCCTTTTTAAAAGACCAGACATTCCTTGGTAACTATGTAGTCCTTTAAAAACTCAAAGGTCCTACTTTCAGTACATTCACAAGCTTCTTACAAAATATTTTGTGGAAGACTGCTTTCTTGAGCACATTCATATAGGGTTAGTGAGACTCAAGCCACATGCCCCTATGAATTGTATTCCATAAGAATAAGGTGATCACAAGGACTCATTCAGATATCTTTTCGACTGTCGCATGGGAATTTTATGTGAATTTGTCCTTTATTCACCTCACTTTTTGCACATTCCTTCCTCTCCGATAGAAAGACCTTAACCTGCATTAGGAGAGTATTGATTTTTTACCCCATAGAAAAACAAGACTTACTTAATGGGAGGCATTTCGCTATAAACTTTGGGCTTGTACATGTAGGTTCATCCACTTCTAAACAATATATTTCTAAATGCACTATCTCCTGTGTCTTACTGTTATTGGAAAGCCAAAAAATCCTCATGTGGTCAACCCAAGGCTCATTGGGCATGAGGAAAAATGGCAACTACTGTTTTATTAGGTAACTTTACTGTAGCAGAGATCTGCAAAGCATCTATTAAGAGCTCGGTCCACATCTGCATGATGCACTACTGTTGTGGGCCAGACGTTTGAGATGATACTCGAGTGATTTAGTCCTCTTTCTTTTTTTTTTTTTTTTGGGATACAGGATGATGGCCTTTTTCTAACACTGCCTTTCAAAGGGATGGTTTGCCACTCTGTTCATGACCTATGATTATCATTGCCCATACCCTGGAGGTGAAGGAAAGTTACTCACCTCTTGTACGTTTTATGAATGGCTGGGAAATCTATTTGTAAATTTGCTTATTTTAGCTCCACTTTGTAGGGGCAGGAATCCTCCCATGGCTATAGTAATCTTTGCCACCCTTCTTTTTTTTTTTTAAAGTGATGTTGAGATATATATATGTATATATATATATATATATATATATATATATATATATATATAAATATCAATCATTTTGTGACACATAAGAGTAGAGCCTAAAATGCATTTGTTAAGGGGTGAACCCAAAGTATACTCTCACCCATAGTAGAGTGTGATCACTAGCTTTGCATACCAGGCTATCACATGGCATGATGGTTTGTGGCATCTCATTGTTATCTCAGGCTTTTCTGTAACTGTAGTCCTGAAGGAGTTAGGACACAGCAGTTTCTTTCAACAAAATTTGTAAAATCCAGAGTAGCTGGTGACGACGCTCCATTCACCCCTTGCCTCCAACAGTGAGGTTTGTTACTTGTGTGATTGGTGTATTTATATAAATCGGAAGACAATCTGCAGGTTGAAAGTAGTTTTAAGCATTACTCACCCTTGACAACCATTGGTGAACTTCTCTTTTATGATATTGCTGTTGATGTACGTAGTTGTTTATCACAGGCTAAACTGTCACCAGCTGTTTTATATTATGACTAGTTGGGGTGTAATGTTTTAATGGGCTGATGTGGTGCAAGGAGAAAAGATTGTGTTAATGGCACGCTAGACAAACTGGAAAACTATTTCTGGGTACCTTTGTTTATTATGTTTGTTAACTTCATTTACAGCTTTTTATAGTGATGATTATTTGTCTTCCTTAGTTGGCTGTCAGACCCTTTTGTCGCTGCCAGTGGATTTTAATTTAGAAGCTATGTTGGGTAAGTTATTTTATAATTACTTAAAAACGTGTTCTCTCATTTGAAAACTTGCCCCAATCTATCCACATGTCCTTTCTAATGTTACTTTTAATAAACTTGAATTGGTGTTGTATGTAGCTAAACAAAAGTGTTAGAGCCAAGATGGTGCTAACTAAAATCTAGCCTTTGGACAGACCGCTGATACGCCGCCTTTCTCATTGAGGACAGTAGCAGAGACTCATTCTGCATGAAAATGCATACACTGCCCTGCCACCTGCAGTCGTTTATGAAGGTAATTTAAAGACACCTTCTGGGCTATTCACAAAAGTTAACTTACTTTTGTGAGTAATTTACACATGTAAGTTTTCCCTTAGACTTTTGAGTAATTCTACTATTTTTGGCTGTTCACAAAATCCAAGTGTAAAGTTACTCAAAAGTGTAGACTTGCACTTCTGCACCCCTGTAAACGGTAATGGAGCCAAATTTACCATTGTACGTTTCTAATGCCAAAAAGAAACAGTAGTAAGTCCTCAACTAAGCATTGTCAACCACTGATACTGCAGCAACCTCTGATAGACAATAACGGGGGCAGGGACATAAAGTAAACTCCCTTAGGAAATGTTGAGTTACACTAAATTGTTTTAAATTGTTAAAATACAATTTAATGGTAAAAATATAAAAATAAAACCTTTTTATTTATTATAAAATATTATACCAATCTTTTTTTAATTACAAAATGTATGTACATTACAGTGTAATAAAATGTAATTACATTTCTTTTAATACTACACATCGCTTGTAATTCATGTATAATACATAAAATTGTTTTTACTGTATTGGAATGTATTTTTAATTTAAACTTCAGAGAACTATTTTTCATTTAATGTATTAAAATTAAAGAATTAATCCACAATATAGTTAATAGTACTGTTCAATTTTTTCTTTAGTTCTGCGTTTAAAAATATAAAAATTATTTCCCAGTAATATTTAATATAAAATTATTTTACTAGGTTTTTCCAAATGTAATAAACTTTCCACTTACTTTACCATTGGAAGGACACCACCTCGACTGAGAAGTTGCCCTATAGTAAAGAACAGGGAAAGCTGAAAATGCTTATTTAACTATAAAAAAAAAAAATTGTAAACATATATTTTGTTAAATATTAATGTAAATTACTTTTATATGTTTAAATATAGAACATAATTAGAAAATGCTACAGCCCTAACTTAATTTTGAATTTAAACTTTATTTTCGCAATACATACCCAATAATCGCAGTGGATGTCTGCCACATTTGCTCTAGCACGGTACCTCCAATAATATTCAGCACAAAATCAGCATATATTCCCAGCACAGAGTGGCTCAGTTGTCACCAGTTAGTCTCTAAGCCACCGTCGAGAGGAGAGATGTTGTGAATGGTAACAATATATTTTGAGGGGGTGATGCCTCTGGTAGTTCCTCTCAATAGAAGTCTTACCAGTCTCTGTAGTACGCCACATCAGCCAATCATTGATCAAATTTAGGAGCCACTTTTTCCTTCCAGTGTAATGACCCTCTCCTCTTTACCAATAAGAGAATTATCACCACCAGTTTGCAATTATTTGGTTTTAGGCACTTGATAAGAACTAAAAGACAGATGTGTGGTGTGCAGTCCATCCGCTCCATTACCATAGCTGATAAGGCTTGGGTCACCCACACCCAAAAACAATGAATGTGTATTCCAGCACTGAACAAAATAACCTCTGAAGAAATCATCGCTGTAAAGTTTGCAAAGATCGCAGGGGAAAAGGTCCTCAAATGCCACTGTAATTACATGGCAAAGAGTGGACCTCATTGATGCCGTCCTGAATGAATCAAAGAACTTTAAAGATTGGAGGACTGAACTTTTAAAACCACACCCACCTAAATATCCCCATGTGCTACTCCCGTACACAGCACCAAGGTTACAGAGAACACTTCTAAAAGTGGTGTTGGGTGCCACCCACGACTGGCTGCCTAGCGCTTCGAAAGCCTCAAACTCACTGGAAATATTAGTCGCTCACAACAAAAGGAAGGCCGCTTGTACAACAAGTAGCTATGAAATAATACAGAGTCAACAGAACTCATCCCACAGGTGGAACCGTGAGACTTGTCTCTAGCTATCATTAAGCAGCACAAGATCAGCCTTGGAAGTATATGGGTGAGTCCAAGCTCACCATTACATAGTAGAATGTGGCAGGTTTGAAGACTGCTCAAGAGAAAATCATCAGTGACCTTCTTGCATAGATTCGACATTATCTGTTTGCAGGAAATGTGGGCATCTAGTCCAGCAGTTTTCAAGACTTTTATGAACTACTTAAACCTGCAAAAAGATCTATCCTATTTGGCTAACAGTGGGGAGGCCAATCAAATTTAATCAAACAAAATGGCAGGATTAAAGTTGTGCCTCGCGTGCAAAACCACCAGGCCCTTCAAGTGGCAACAGTATTAGGGCTAACCATTAGTCATAGAAAGATTTCTTTGCTTCTGATCAACTGTTATTTTCACTCGCAAAAATACACGTCATATGGAACAGAGGATCTTTCTATATATAGGAAATGATCCTCTTAGAACATACCTCACACAAAGACCTCTTGAGAGAGGATTTCAACATGAAGGACCTGGTAACTAATGGAGTAGCTGCCCAAAATTCCAAGGCACAGGATAGAATGAACAACCTTCTGAGCACCTAAAGCTGTGCTCAGCAGAACAAGTATTCAAGGCCACTGCAGTAGAATTGCGTCTTCCCTGGACATTCAGGGTTACTGCTACAATAGATTATATGTTTGTCAGAAACCATAGCAAATCACCTTATGAACTTCAATATACACAACAGGAGAGAAAGCAATCACAATCTCCTGACGCTGACCGTCAATATGGGACGCAGAAGGAAAACTCCAGACAATGGGATCTTCGCTCACAGAAGTATCAGAGCTAACCAGGAGGCTGAAATGGAGGACTGCAGACACCAGTCCAGTGACTAAATGGCTCCTTAAGGTCACAACAGACCCCCAAAAGTGCGCCAAACAAACTGCCCTCCGGGCGAAGCAATCTCCAATCTGATCTCATGGACACTCAGCAAGCGTATGGGGAGTGCACAGCCCCCTCAAAGACAGCTGCGAGGGACCAAATACACGGCTGCATAACACCAACATTGTAAATTCACGAAATGTGCTAAGAAGGGCTTGGCAAGACCACAAATCCCATTGTACAGTATAAACTTCAAGGGATCTTAGTGAAATACGCAAAGCTCATAGGAAGGTAGTTCGGAATTTGAAGAAAGCTAAGGAAGACAATGAATGATTAAAGATCCACGAAATGCTCCAGGAAAGAGGTCTAACCTATTTTTGGAATTATATAAACAAATTAAAATCACCATACCGGACCAGAGAACACGCAGTCCCGGAAGGAGACTGGGTAACATGTAGCATGGCTATACTCAAGTCACCTGGCGCCCCGGCTAACTTGGGAAATGTGGAAAAAGCCATTTTGCCAACTGAGAACCAGTCAGACCTTACAATCCAGCTCTGAGTTTGTAAACTCATCAAGGAAATTAAAAACAACGGGGCTCCAGAACCAAACGGGATCCCTACTGGAATCTTCAAATGCGCAACAGAGGACTGGGCGAAGTTGCTAACTCCTGTTTACAATCAAGCTTTTCTTATCATCCATATTACTGAGACTTGGATGGGCTCAATCCTGTGCCCAATCTTTAAAAAAGGAGACCCAACTGAGCCATCTGACCACCAATTTGATAGCCCTGTTGGACTTGAAGATGAAAGCCTACACACGTCTACTACTGAAGGAGCTAGAAGACTGGGTACATGACAATAATACTCCCATTCTTTCAAACAGGCGTTCGCGCAGCGGCATCAACCATCAACAGTATTACATCTCTTGCCTTTCTGAGTCAGCAAGCAGGCCAAAAGAATCAACCTTCTCTCTTTTGCTGTTTTATTGACTATAATGCAGCTTTCAATAAAGTTGATCGATCAACGTTATGGAGGAAACTAAGGCCCCCATTCTGAGTTTGACGGGCGGGAAAGGCCCCCCCCCCCAAACTCATTCCTCCATCAGGCCGCCTGTGCGACCTGAACACCACTGGCCCTATAAAGAGTTCACCACCGGGCCGACAGGAGGAAACCGCGTTTCTGCCTGCCGGCCTTGCGGTGAACAGGGCCTTAACATTGACACCGGCTCCTAATGGAGCCAGCGCCAATGCGACGGGTGCACCAGCACTCGTCGCTCTTTACACTGCCTGCAATTCGGGCAGTGGAAAGCGCGATGGAGCTGTCCATGTGGAGTCTTGCACTGCCCATGCCATCTGCATGGGCAGTGCAGGGGTCCCAGTGGGGCCCCGGCATCCCCTTTCCACCAGCCTTTGCGTGCAAAGGCTGGCGGAATGGGGACTCAAAATCCTCAGGGCAGCAGTGCCGGCAGTCTGACTGTGGTGCTTTCGACACGATCGTAATGTTGCGGTCGGACCGCCACTTTGGCGGCGGTCCGACTGTGACCCCATAATGGGGACCTAAGTATGTGGGGTATCTCCTCCATCCTCCTTCAGGCAATAGTCTCTCTCAACTCACAAAAATAGGTCCGCGTTAAAACCAGGCCTCACACTGTCACCCCCAGAATCCCTACCCACAGCGGTTTGAAACAGAGCTGCGTAATTGCCCCACTGCTCTTTAATCTATATGTGGCAGATGTGGGAAGAGCCTTAGCAAACAGTAGCCTGATGCCCCCAAGACTTAGCCACAGGACCTTGCATATATTGCAATATGCCATTGACACTGTCATAATGGACCATACTAAAACGAGTCTGCAGCGTGCACTAAACAGTCTCCACTCCTACAATGAACTGAATTTCCTCAAGATCAGCCAAGAAATGTCCAACGTCATTATTTGGCTGTTACAAGAAAAACGAAGTACTTACAAGGAACACAGGGACAAACCTCATCAAAACCACACAGAAATACAACTACTTAGGGGTCTGATTCACTGAAGCATCCAAGCTAAAAAAGAAAGCAGCCGCAACAATGTATGGGCTCGCTACCCTGAACAAAAAACTAAAAAGTGCCCCTGCTGCTCCAGTCCTGAAGGTTTAAAGGCCTGACTCTTACTGGGCACCAGACATTCCCCGAGGACTGTGCTAGCACTCTGGACCACCTGCAGACACTAGGTTACAAGAAGGTGTTCAAACTACCCAGACATCTGCGAAGATCTAGGACTCGGCAAGTGCAGAAGGTAATTCAGTCCCTTCAAATAGGTGCAGTAGCCTTAGTGCTTGACTCAGTTGATCTTCCTTCATGGAACAGGGCAATCAACAGACAGGTGCGCCGTGTATCTTTCCAGCAATATTCAGCTTCTCTGTGAGCGTCACAAATCTTATGCCCATTGAGCTCATCTTATCTGGAGGATAGATCTCAGCCCTATCTCTTGGAGGCTATCAATCCTCGTACATGTAAAGACATCACGTATCTGCTAGCTGTACCTATGGCAGACTTCAATCCGGCCTGGGTTCAGCCGAGAAAGAGTGGAGTTTGCAGGCTATGTGACATCAGTAAGGAATCTTGGCCCAATCTACTGTGCTGCTGCCCCGCCCTTGAAGCTGTCAGGAGGTCACTTCTGAAACCGGGTTTCTTGCTCAAGGGGGTCCGCACCTGCAAGAAGGCCTCTGCAACATGTTTTGGACTAACGCATGTAAGATCTTTGGCAAGATGTGCCAAATACATTAAAGAACTTTGAGCTCTCCTTTGCCCATGACTTACATGAATTAAGTACACCCAAAAGCTCATCACAGACTATATGATCTCTATAAAGCCTCCTTTTTAATGCATAGCTCGGTTCAGAAATCTGGTGGTCAACCGCTTAATTACTTCAGCATTAATGGGTGACATTGCGCTTGTCTGTAAGGCCCCCAATACCTGTAGTCTGCCTGGAAATTGTAGATAGTGTGCTTTTAAAGCCTCCCGGGATGGTGATAAATGAACACTTACGGGGTGCGCTGTGGTGGTGTAGGTAGAGTACGTTGAGTGAAATTAACTTCCTGTCTAAGTACACATTCCCATTATCACTAGCCTCACCTCTGACAATTTAGAGAGCGCTCTGGGTTCTTGAGTGACCTAAATGGTTGGATGGTGAAATAAAGGTAGTGGCGGTGCATGCAGCAGTGAATTACCTGCCCTTACGCTCAGCTCATGCCAGGCCTTTGTGCAACTATGGATTGTGTTGATTTTCAGTCTTGGGACATCCACCCGTATAGGTGGTAAGATGGGCTTAGGATGGATAGGATGTGCATCTTCCCTTTCTATAGCTAGGTGTGGTAGATATGTAAGGGGAACGTACCAATATAGTGCCAATTGCGTCTGTTAACATAGATAGTAAAGGTACATATCTGGAGTGCAAAACCTACCTGCACGTAGGGCTTGGTAAGCGTTTCCCAGGTACATCTGGGTTGCTTTCCCACCCAAGTTTGCATTATCAGACAAGAACGAAGAGTGCAAAAAAACACTTTTGTGAGAATGACAGGAATGTTGATAAACAAATATAAAAACCGGGGCAGAACGACCATTTTCGTAATCGCCACTCTGTCCGCTAAGGACAAAAGGAATCCCAACCATCGAGTCACCTGATCTTCCAGTTTGTACATCGTACGCCATAGTTCTGTGTGACAAAGATTTTGGGATTCCTATGCACCCATACACCAGGTACTAGACTGGGTCCATGTACCACTCAAGAGGGAAGTCGAGAGCGTGGGGGTTTGGTGCACTGGGTTAGAGGGAATATAGTCTATTTGTTCCAATTTATACTCTGGCCTGAGTATCGCTCTTACAAAACAAATTAATGTATAAGGGGAAGGTGCTGTGTATCTTGATTTCCACTGTACAGCACCATGTCATCCGCGTAGAGGGAGAAGGCAAGGGGGTGTATTGCTCTCACTTAAACTAAGAGGACACAATGCCAAAATAATTCAGCACTCAATAATGAATTTATTAAGGCATTTCCCAAGTATCAAATAAAGGTCAAACATATATATGAAAATAAATATATAACTCAAATGTAGCAGAACAAGTGTACATACAAAGATAAATGTATATATCAAGTGGTCACGACTTAAAAAGAAATGTACAATACATCCGCAGAGCATGTATAGACGAGCTAAATAATCAAGATTTAGAATACATCACCCAATGGGGTTGTTGACTTCATCCTCACCAGCGCGACTGGGGAACCCTTGATCAGTCAAGGCAGGAATCAATTAGGATCACAAATCGGATCCTGGGCAGTGCGTCCGCTCAACAGGCGAGTTCTTGTCTTAGCGCCAAATCTCCCCATCTTTTATACCTTAAATCACCTCAAGAAGAATGTTCTAGGAGACACCTCTCCTCTGTTATAAAATTAAATGTTGGCTGTACTTTGTCTGCGTCGAAAACTCCATAGGCCAGGCTTCCAATGTTTGTTCTGAGACAGACTTCTACATTCCTCTGATAAAAACAGTCTCAGCCTTGTGAACTCGTATCTAGTCCGCATCCCACATAATATGTTCTAGCACCGTCCGACTCTTTGCTGGAGAAGAGAAAAACATTTTTTGTAAGGAAAAATACCTGTGCTATCCTGCAGCTGCAGAAGGGCACAAAATGAAGTTATTTAAGCAAAATCTAGTTGATGGTCAAATCATGGTTAAATCTAAATAGCATCACACTCCACCCTTGACCATTGACTCTCATAACATACAGTTTGGAAATTAGCCCTCTTAGGTCAAAGCATTGAGATTAGATAAGGTACGCATTGTACACAGCAACATAGCATTATTATAATACATATCACCATAAATATCCCACCTAAAATAGAACAAAGCTTACCAAAATCAGGAAGCCATCTAAAGAACCGGTCCCACCACCCTTTGTCTACATCTTCTTTCACCCCCTTTACCAATTCATGCAAGGCTCCAGTGTAAGACTGGATAGATCTGGAATAGTCCGACAAGTTAAAACAATGTATTCCTTTAAACTCTGAGCATCCATGATCGTGTTGTAAAAGCAAGTAATTGATTGCAGTGCGCTTCTGAAGAGCAGCTCTTCTAGTCCCTCACATATCTAGTAATAATTATGCTAAAGGAACAGATGTGTGATTGATATTCATAACCATTAAACATGCTAATTTGTTAATAACTAGAGTATTATGAACAGCTAATCCTGGAACTCCTACTATAGAAAGACTGAAGCTTATTTATTCTGATCTAGAAAATAACTGAACTCCAGAGTCAGTCTTCATTTAGTTGAACTGTTTCCCTTGTATTTTTAGCATGTAATCCTCCTCTTATATTTGCAGGGCGATAGGTGTAAGTGACATTACCACAGGAAAATAACCATCTAACAAGTAACTTAATGTGCTTGCTATCATTAGCAGCAGACACTACATTCTTGCAGAACATACTATTATTTACACTTTTACACAATCTGTTGTTTCTTTGTTGACGTAAAGTTTGTTGTTCCCACGAGATCTCTTGGGGAACTGTTGTCGCTTCAAGGTGCTTTTGGGCGCATTTTCCAATCTTTTTGGTGTCAGAAGTTAAATTATAACACACGTCACCTGCGGTGACATTGTAAGTTATCACCTGAGTTAGGTTGTTCCACTTACCGGTGGATTCTTGGCAAAACCGACAATACTCATAGCGAGATAGATGAGTTAGAATGTCACTTTCTTTCACCGCCCCATTGGGGTTGGTGCCTTTAAATATTTGTAGCAAAACACTAGCAAGTGTTGGTATTGCAACTAGGCAGGTGGAAATGATATTGGTGGTGTTTGTCTTATTCATCATGCAAAGATCCGACCTGTTCAGCATAGTCTGTGCCAAGTAGATCCACACATTCTCTGGTTTGTGCAGAAGAGGTGTTGATCGGCGCTGTCGGGCGGTCACTTCAGGGTTGGGGGCCCTCGGTCTCTCCCGACCACACTCGAACCCAGCCAAAAATACTCCACACAGCGCAGTCAGCATAAAGGCACCTTGTAGTATGATCTGTAAAAGAGACAGGTATGATTATTTTCACAAGTAATATTGATCAACTGGTACATGTTTCCCCTTTTCCTGTTCTGCTTTTTTGACAAACAGAATATTGTCTTTTCCTTTTGCTATGATTTCTGCTTGTTCAGGGGGACGATTTAGGGATTCTACCCTCACCTTAGCACCTGGATTTTTATCAGTGGAGCCAAAGCCTCCTTCGCCTCGCACTGTAAGGAGGGCTGGGGGCAGTCCCCTTTTTAACTATTCCTCCATTCACTGGAATGATAACAATTTGAGCAATTCTGTCTCCAGTTTGTATTATCAAATCAGCTTTTCCACAGTTCCATAAGATTACATTAATTTCAGCTTGGTAGTCTGCATCCATCACTCCTCTCCCCCCAAGACTTGAATAGCCTTGAGTGCAAACCCAGATTGAGGTGCAATCAATCCAAAATGCTTTGAGGGAATTTTAACCCTGACTCCTGTCTCAATGAGTACCATATCTCTTAGTTTCAGTCTCTACATGTTCAAAGCATGCAAATCAAGACCTGCAGCCCCTGGTGTTGCTTGGTACAGAGCTAAAGCCCTCCGGTCTTTGTCTCCCAAAATGTGATAGTATTAGTTGCTAAATGAGGTTGTATCTGTAAGGCTGGGATCAGTATCCTCATTAAAGGAGGTTCCGCATTTGTCAAAGGTCTATTCTTCAGTATTTGTAATACTTCATTTAAATGATCTCTCCAATTTTTCAGCGATCCATCTGACAATTTTCCTCAACTGAGACGTCAAAAATCCATTCATTCTCTCAATCCTGTAGCTTGTGGGTAATATGGGGCATGATAAATCCACTCCATATTATGCTGCGAACTGTAATCCTGTACCAACTTACTTTTAAAATGGGATCCGTTAACACTTTGGATCTGGAGTGGAACTCCATAGTACATCATCAACAAATCTAGGGTCTTGATGGTATTGAACTGAGTAGCTGTAGGAAGATCGCTGTGCATATGCTATATCCAAATGAGATATAGGATGCATAGAGTCTAGGGGTTCCCCAAGAGGCTTGACAGAGGCAATAATAGATAATACTAATTCTCGATTTGTGGTAGTGTGGTCGAGCATTTAGGCTTATCAGCGGGTAGTGTTAAGCATTTGTTGTACACACACAAGCAATAAGTGAAAACACACACTCAATGACTTAACTCCAGGCCAATAGGTTTTTATATTGAAAAATATTATTTTGTTAATTTCTAGAACTACAAGATTTATTTAGCAGGTAAGTACATTAAGTGAAAGGTACTTTACACAGTAATACTTAGAACTTTGAATGGATTCAGTAGTGTACACCGTTTTCTTTAAAATGGCAAAAAGCTATTTTAAAAGTGGACACTGCAATTTACATCATTTCCTGGGGGAGGTAAGTAAAGTACAGTTTTTGAGGTAAGTAACAAACTTAGGGGTTCAATCTCCGGGGCATTGGTAGCCCACCATTGGGGGTTCAAGATAACCCCAAACAACGAGCAACACAGGGCCGGTTAGGTGCAGAGGTCAAACAGGAGCCAAAATTATGTGGACCACTATGGAGACGGGGGTACTCTGGTTCCTGTCTGCTTGCAGGTAAGTACACTCATTGTTGGAGGGCAGACCAGGGGGGTTTGAAGGAGTACTGGAGGGGCCCCAAGTAGGCACAAAACCACACCCTCCGAGGCACTGGGGCGGCCGGGTGCAGTGTGCAAACAGGGTGTTGGGTTCTCAATAGAACTTTATGGGGGTCACTTAGGCCCTGCCGGCAGGGCACAGGGGGGCCTCTCGGGCAATTCACCGACTGGGCAAGGGTGTGGGCCGCCTGCTGGTTGTTGCTGCACTGGTGGTCGGTTTCTCTCAGGCCTGGGGGCTGCAGGGGTAGTGCTTCTCCAGGTGAGGGATATCTTTGTCCCGGGCAGTTGCGGTCAGGGGGGTCCTTGTGATTCCTTCTGCAGGCCTCGTCGTGGGGTGTAGTGAGCTCAGCCCAGGGTGGACACGTCATCGGAGTCGCCTGGGGATCCTCTCTGGCTAGTTGGTTTCTCTGGACAGAGGCTGGGGGCGTCCGGTGCAGAGTAGTTGGACTTACACTTCAGGAGTGAGGTTAGAGTCCCATTAAAGATAGTTTCTTTGTCTTCTTTTTGGACAGGTCTGCTGTCCACGGGAGTTTCTTGGTCCTCTGAGATACAGGCGGTCCCCTGGTGGCTTGTCAGGGGTTGCTGGTCCTGCAGAACGCGTTGGTTCTTTTCTTGCAGCTTTTCGAAAGCAGGAGACTGGGCGATAGGGCTGGGGCCGAGTCAGTTGGTGTCTCCTTCTATTCTCTGCGAGGTTTTCAGCTCCGCAGTCCTTCTGTCTTGACGTCGTCAGGGATCTGAAGTGCTGGGTTCAGGGTCACCCCTAAATACTAAATTTAGGGGTGTGTTAGAGTCAGAGGGCAGTAGCCAATGACCAGTGTCCCTGAGAGTGGCTACACCCTCCTTGTGCCCAGTCCCTCTGGGGAGGAGGGGGCACATCCCTATTGATCCTAATCCTCCGAAGCAAGATGGAGGATTTCTCACGTAGGGTGATCACTTCAGCTCTGGACACCTTAGGGAGGGTCCTGGCTGAGGGGGTGACTCCTCCTTGTTTTTCTCATTATCCCTCCAGACATGCCACCAAAAGTGGGGGCTAGTCCGGGGGGGCGGGCATCTCCACTTGCTGGAGTGCCCTGGGGCACTGTAACACCAGGCTTGAGCCTTTGAGGCTCACCGCCAGATGTTACAGTTCCTGCAGGGGGAGGTGTGAAGCACCTCCACCCAGTGCAGGCTTTGTTTCTGACCACAGAGTGCACAAAGGCACTCACCCCATCTGGTCAGAAACTCGTTTGGAAGTGACAGGCTGGCACAGACCTGTCAGCCTTGCACTAGCAGTTGGGCTAACATACAGGGGGCATCTCTAAGATGCCCTCTGTGTGCATTTTTTAATAAATCCCACACTGGCATCAGTGTTGGTTTATTGTGCTGAGATGTTTGATACCAAACATCCCATTATTCAGTGTAGCCATTATGGTGCTGTGGAGTTCGTAATGACAAACTCCCAGGCCATATACCAGTATGGCTACACTGCGCTTACCACGTCTAAGAATGGACTTAGACACTGTAGGGGCATAGTGCTCATGCAGCTATGCCCTCGCCTGTGGTATAGTGCACCCTGCCTTAGGGCTGTAAGGCCTGCTAGAGGGGTGACTTACCTATGTCAAAGGCAGTGGTTTGTGGGCATGGCACTCTGAGGGGAGTGCCATGTCGACTTTGTCTTTTCTCCCCACTAGCACACACAAGCTGCAAAGCAGTGTGCATGTACTGAGTGAGGGGTCCCTGAGGGCGGCATAATCCATGCTGCAGCTCGTAGGGACCTTCCCTGCCCACAGGGCCCTTGGTACCAGTGGTACCTTTTACAAGGGACTTAACTGTGTGCCAGGGCTGTGCCAATTGTGGAAACAAAGGTACAGTTTTAGGGAAAGAACACTGGTGCTGGGGCCTGGTTAGCAGTGTCTCAGCACACTTCCAATCAAAGCTGCATTCTCCTACAGTAGCACATTTACATGGAAATGCTATCAAATAGCCAGAATAAGTTTCTTCCACAGTACGGGCGTGCTGGCAGCCTCGTCTAATGGGCATTGGCCTGATGTAATCAGTCTGCCATATCGGCCCACCACCTTTCCTCTCCCCAACTGACCTCTGGCAGTCTGCAGGACAGACCTCTGCTGTGTGTGTTGACAAATAGGACATTGGATAATCACAGTTTTTATCAAGTCTAGGGGAAAGTGCATCTCTCTAATCTCTGCCCACCTGTTAGTGGCCTTCTCTCCCAGGTGTCCACATTTTTGGTGAGCCCACTTAGCTATCCCCACCAACTCAGAATCATGTGTGGCCATTTCTGCTTCAAAGATTTTGGCTTTTTCATCTGCAAGAGAATTAAACAATCGTTCTAGTGAGTCAGTGGGACAGTGGGTGTCTACATGATATACAGTGACGGTACTTTGCTGTAACATTTCCCAGATTTCCTGCCACAATTCTTTGCACCACACCTCATTCAAATGTATTTGCCAGTTATGTGCATA
This sequence comes from Pleurodeles waltl, assembly GCF_031143425.1. NCBI lineage: Eukaryota > Metazoa > Chordata > Amphibia > Caudata > Salamandridae > Pleurodeles > Pleurodeles waltl. The sequence continues at coordinate 1,008,605,591 of NC_090447.1, read as the reverse complement.
GGGAGTCAGGTAGCTAGCTAGCCCATTGGCAGTAGACCAAGAACCGGTATAAATGTGACATTTCCCAGGTAATTCTTTTTTTTAAGGCTTGATACACAGCATACAATTCTGCATATTGACTACTATTCCCTTCTCCAGTAGTAGAAAGCAACTTTTCAGTTATTGGATTGTATGACACTGCCTTCCAATTTCTCTTGGCCCCTACATACTTTGCTGAACCATACATGCTTCCTGTACTCGGGGGACAAGGACTCAAATGGCTCACCCAACTTAACTGGTGACTCTCTTACCTCTGGCACCTCCTGCAACACCTCCTCCTCTTCCACAGGGGCTGTGCCACCTGCTCATGCAGGGCTGCTGGTCCCACTTGGGCCCTGTTTTGTATATACGATTTCCACTTAATGACACTTGCTTCCTGTGCATGCTCCATTTGGTAAGTTTTGGGTGAACTCATCACCCACTGCATTATCGGAATCTCAGGCCTCAGAATTACATTGTGCCCTAATTTCATCTGTTCAGTATCCACTAGAGCCCAAAAACACACCAGTAACTGCATTTCAAATGGAGTGTATCGTTCTCCAGCATCTGGTAACTTTTTCGTTCGGAAACCTAGGGCACTCTTTCTTCTCTGTTTATGCCACATACTCCAGTTTTAAGGATTGCCCCTAAACTTTCACATATAACTCAATGTCTCCCTCCCGTTTTGGGCACAAGTCTAAAGCATGCCTCCTTAGCCAGTTAACTCGCACTGTTGCTGCTCCCCTCATTCAAACTCATGTTTCTTCTGAGTCACTTTGTACACAAAAGAAAATTAGCAAATTCTAGTATTTTTTTGTCTCACCTGCAGCAACACCTCTCTATGTCCCCAATTTTATTGAATTCTTTGGAACTTCACAATTTGGTGGGGGTCCTTGCACCTTTTTGGGATTTATCTTCCACACCTTGCTTTGCAAATGTTCCACAATCCTATCCAACTGATTCTGCACCTGTTCTTGAGTTTCTCCCTGCACCATCATGTCATTGATATAATGAGAAATCTGCACCCCTGCAGTGAATGAGAGGTAATTCATACAGGTTTTGTGCCACCAGCCGGTGACAGATAGTAGGGCTACGTACATAGCCCATGTGGATTTTTAAAAATGTTAATTGCCTCCCGACCACGAAAATGAAAATTGCTCTTTATAGTCAGGGGCCAATGATATAGTGAAATAAGCACTGGCAATATCAGTTGTCGCATACTAAGTCCCTTTATGTCTCCGTATCTTTTCAATCAAAGTGATGATGTCTGGGACGGCGGCAGTCAAATGGGGTGTATGTTTATCCAGTTCAGAGTAATCAACTATCAATATCCAGCTCCCGCCAGGTTTGCGCACGGGCCATACAGGATTATTCCATGCAGTGGTGACCGGGGCCACCACCCCTGCTTCTACCAATCCCGTATGGTCTTACTTATCTCCTGATGCTCTCCCGGGATCTGATACTGCTTCAAATGAACCACCACAGTGGCTGGGGGTATTTTCAAATGACGTACCCTCACTGCTGCTGTTCAGATGTATCTTTTCGATCCGAATTGTTAGCACCCATCTTCCAAATATAGAGTCATCCTCTTGAGAATATCAATCCCAAGAATATATTTAAAGAGGGGGACTGTCAAGACAGTGTATTCCCGTTTTGGCATTCTCCCTATTTTCATGTGAACAATGGTTTGCACAGTGGGAGTTTCTTTTCCACCTAACCCTGTAATGGTGTAATGCTGTCCTTTTAAACTTTTTAGGATTTCCAAATATTAAAGAGGCCTCCGCTCCGGTGTCCACGAGGTCCAGACCTTATGGACATTCCTGTTTTTCCAATAAATTTCGAAGTCAACATGGGGTCTGTTGTTCTTGCGACCCCATCTCTGTGCCGGAGCTTGGCCTTTTTCCTAATCTGATTCTAACTTGTTGACTTGCATGCAGGTCAAATCTGGATACATATGTTCTTATACCTGTGGGTAACTTTTCTCCCACCCACCATTGAACTTGATCAACCAATCATTGTTCCGTTCTTGTTCTTCCTCTTCCTTTATCTCTGCAGGTCTGCCTTTCTCTCCCTCTGTCTTCCTCCTTAATTTATGACTTGCCCTGAGTCATCCGCTTATTATCCTGCTTATTCACCTACCTGCTCCCCTCCTTTCTGTCCAGCCCTCACTTTCAGTATATTTCCACAGGTACTTGGTATCTCTTCCATCTATCTGTTCTCTCTTCACACCATCCTTTAACAATGCCATAAGCATATCTCTCCTAGATACCCTGTCATTATCTTCACGGCCCTGAGACCGATGGGCTCTTTCAAGGTTTATCCATTCTCCTATCTCACAAACTGCCTCCAGAACATCTTTCAAAAGGTTACCTGTCTGATGGATTAATATGGTTATTATCACATGTTTGTTGGGGAAGCCAAACAAATTACTTTGTTTCACACTAAAATTGGCAGCAGTCCATCCAACAAACTGTGAGCATCACCCAGAAAAATGGCAGTTTTCAGAACCTCTTCATTGATTCTCTGCATTACAACTCAATGTATACCAGGGCTTATCGTTTTGTGGCCTGTCTGACTCAGTGGGATACCAATGGTTGCACCCTGTAACCTCTAACTGCAACAAGGTATTTTGTTTTTTGCCCTGATAACCCTTAAAATGCTGCTGTGCAGTAGGGTCAGTACTGAATATACAGAACTTTGGCGCATCTTCTACATCTAACATCACTCCTGAGGCTCCTGTTTCAAACTATCGCACCATACAGGAGAGCAATGCTTCCCTAGGTCTCTGCCTAAATCTGTCTATGATATCATTAATCTCTTGCTGAGTGTAATCCTCCAAGGAGTCCATCCCGACCCCTCCTTGCAATTTGTGTCTGTATATGGGCTGTGCACAGACCACTTTCTGCTCTTCTGACTCACTCTGACCATTTTTTGATAGCACTGTTCCCCAGAGTCTGAAAACACAGAGGAATCCCAAATATTACCATCCCATTCCTCCGAATTCTAGTCTAACCCTGCTTTGGCAGTGGCTAAATGAACCTTCCTTTTATTAACCCTTCCCTGTCTCTTCTTGTATTTATACTGCTCCACTCGCACTGCAGCCGCTCAACCACAGTCTGGTACGTTTTGAGTTTATCTCGCAATAATTCTGACATAACATTGTGGAATAATTTTTGGCTTCCACTAACTGTTTTTCCATCTGTTTACATTCCTGTTCTAACTGAACTCATTTCTAATGCATTTTACAATAAGCACATAAGAGGATCCAGCCTCTACGACCTAAAGTACTTAATTCTCTTCTTTTCTCAATTGCCACTTTTTGCAAACAAGTTAATACATTTGCTGGCTCTGAATCTGCCATACACGCATTCTAGTTTTCACTCAAGCCAGCGCAGTGAGATCACTCATGAACAAGCACACTGTACGGGGCTGTCTCCCATCCCGATGTCTCATTTTATATCTGGCAAACTGCCTTTGTCTTTTTGCCAAACATTTTTCACTTTAATCTTTACTTCGTATCCTACGAGTGGCGCCAAATTGTATTGCTCTCACTTAAACTAAGAGCACACGCTGCCAAAAAATTCAGCACTCTTAGTCTAAATAATGATTTTGTTAAGGCACTTCCCAAGTATCAAATAAAGGTCATACAAATGTATGGAAATAAACATATAACTCAAATGCAGCAGAACAGGTATATATACAAATATAAATGTGCAATTCATCAACACAGCATGTATACACAAGCTGAGTAATCAAGATTTAGAATACATCACCCATGCGATTTTTGACATCCTCCTCGCCAGCGTGACTGGGGAACCCTCGAGCAGCCAAGACAGGACCCCTAATTGAGATCACAAATCAGATCCTGGGCAGCACGTCCACTGGAGAAGTCTTCCCCTCTTTTATATCTTAAACCCCCCCAACCCACTGTTATGATGCTGTACTGTGTCTGCATCAAAAACACCCGTAGGAGCTGGCCAGGTTCCCAATATTTGTTTCTGAGACAGACTTGTACATTCCTGTGATAAAAACAGTCTTAGCCTTGTGAACTCGTATCTAGTCCGCATCCCGCATAATGTTCCAGCACTGTCAGACTTCACTGGTGAAAAGAAAAACCTGTTTTGTAAGGAATAATACCTGTAGCAGGGCACAAAATTGAGTTACTCGAGCAAATTGGATATGATGGTCAAATTATGGTTAAATCTAAATAGCATCACAGGGGGTGTTGGCGAAATCTCAGTGGCGTGTCGTTATGCCTCTGCTGAATCTTACACGCCAGTGGCTCTGGTGCAGTGGCAAATAATATCAGAGATAATGGGCATCCTTGCCATGTTCTTCTGCAGATCTTTATTTAGCTTGATATGTTGCCATTAGACCACACCCTTGCTACTGGATCTGTGTATAAAAGGCGTATCCACTATGTAAACACCAGTGACTTACCCATACGATGGAGCACAGTGAACATGTAGTCCCATTGTATAGAATTAAGCGCCTTAGCGACATCTAAGAGTACAGCTGCTGCTCATAGGGGTCTAATTGATGCAGAATTGCAGTGTGCACAGGTTGTGCAAGGTGGATTGGTCAGGAACAAGTCCCAACTGATCTGGCAGCACCAGTGCTGGGAGGAGTGGCTGAAGCCTAGAGGCTAGGACTTTCACCAGTCTTTTAGTATCAGTATTGAGGCGAGATGGTGGTCTATACGAGTCGCATCTTACTGGAAGCTTGTCTGTTTTTCACAGAGTTATTATGAGCGCTTCTCCTGGAGTCGGGGTCAATATTTGCTTTTCATAGGTCTCCGAATACATCCTGTGGAGATGCGGCACCAGCAGATTGACAAATTCCTTATAGAACTCTCTAGGAAACCCATTCCTTCCTGTTGCCTTCCCATTTGTTAGCAAGCGTATGGCCTCCCGCACTTCCTCTAGCATGATTGGCTGCGCTACAAAATTCCCTCTGCCATGGGGGTAGCCACGTCAGTGTCACATCGTCAAGGTAAGAGGCTGTTCCAGTCACTGTTGCAGTGTCTTGCTGCCCATATAAATTGGAGTAGAAGTCCAAGAATTGTGCCATAATGGCAGTGGTGTCATGATACACCGCCCAGTCTCGGGCTTCTATCTCCATTATGTATGCCTGTGCCCATTGCTTCTTTATTTTATTAGCTAGGCTGCTACCTGCCCACCCACCTATTCCGTAGGATCTTGCCACCCATCGCCTGGACTTATGTCTCACCTCCTGCACAGCAGTATCATTGTAGTCAGTAATGTGATAGGAGACTCAGGAAGGAGCATGCCCCATATTGCTCTCCCAGACCCTTCAAAGCGGTTTCTATAGTCTGCATCCGGTTGCGAAGGCCACAGCGTACTCCTGCCTAAAGTCCCAAACACACTCCCCTAGCTGTAGGTTTAAACACTTCCAAATAGTGCACCACCATCTCACATACACCTGCTTGGAAGACCTGGTCCAGCAGTGACGAGGCCTGTAGCTGGCATTTAAATTGTGTGGGTCTGTGCGTGGGGGTTTTCGGTTCTATCAGGACGGCTGAGTGATCTGAGTGTGTTCTGGCCAAGTGGAATACAGCCATTGTCCATGTGCTCACCTCCCTAGACACTAGCCAGTGGTCTTGTCAAGACCATGTCTTATGGACTGAGGAGGTACATGTCCCTTCTCTAGTGTTTGGATGCCTCGCCCTCCAAATCTCTATAGGTTTGCGTTCCTCCATAATATGCCTAATAACCTAGGTCGAGTGTTTGCCTTTCCAGGCTGTCGAGGCAGACCGGTCCAATTGAGGATCTATGTATGTGTTAAGGTCACCACTACAAATGATTGTTGTGGGTTGCAGAGCAAATAGGCGATCCCTTAGCTGATAAAATTCAGGATTGTCCACGTTAGACCCATATGTATTGATGATAGCCCCTGCTGTCCCACATAAACTGCCTTTCAGCAGTATAAAACGCCCTTGATCTTCTGTTTCAGACTGTGTGAGTGTGAACTGGAGGCCCGTTTTTTATTTAGATGAGGACCCCCCTGGAATAAGGCGAATAAGATGAGGTCATCCGAACTGCAGCCCATTTAGCCCCCACATATGTCATTAGAGCAAGTAAGATCCGTCTCTTGCAGCAGCAACGTCTACCTGGTGACAAGCCAAATAAGCTACCACCAGCCTACTTTTTTAAAAAAAAAAAATTTTATTAGGATTATTGTGCCCTCGAATGTTCCATATGATCAGCCTGATATGATCCTGTGTGTGCATCATGTTAGCGGGTTGTGTGTGTGCGCCATGTTTTGTGGCAGTAGTGTTCAAGCATAATGTGACCTAGAGGCATGCAGCATTGCGTTATAGAGCACTGAGTGCAAACAAGAAATGAACCCCCACCCACTTAAGCATCCCAATCATGCTAAAGACATCCCCTAGACAATACTCAAACTAAACCAGACAACCAACAGCATTCATCTTAACCATTACATCAACGTAGAAGATCATCATGTCGGGTGCACCCTCTCGGGGTTGCTAGATGTCATTAGACTCACCTGATGGACGGGGGTGGCTGGGAGTAAGTGATGGAATTGTGGAAGTCAGTCTAGAAGCGTCAGGGTAGGTGAACATGAACCAATACCAACAGTCGAGTTCTACGTCTGAATATCCAAAACTTGGCCATCGCCAATGAGTGTCATGACGCAGTCTGCGCTCAGCAGGAAGAGCCGATTGCCCCTATCAAGCAGACCACCAGGGTCCAGCAGTTTTCCTGCAGCTTCCCATATACACATAGATCATACTCTGTTCCGTACTTACAGTTGGTCATGCGTAATGTCCAAAGTCACTAAGCACTTAGGGTTGAGGAACAAGTGGTGGACTTTTTTGGGAGTTATGGACAGATTTTAGAAAATCAATGGCTGCTTGTGGCATGGTGAATATCTTCTGAGTTCCGCCCTGTACAATATGGAGACGGGCAGGGTATAACATGGTGTAGGGTAAATAGCTTGTAATTTTTTCTTCACCTGGGTAAACTCCCTGCATGCATCCTGCACCACAGCAGTAAAGTCTGGGAAGAAGTACTAATAGCTGTGGTATTCAATGTTCTGCTTTTCCCTGGGCAGATGGAGGACAGCATCACGGTAATTAAGCAACCGGGCAATAATGGACCTTGGGGAGGTTCCAGGAGTTGGGCGCGCCACTGCTTACCTGTGTGCCCTTTCCACTATCAAGACCTGTGACAGCTGCTCTGTCCCAAAAAGATCCTTCTGATGGATACACCTACCTGTGGATTCCTCACCTAAAGAATTCTCCCCTCACGCCAGCCCTCAACGGAAATTTCTTCTAGCTCTGCACGTCGACGATGACGTCACAATCGCCCGACTCCACGCGACCCCACATGACGTCATCCAGGCAATAAGAAGCCCTCGTCGATGTGCAGACGTCAGTTCCCTTTTTTCCATGCCCGAATAACGGTTAATTCTTCGAGGCTCACAAGGAGCTACTGTTTCCAACGGCAGTTACGATGTCGCAGCCTAGAAAATCCGGCTTTAAACCTTGTAGCCAGTGCGGGGGTCGCAAAACTGCCTCTGGTGCCTTAGTTCCGACCATGAGGTCGAGGCATGCGGTTCGTGCCAACGCATGAACCCTAAGGCACTTAAGGAGAGGGAGGCAAAGTTATTCTTGGCCCGGTCGAAGAAGAAGAAGGAGAGGCGTCAAAGGAGGGAGTCTTCGTCGAGATCTTCGAGGTCTCGTCATCACCATAGTGACTCTCAGCGCCGTCATGGATCTCGGCGCCGATCGAGCAAGGGACGGTCCAGATCTAGATCGGCTTCTCCGTCGGCTCGGCGTCGACCGACGTGGGAGATAAGCCCGACCGTCACCCCTCCACCTCCGGCGACCCCGACGTCACCCGGGTCGGTCTTTGAGGTCGAGCCTCCCCAGGGGCCTGAGGGTTCTCCTGGCCAGGAGTTACCTGGACCCTCTTCGGCAGCTTTGCCGGTGCAGCAGTACCCGGCTTTCCCGACTCCGGGATCGGATCCTGCAGCGTTTTTAAACGCTATGTATAACAACTTTGCTCCCATGACGCCGGGTGGAAGTCATGCAGGTCCGTCTGGCCCTTTGGCCTATGATTTGGGTGTTCCGGCATCTTAGAGGTCGGCGCCGTTCACCCCGTTTTTGTCTGCTGCACCTGAAGCGGCGCCAATGCCTACGACGTCGCCCAGGATGGCTACACCTGTTACGGTGCCGTCGGGTTCACCTCGGATCCGATCGACTTCCAAGAACACTTCGGAGCCGGAGCCTCTGGCTTCGGACGAATCCGAGGTTCGGCGCCGACGAAGATCTTCGGCGTCGGCCGACGCCTTGTCGACTCCAGGCTTAGAGTCAAAACTTAGGTCAAGACATCTGGCCCTTCGTCTCTTGGAGGAGGAGGAGTACGTGAGGCAACACCTGGAGGAAGGAGAAGTTATAGAGCCCTCAAGTGACTTCCAGGGACTGGACTCAGCTAGTGGCCTTGACACTACCCCGGAATGGGATCTGGCTTCCCCTGGAGAGGTCACGGAGGAAGCTGCTTCTTTCCATGCAGTCATTCGTAAGGCTGCAGACTTTTTGGATCTTCCCCTTCCTACCGCGGAGGTCAAGAGAAATTTATTGACAGAAGTCCTCCATCCGACTTCTGCTTCTGCTGAGCCTCTTCTGCCATTCAATGAGGCTCTGCTGGACCCCATTAAGGATATCTGGCTGAAACCTGTATCCACCGCTGCGGTCAACAGAGCGGTGGCTCGGCGGTACAGGACTGCCCGGTGTTTCTTTCCAGGCAACCAACTCCGGAGAGCCTAGTGGTCCAAGCTTCATGTTCTTCCAGGTCCTCTCCTGGTTCGTTTCCTGGAACCTCTGCGGACAGGGAGTCAAAAAAGTTGGACCATACTGCTAAAAAGACATTTTCATCTTGCAGTATGGCCCTAAAATCTTCCAATGCCACATGCATACTGGGGCGTTACATCCATGCCCTTATGGAAGAGGCGAAGGGCCACCCTAATTTGTCCCAGGAGATGCTGCAACTATTAGCAGATGCTCAGGCGGGACGCAAGTGATCCAGTCTGGATTGGACACTTCGGACTCGGTGGCTAGGGCTATGGGCACGACCATAGTCTCTAAGAGGCAGTCTTGGCTTCGATCATCAGGCTTCTCGTCGGACGTGCAGGCAAACAGGGAGGCGTGGGGTCGTATCTTCTTCACGTTGCCTGTTTATCAGTGTCAATGTGTTAATCTTTCTGTCAGTGGATTGCAGGCTGTGCTGCATGGCTAGAAGTGTAGTCTCGAGAGGAGTGGGGTCTTGTTTCTGTGACTCCTGTTTAGAGTCCGCATGGTGCTGCAGCCTAGGTGCGCGTCTAGACTCAAATGTGAGGCGAGTTTGTTGTTTATCTGTTTTCCCTTTTTTTCCCAGCAATGACGTCACACTGCTATAGCTGGGGAGGGCAGGTATGTACCAAGGGCCTGAATGTCTTCTTTCCATAGGTGCCAGGGGGTCCCAATTGCCCAGTGAGACCAGTTATTTCATGACTCCCCCCAACTCCCAGTGGGTCATTGGTGAGAATATTAACCAGCGGTCAGTCCAAGCCTCTTCAAGGGCCAGGCGGGGCTTTTCACATGTTCATAAGGGATAATCACCACTTGCTGCAGTAGCCCCTTTATACATAGACACCCAAAACCACCAAAGCTATCCTTTGTACGGCCATTGCACTACTGTGTAGTGCAGTCTCTCGCCCTCATGCAGGTCCACGAGAAGATAATCTCACTCGAGTGCAGTAATCTCATTTAGGACTGTCCATGAATCATGTGCTGGGTAAAGCGCTGCACCCCTTTTCAAAAGGCTCATGGCCTCATTTGGCTAATCCACGAGTTATACTATGTGCACGCTGTCTAAGCAGAGCCCAGCCAGGCCCAAGTCTGGTTCTGGCTCCCGTGGCCTATCTCACCTTCCTTTCAGGGTATCCAAGCTGTCTGATTTCCCCCCCACCCCCCACATCCCCACCAGCCACAGCTAAGCATGGAAACAACTGGGCGGGTCTGAAGTCTCACTCTGACCACAACAGCACCTTGGCGGACTGTCCCGCACTCAGTCCGAATTCTCATCATGTGTGCCTGCTCCCTCAGCACACAGCAATGCTGAGGCCTGTGAACCGCTGGGGCTCTGCGTAGCCCTGGGTGCCGCGGCACCTAGGCCTCTTGGTGCAGGGCAGGCTGCCCATGAAATGCTCATAGCTTGTCACAAGGCTCCTCTAGTGCCCTCTGTTAACTGCTGGTGAGCACACTAGTGTCCAGTATCATCCGTTAAGAGGGCAGCTCTGCGATGTCACACACAAGCAAGGGCTCATCTCCCAGTATAGTCACTCTGCTTGGCGTCCCGCGTCAGTATCCCGTTGCCTAATTTATGCGAGGTGCTCACTGCTTCACACTGGGAAATAGCGTTCACCGTCCAGGTAAGCTCCTACAGTGCCATTTTCAGCTCAGACAGCAAGTCAGTCGCTGTAGAAAGGGTATGCCCATTTTCCAAAGTGCAGATTGTAGTCCGGTGCACGGATAATTGTCCCCAGCCGGCAGAGCTACACTAAGATATCTCCATTATTTTCTATAGAAGGGTGTTGCTGTGCCAATGGTTGGCCATGTGTGGTGCTGGACTTACTCCAACTCTGAGCTAGAGTAATTTACTATTATTTTGGGTCCATTTTGGCTCCAGTAACTTTAGAAAGGCAGTTTGTGAATAGGAATGGGTATACGTTTTTGTGGGTGGGTACATGTCCCTCCTTAAACCTCTCCTTATTCCTCACTAACCCCTGCTGTTTAGATGTATGTTCCTTTTTCCAGCCACTCCGCATTGTCCCTTTAACTTTTACTACTAATTGTAGGAAACTTAGTTTTTGTTGCACGAACGCCCCACACACACACAAACAAACACACACACTTTTTTGCCACCTGTTTGGATACTAGATGCTGGTTTTCAACTCTGTCAGTACACTGAGGCTTGATAGCCAGACCTCAGTGCCAGTGCTCTTTCCTTTAAAACAAGGTGTGTCTGATTATTTTACAATTGACACAGAACATTAGTACCCCTATAACTCCCTGGTACATGGTACCACTGGTACCTAAGGCATGGGTACTAAAGAGGTTCCCTAAGTCACTGTTAGAAATGGGCTTTCTTGTTGGCTGGGAAATGCACCTTATCCATGCAGAACCCACCACTCTAGTTAGGACGAAGGAGTTAAACGCCCAAAATAACCCCCTACTTACCTCCTTGGTAGCTTGGCACGAACAGCCAGGCTTATCCCAGAGGTCATTTGTAAAGCGATTGCACAACACACAATACATGTAACGCAATAAATACACCACAAAGGAAACACAACAGCAAGTTATATAAAAAATAAACTGTATTGCATAAAAAAACATTAGATCAAACCCGACATTATTCAGCAAGACCCTGCTACCGTAATAGTTGTCAGAACATTACACATGTTACTAGTACTCTGCGAAAATAAACAGTAGTCAGGTAAAGATAGAGGTCACTGGTATTCTGCAACAAAAGCAGTAGTCAGGTTGTCATTATCACCAAAAATGCACACGTCAGGATAAGCATATCATCAGAGATGCCAAGACACCATCATGAATGTACATTAAATGAAATGTTTTCACGTGGCACGTGTCTGGCACTACAACAAAACAGTATATCTCAGAATTACCCCTCGGATGAGGTAGCAGATTTAGAACACACACCCCCAAAAATGACTCTGCTGGATTCGAAGGACAAACCCCTCCGAGCACAGGGAGGGCTGCACTGCTATCAGTGGAATTATGGTAATTAGAAGTGCAGGAGTGAGGGCTCAGCTGTAGAGTACAGGCCAGCTTGCACTCCTTGTAGGTAATTTACGGTAATGGAAAGACTCATGGCCAGGCTTAGTGGAGTGCAAAGACACCGGCACTCCTGTTGGGGTTATTACGGTAAGGTGTCTTGGGGAAGTGGCTGGTTCCTGAGAATAGATCCAGAGCGGGGGCCTCCGATGAGGTCTCAGCCTGCAAAATCCACCTCCGGGCACTCTGGCCCCCTCAGGTATGGCCCAACAGAGAGGGGGAGAATGCCCCCACTATGGACGGAGGTGGAGAGGCCTCCTTTGGTCCCCACCGCGCTGGCTGTAAGAGCGCGGGGCAACTGCACGGATGGTTTCACATCCGCTCCGCCTCACCGCAGTGAGTGAAGTGAGTGCTGGAGGGGATGGGGGACATTGCACCAGGACCTCCGCGGTCCAAACTCCCACTCACTGCTTCCTCCCAGTGGATCAGGCAATGCAGCGTCTTACCCTGGCTGGAGAGGGCGGCGTGGAAGAAATCCTAAGTTGCACGGAGAACCCACGCTCCTAAGGGGCATGCACCAGTCCCCAGGCACTGGTCACAGCTCCCAATGTGCGTTCTCTCTCTGGAACTTCTCTTCATAAGGGACACGCACCAGTCCCCAGGTACCAAATGGGGGACGCTCACCATGTGCCAGTGTTGAAAAGGCAGGGAGCGGTGAACAGCGCTTCTCACATGCTGCAGGGGCACCGAAGCACAGCGCAGGCTCTGCACCTAATAGACAGCAGAGTACAGCGCTAGGCAGGATCCCTTGAAGTTGTGGTGCTCTCCCAGCGCCAAGGAATAGAAGATAGGGGTCAGGGGCCACAAACACCCAGCCCCTGGAGAACACTGGTGGGGGCTCTCTTGGTGGAGGAGGCAACAGGCAAAAGAGGCCAGCTCCCTAAAAGCAGGTTGGGGCGGTTCCTTCTGGCATTCCAGCAGTGCCCAGGTGATCCCAAGTCAGGGAGCAGCTGGCAGGCAGGGCAACAAGCGGAAAAGCAATCCATATGAGTCCTTTGTGCCTGACAACAGGCAGCTTGGCAACAAGCAGAAGAGCAGTCCAGATGAGTACTTGGGTGCCATCCATCAGTCCTTGTGCCAGAGGTTCAGTCCCAGTTCCAAAAGTGCTCTAACAATGTTGGGGGGGGGGGGGGGGGGGGGGCAGCAATGTACTTATGCTCATTTTGCAGAGCCTCCACAAAAGTATGAGACGGGGTTCCAACAGTACTAACCGGTACGAGGAGTGTCCCCTTTCTCCTCCAGCACTGGCTCTAGACATCAGTGGGGGGTAAACGAGCCCTTTGTGTGAGGCCAAGGCACAGCCTCTACAAATGCAGGTGTGCCCCGCCTCTCCCAGCCTAGGAAGACCATTCAATATGCAGATGCGCTCTTGTGACACCTCCACCCTCCCTGTATATAGGCTGTCTGAAAGGTATTCACAAAACCCAGCTGTCACTCTGCCCCAGACGTAGACTGGAGTCAAGCTGCAAAACACCAGAGTCCTAAGCACAGAGAAATGCTCGCTTTCAAAAAGTGGCTTTTCTACAGTGGTGATAAAAAATACACCTACACCGGTAAGCTGTATTTCTCACTACTGTTACAACTATACTAAACATGCCTATGCCACCCTTCCTAGATCAGACAATACCACTTAGACATATGTTAGGGCATTTCCCATGCAATCCTATGAAGCACTCACAGTAGTGAGGAACCAAATAAACTGTTTGTCCCTACTAGGACATGTAGTACATAAAGACATATGTCCTACCTTTTGATACATAGTACCCTGCCCATAGGGCTAACTGGGGCCTACCTTAGGCATGAGTTGTGTAGTAAAAGGAGGGTTCCAGGCCTGGTAAGTGAAGTTAGATGCCAGGTCCCTGTGGCAGTAAACTGTGCACGTAGGCTCCGCAGTAGCAGGCCAAAGACAGGTTTGAAGGGCTAATTCAGTGGGTGGCGCAAGCCGGGCTGCAGGCCCACTAGTAGCATTTAATGTAAAGGCCCTGGGTATAGGAATACCACTGTACAGGGGACTTACAAGTAAATTAGATGTGCCAATCAAGTGTAAGCCAAGAATACCAAGATTAGAAGGGAGAGCACAAGCAGTTCATCACAGATCAGCAGTGGTAAAGTGCCCAGAGTTCTAACGTCAACAAAAAGGGTCAGAAAAAAATAGGAGGAGGAAGGCAAAAACTTTGGGGTTGACCCTGTAAAAAGGACCAGGTCCAACAGTGACCCACACACAATTTGCAGACTGCATGTCATGGTGCAAAACATGAGTGAAAACATGACTTGGCACACTTTGTGTGCCATGCCAAAGTCACTGCATGTATTATATGTAAGTTACCCCCTAATAGCAGGACTTAAGAGCCCTAACGCATGGTGCAGTATAATACATGCAAGGGCATGTCTGCATGAGCAGATATGCCCCTATGATGTCTAGTTCTGTTGCTCAATATTGCAAATTAACAGGGAGCCATCTTCAGGTATGTACAGGGTACTGGTCAGTACAAGTTATCCAGTTACATAATGACTTCACTGAATCCCACGGTGTTTGGTGTCAAACACTTTGTCTTAATAAATCTATACTGATTCCAGTATTGGATGTATTATGACATGCACTAAGAAGGGTACCTTAGAGGTTCTCCCTAAAACTCTACTAGTCCTCTAGTGTGCTGGCTGACTGGTATCGACCAGCTTTTCCAACAGGATGACTAGTAGATCTGCATGCCAAGGACTTCAAAGGCCCTGCTGCCTTTTTTTATGCGACCCCCGGCTTCCCCCAGACCTGGGAGAGGCAACCCCCTACCATGAGGCCCATTTGGTACCAGGACAGGTGAGCAATTAAATATGCAGGAGTAATGTTACAATGTCAGGCTATTCACACCCCTAGGGTGGGCTACCTGAAGTGTGCTACCCAAGGGTAAGTAGCCCATTGTCTACTACCCTTGGCTACTTACCCTTCACTTCCCTTAACGCCCCTAAATTGAGTATTTAGGTGGCCCCCTGACACCAGGAAATTAGATTCGACTACTGGGAACCTAGGAAGATAGAAGAAAGTGGGGGGGAAAAGGTCTGCACCAAAGATTGGCACAAAACCCTGCCAGGCTGCTTCCACTAAGACCATCGCTGGGTCCGGCCTCACAAAGAGCTGGACATCTGCCCCATAACCCTTGGAGGACTGCCCAGCACCTCAGCAACCGGGAAAGCATCTTCGAGCAGAGGAGCTGCTATCCTGCATCTGTAGGGACCTCTTGCAAAATCAGGCACTCTGTCCCTCTGGCCCACTGAGGGAACAACGAGCCTAGAAGAGGATTGTTTGGAGCTCAGGAGGTAAGCTCCACCACTTCACCGAAGTCCGAGATGCTGAACCCTCCTGGAGTCTCCCTATACCTATATCTGGGGTACTGGACCCTTTGCAGCAACCAAGGGTTGTTGGTGGTCCAATCCAGACTCCAACAGCACAAAGGCAGACTTACCTTCAAAAGTCAGGATCCACTAGTCCAGCACCAAGAGTAGCCCCAATGCACCGTTTCCCCTCTTCACCAGGTCAAAAAAGACACAGAGTGAATCTTTGACTGTACCATTGTTTCTACAATTGGGATATCTCTGGCAACAGACGAGACCCTTGTTAAAGGTACCAGTGGTACCAAGGGCCCTGTGGCCTGGGAGGATCCCTAAGGCTGCAGCATGTGTTGTGCCACTCTAAGGTACCCCTCACCAAACACATGCAAACTGCCATTGCAGATTGTATGTGCTGGTGGGGAGAAAAAGGTAAAGTCGGCATGGCATCCCTCTCAGGCTGTCATACCCACAAAGCACTGCCTGTAGCATCGGTAAGTCACCCCTCTAGCAGGCCTTACAGGCTTAGGCAGGGTGCACTATACCACAAGTGAGAGCATAGCTGCCTGAGCAGTATGCCCCTACAGTGTCTAAGGGCCAGATGTAGCATTTTCCGATTTTGCGAATCGGAAATTGCGAGTCGGCGCGACTCGCAATTTCCGATTTGCAAAATCGGATGCAGAACGGTGTCTCAGACACCGTCTGCGAGTCGCTATGGGGTCGCAAAGACCCACCTCATTAATATTAATGAGGTGGATCACATTTTGCGACCCCATAGCGAGTCCCTGCACTCAGAGGGATGGTGGCCTGCTGAAGACAGCAGACCTCCATGTCTGTGACTGCTCTTTAAATAAAGCAGTTTTATTTGTATTTTATTTTGCAGCCCGTTTTCCTTAAAGGAAAACGAGTTGCAAAATAAAAAAATAACTAAACCATTTGATTTCGGTTTTTCAGAGTAGGCAGTGGTCCATTTGACCACTGCCTGCTCTGAAAACCCCTTTTTGGCAACATTCACAAAGGGGAAGGGGTCCCCGGGGGACCCCTTCCCTTTTGCGAATGGGTTACCACCAGTGTGACACTGGTGGTAACTGCGAATTGCTTTGCGACCGCATTCTTTGTCACAAAGCAACTTAGCATAGCGATGCGAGTTGCAAATAGGAAGGGAACACCCCTTCCTATTTGCGAGTCGCATTCACAATTTGCGAGTCGGTACCGACTCTCAAATTGTGAATGAGAATCGCAAACTGCATTTTACATGGCGCAAACTGTGATTTTCGCAGTTTTCACCATGCAAAATGTTTGTTACGCCTGGCCCTAAGTCCATTCTTAGACATTGTAAGTGCAGTGTGGCCATATTAAGTACATGGATTGGGAGTTTGTCATTACAAACTTCACAGCTCCATGATGGTTTCACTGAAGGCTGTGAAGTTTGGTATCAAACTTCTTAGCACAATAAACCTGTACTGATGCCAGTGTGGGATTTATTGTATAAAGCACCCAGAGTGCATCTTAGAGATGCCTCCTGTATTTTAACCAACACTCTAGTGTATGACTGACTGGTCTGTGCCAGCCTGCCACTAACAGACACATTTCTGACCCTATGGAGTATGGACCCTTCTTTGTGCTCTCTGAGGCCAGAAACAAAGCTTGCTCTGGGTGGAGGTGCTTCACACCTCTCCCCTGCAGGAACTGTAGCACTTGGCAGTGAACTTCAAAGGCTCAGGTCTCCTGTTAGTGTCCCAGTGCACTCCAGCTAGTGGAGATGCCCGCCTCCCCCGGACAAAGCCCCACTTTTAGCGGCAAGTCTGGCGGGAAAATTAAGTAAAACAGGGAGGAGTGACCACTCCAGCCAGGACCACCCCAAGGTGTCCAGAGCTGAAGTGACCCCTCCTCCCTGCAGAATCCTCCATCTTGCTTTGGAGGACAGGGATCATTAGTGTTAGAAATGTGTGCCCTTCCCCAAAGAGAGTGGGCACAGGAAGGGTGTAGCCACCCTGAGGGAGAATAGCCATTGGGTACTGCCCTCTGACTCCTGTAACGCCCCTAAATCTAATATTTAGAGGCACCCATGACCTCAAGAAGAAAGGACTGCTAAGCTGACCCCCAGCAACGAAGACTGGAGGCACCAACTGAATAGGCCCCAGCCCTACTGACCTGTCTCTAGCTTCTGAAACCCTGCTACAAAGAGGTGACGCATCCTGCAGGACCAGCGACCTTCTAAAAGCCCCAAGAGGACTGCCTGCACCCAAGAGGACCAAGATCTGTCGTGGACAGTGGCCCTGTCCAGAAAGAAACTCCAGCAAAAGACTCCAGAACTGCCCCAGATCCGCGAGTCCTGCCCACTCTGCACCCAATGCCCACAGCTCGTGTCCAGGTGGCCCACCAGTCCAGAGCAGGTCCCCAGGCAATTCCGACCTAGTGTCCACCCTGGGTTGACCCCTCCTGGCCAACACTACGTCGCCTGCAACCTAAATCCGCAGGGCCCCCCTGACCAGGAGAGAACTGGACGAAGATGCCCATTGCCTAAAGGTACCCCTGCACCTGCTGCCACCTGGCCTTGGGGAATCCGACCACCCATTCAGCAGGCAGCCCTCCTCCTTGTCCAGCCTGTGGTTTTCCGGAAGGGACCTCCTGGACCTAGCCTGCAGCATCTTTGTAACCCCCAGGCTCCCCCTATTGAAAGGCAGGTACCTGCTGGCAGATCCAGCTCCGGGTGCCCCCAGTCTCCATAGAAGCCCATTCTAAATCTTGCATCAACTTTGATCTCTGCACCCGGCCGGCCCCGTGTTGCTGATGGTGGGTGTTTGTGGTTAACTTGAACCCAACCTGTGGACATCCTAAGCCCCGGAGAATGGACCTGTAAGTCTTGAACTTACCTTGAAACTATACTAACTTTTCTTCCCCCCAGAACTGTTTGAAAATTGCACTGTCAACTTTGAAAACCGATTATTGCTATTTATTTGAAAACGTATAATTTACCAGATTGAAACAATGTGGTGCTTGCTACTTACTGCCAAATGTACTTATCTGCGAACTGAATCTTGTGGTTCTAGAAATAAAGAAACAAAATAAATTTTTGCTATATAAAAACCGTTGGCCTGGTGTTAGTCCTTGAGTGTGTGCTTCCTGTATTGCCTATGTGTACAACAAATGCTTTGCACTACCCTCTGATTAGCCTTACTGCTCGACCACACTACCACAAAGAGAGTATTAGCATTATCTACTTTAGCCTCTGAGGAACCCCTGGACTCTGTGCGAACTATATCTCATTTTGACAGAGTATATACAGAGCCAGCTTCCTACAGTGTCACGCTGAGCAATAGTCTGATTATGTCATGGCTCACTCAGTCTAGAACTTATGAGTTCTGAAAACATTAACCCACAGACCAAAATGGAAACACTGTCAGACTCACTGAATTCTAGTACTCCATGAATAGTTCGCCTCTGTAGACCTTCAGGATGTATACTGCTCTATAAGGAAGCGTCTCTTATGCCTGGTTTACAAATTGCACTTTCAAGGTTGCAACTCTGCTCTGTAGGCTTGCTTCAGCACTCAAATATTTGCCATTTCATACAGTCCATCTATGGAGAGGAGGAACTTGTGAGAATTCCCTATAAATGACTGGCTAATAAGACCAGCACTCTCCAATACCCCTCCACCCTCTTGCCTTAAAGCTTTGAGGCTGAGAGGCAGACTTGATGCAAGGCACATCTCTACGAGAGATATTCGAAGTAGTTCTAGCAGCCATGAGACCATCCATTACGTTGGGCTTTACTTGCATGTGAAAGCTGGTCATGGTTTGGCGTAGTAGCTGCCTTGGCTGCGCTAATGCGAAATGCATGTGCAGTTTCTCACCCACTTAATAATTCTGCTGCTGGACTCCCTACCTTTAGGGACAATGGATGAAGTCAAATCTTGGTGCAATAAAATGATGTATTAGATGCCAGAGGCCTCTATACACCTGACAATCCAAGCATTGGAGGCAAAGGTGTTGTCAGCTGTGTTGTAAAGGCAGAGATTCAAGGATATAAAAATGTTCTTGAGTCAAAACATCCAAAAAGCCGTATTGCAAAAAGATCCCAATATAATTTAGGAAAAACAAACCTGTGTAATACTGTGTAGCAGGCTTAGCCATTGAAGACTGACAGAAACTTGGAAAAATATTTGAAGTAAAGTAGTGAAAACACCCAGAATATTAGAAAACTAAGCTTGCGACTGTGTGTATAAATATAAATATATATATATATATATATATATGTATATGTGTGTGTGTATATGTATATAGATATATATATATGTGTGTGTGTGTTTATATAAAATACGTCGTTTGTGTTTCCCAGGACTTAGCAGATTCACCCTTTTGACAACCACAGATATAAAAACAAATTTATTTTTAAGATGTAAATACTATTTTGGGAGATCACCTAGTTAAATGTGTTTGAAAAGCTCAAATACACAGAGTGCAGTGTGAATCAACTGTGCTTCGGCAGATGTTTGAGCGGTAGCCGATTCCCAAGGACAGCCTGTGGAGGGGAAGAAGTCATGGCAAAGTATGGCCTTCTTCCTCCCCACCGCTCTGTCACTCCCAGTCTCCCGAGAAATAAGGTGGCCTACTGTTTCTACCCCATTACTTTATTTTTTTTGGGTAAAAGTACCTGATGTTTACTGCCTTCCATCCTGGCTGTGCTCGCCATAAGCAATCACACTTGAACTCTGCTGAGTACTTCAGGCATTGGAATACCTGCTGGACTGTACATAACTGCATGAGGTAAGAAAAAGGGTGGGTGGCTACAGCAAAGTGAACCCAGATTTTCTTCTGCTTCTCTCTGGAGACAGGGTAAGAGACGGCAACGATATTTGACGAGTATCTGCCAGCCCACCATCTTCGTCTGTGGAGTCGAGAACAGAGGGAACCCTAGGAAACCTTGACTTTCCAGTGTTGACGTGCCAGCAGTGAAAAACTTTTGCTTTTCACTGCGCTGATGTCATTCCACTGACTAACAGGGATTCGGTTATATGATTATTGCATCTGTTAGAATCCTTATAAATCTATTTTGTCCTATAGCTTGTCTTGGTATAATTTGTCTAGATTATAGGTTGTGTTTCACTCACATCAGATTTAAGTAATAGATTGGAAAGGAATATCCCGTTAGTGTTGTGTCTTCCCTTCCAACTCATTGTGCTGGTACATTGAAGTTGTTGATTGTTTTTAATTAGGTGAATATTTTAAAGCTGATGAAAATGCTGACCAGTCTCAAGAAAGCCTAAGCTCCTCATCGCTTAGACGGAAGTTGTTTTTAGATGGAAATGGAAGTGGATCTGAGAGTTCATCACCTCCTTCGCCCCAAGATGTACCCTGTGATGCAAGTCCAATACCGCTTGGAGTTCTTTATTCAATCGATCTCTCACCAGTTAGGTGCAGAAGTCCTATGCAAACTCCCAGTTCGGTAAGAAAAATATACCTTTTTCCTTCTCGCTCTTTTTTTGGTTAGAAACTCTTAAGCTATTCGTGTGCAAGCACTTTTTGTTGTACCACGAAATTATTAGTCAGAATTTTGAAACTATTGCTGATAATTGTGTAAATTGGATGAGCCCCCTATCTCCGATGCCTATCATGTGGCTTGTATTCCGACATTTTGAACAAGCAAGTGAGCATTTTGGAGTAGTTAATGCCCTTATGGTTTTCAAGTGTGTAGAGGAAGTGCGAACTCTTAACCTACTTGATGAACTAAGAATGATTGAGTTTTTCTTGCAAAATATACATATTGTTTGCTTTTCAAATGGTGAAACCCCAACATATCACAATAATCAGTGCACAGATTATGCATTTCATGCCCAAGAGAACCATCAACTTTATATTCAAAATGTATCCTGTGCAGTGTCATAATTACCATAGCTGTTTGTTAGAGTAAGCAGCATTGTATGCATGCTCTATCTGATGGTTGTCCCTGTCTGTTATGCGATTATGGTAGATATGTGTATTGCTTTGTCTGCTCTGAAGACTGTTTTCCTTGGGCCAGTAGCACAGTTTTAGTGTACGTGGTTTGCAGTTATTTCGCTGCTGGAGTCCCCTCGGTCTCGGAGACCTATTGGGGATGCTCCCACTTTTGAGATTATCCCTCAGCCCTCCGCGGGTTCATCCCTTGAGCATCTGGTGTTTACTATCTGTAAACATGGAAATGAGCACAGTCTTCACTCTACTGCCCCCTAACGGCCGTACTTTGTGCTCAGGCAAGCTCTAAGAATTTTCCACTATTAACTTGCACAAGTGTAAAATTGATCATGCTGAGAACCTTTTACTAGAGTTAGTAGCATTATTTGTGTACTCTCTTTGGTGTACGTTTTCCACTGCAGGATTCCCCTTATTTTGTTTTTCTAGACCAATTGAGTATACACATGCCCTTATTGTATCTGTGCCCTCGCCCCGTGCCTCTCCTCAGCCTCTGCTCTGCCCTCATTTAATCCTCCTCGCAGGGCCGTAACCTCTGAAAGGCTGAGGCCATGTTCCAATAGTGTCTTCCCTACTTGTTTCTAGAAAGTTCCTTAGCCTAACCTCTGCTATTCTTTTTCCGTCCTACTCACTTCTGGGAACTGTCAATGTGTAGGCCCTCTGCCACTCCTGGACGGACTCAATGTAGTACCCTATTTGTTGCTCCGCATTACCTCCAGTGAGTTGGTCCTCTGTCCTTGATGGACTTGATGTAACATTACCTTGGTGGTTTCCAAGCCCCTCCAATAGGCTGGGCCCTCTGTCACTTTTTTTTAATGGACTGATTTTAATGCCGTACCGGGTTAATAATGACTCAAAATTGGGTGGTTCTTTGTTGATTGTAAGTGGGCTCCCTTTGTGACTTAAAAATGCCTCAATTCAGGTGGGTCATTTGATGCTACTTCGTGGACTCGTATACCCTAATAGACTCCATAGAAACACATCAAGAGCAGGGTCTGCATTTGCCCTGTCCACTCTAAAGTTGGTACGTACCTGAATGCTCAGTGGTGTCTAGTCTCACACTTTGCATTAATCCCATGTTTATGCTCCAATACATTAGGTGCGACATTCTTCCACTGTGTTGTTTTAAACCTCATACACCTAACCCAACATGTCCTATAGGCCATGCTACAAACCACAGCCTTTCAGCTATGCACTCCAAAGGGCAACCTGGAGTCCAGTACATATTGGAGAGCTTGACGGCCTCGTCATGGGAATGAAGCATTATATGAATAATGTAGTCGAGCCATCAATAAAGCTCAAACGGTATGTAAAGCACCGAATCTGTGCAGATAGAGTACGGTACAATATAGATTTGCTGTTCACTGCTTCACAAGCTTCTATCGCTACCCTTTGAGACACTGAGTTTGCTTTAATAGCAAGATATCATAATTCTCTCCATATTCTGGCATTATTGCGTCGTCCTTCCTTCTCGAGTTCAGTGCAATCCTTTTCCACAGATACTTCATCTTTAACTATCTACGGGAAGCAGACTGGATCTGGATCTTTCAAACGTTTACACCTCGGGTGCTGACCTGTTTGATTGATGGTGAGTTTGAGAGATATCCCCTCTCAAAATTAATTATTGGTTCGTAAAGGCTCTGTTCTCTCAAGACAGTTACATTTTTCCACGCACCAAAGGGACCATGTCATTGGCTGTTTTGCATCCCTGCAAATCACTCTTAGGAAAATGTTCGCAAATTCTTTCAGAATGCCATCAAATACATTTTTGCAGTTCATGGCCTACCTTGAAAGCAGAAGAGCAAAGCCTGTTTTGATCCACATTTAGGATGTATGTGTTGTTTTAAAACAGAATGCAACCCAGGCTCTGATAGCCATGTAGCCTTGTGCAACCTTTGGATACTTGTGAAACAGAGGCTAAGCTCTTTTGGCTACCAACAAGATGGGGGAAAAACATGAAACTTCATTGTCATCATATTGGAGATCTGATCGTCTGGAGAGTGTAGGAAAGTGTCCTTTTTGACCTGGTCACCCCACTTTTTTTTTTTTGCTACTAGTACTGATGTTTTTCACCTGAAGCTGCACTAGGTTGCTGCTAACCAGGTCCCCAGTGCCAGTGCTCTTTCCTAAAACATAGTAAAATGTCTGATTGTATGCAATTGCTACACACTTCAGCGCCCCTGTAAGTCCCTAGTAAATGGTGCCCATGATACTGACTGCCTGGCTACTAAAGAGGATTCCTAAGAGCTGCAACATGTATTATGTGTCCCTAAGAGACCCCCCTACAAACTGCATGCTTCCTGCCATTGCAGACTGCGTGTCATGGTGCAAACCATGAGTGAAAAGACAACATGTCACACACATTGTGTGCCATTCCAAAATCGCTGCATATAATATATGTAAGTCACCCTTACAGGAGGCCTTAGCGCCCCAAGGCAGGGTGCATTATATTTTATGTGACGACATATCCGCTACCCTACACTCCCTAAAATGCCCCTAAATTAAGTATTTAGGTAGCCCCCTGGCACCAGGAACTCATATTCAACTGACAAAAAAAGAAGAGGACAAAGAAGAGCCAAGCAGCACAAGAATTGTGGACTAGCTTAGGACTTTGGCAGCAAACATTGCCTACCTGCTCCAGTCCTGATAATTGCAAAGACCCAACTCGTCCTGCAGCTGTGCAGCCTCCAAAAGCCTCAGAGGCCTACCAGTACTTAACAAACCAGCCTATATCTACCTTGAAGGGGAGGAGCCACTTCCCTGCAGCAGCAGGCACCAGCCGCAACTGTTCGTTTCTCCATTGCCTGACAATCTGGTCCACCAAGGGAGCATCTTGCCAGGGGGAGGATCCAGAGTGTCCAGGAGTGCAGCCTCATTGACTCATCCAGTCTTCAAGACACTGAGCCTGCCTGGAGCCTTCCACCAGCACCCGGAGTACTACCACCACTAGTTGCAAACACCAATGTTTGTTTGAAGCTGAGACCCTCAAGGATCGAGCACCCTCCTCCACCCAACCCCCCTTCTAGCTCCTATTGACTTCAACGCATAGCGTCCAAGGCTACCCCCATTACGAGCATCACTGCACCTAGACGCACCCGGGTAGGTAATCCGAAACTGCTGGTGGTTCTATAAACCTTGGCCCTTACTTACCGTAAGTCCATAAGAACAGTCCTGTAAGTAGATTGCAAGTGCCCCTGTGCAGTGTATGTTTTCCCCATAGGCTAAAATTACCACGTTTGAGGCTCATGCCTCAGATTGGACATGTGTATTTTCTGTAGTCCTTAAAATCGATAACTTGAAAAGTACCTTCCTGGTCTTGGTGCCTAGATTAATATAAAAATCTGTACTTTTTTTCTAAAATTAATATCGAGTTTCTTCTTAAGTGTGTGCCTCATTTATTGACTGTGTGTCCAACAAATGCTTAGCATTACTCTCTGATAATCCTAAACTGCTTGCCCACACTACCACAAAAGAGAGCGTTGGAGGTTATTACTTTAGCCTCTGTCAGCCAATAAGGATAGATATCCAGCTTCCTACAGAGAGTAAACATAAAAACAAAAGATGAAAGCAGTTTAACTCCTTATCAAAGCTAATTTCAGCATTATAGAAACTGCAACAAAGTTTCAAGGGAATATTTTCCTTCTACTGCGGCAAGTTCAACCAAAGAGTGCTTGAAACAGGCCGGGAAGAATATTTTTGACTTTCAATGTCTGTTAACTGCCACACCCTTTAGAGCAATTGTTCTGTCATCTTTGGATTGGAATATTTTGTGATGGTACTAGCAGCTTCAACTCTTGGTCAGAGACTTCCTTTGATGATACTGCAATCTGCTGTAGTTAACAGCAGAAGTAACTCTCTCGCATTGGTTGTTTTTTAGACTATCAGCCTATAAAAATAAGACCATACTATAAAATGTCAGGTAAGTATAGTTTTACTATTGTTTTTACGTTCATGCCCTTTTTAGTATGCGCTTCATCAAAGGATGCAGTTGCAATAATGGTGGTGAAATAGTGCACATATCTTAGAACAATGTTACTTGTGGTGACTTGTTCAAAAGTGCATTTAAAATCAAAAAT
Organism: Pleurodeles waltl; assembly: GCF_031143425.1. Lineage (NCBI taxonomy): Eukaryota > Metazoa > Chordata > Amphibia > Caudata > Salamandridae > Pleurodeles > Pleurodeles waltl. The sequence continues at coordinate 1,008,580,347 of NC_090447.1, read as the reverse complement.
CTAGTTTACCGTGGAAACATTGTCTTCAGAATTTAAAAAATTCCTACACAGATGATGCAGTTCTTTGTTGTGAAAGAAATTCACTTATCCCCTAAAAATAGATAATGAACAAAGTATTTTTACATATCTGGGGACAGTGAATGGAGCAGTCCTTCAAAATGCAAATTGAAATTGTGCATCTTATGAAGTCTAAAACTGTCCAAAATAATAATCACTCCAAAGTTCGTACCCCAGTCCCAACACTTAATACCAGACTGGCATGAAATCCCAAAATGAAAAGTCCAAGACCGAAAAACGGGCCGAGGCACCGGGGTCTGACAGTCAAAAACGTCAGCGGGCACTATGAGTAGAGCAGCTAGCGTTACAAATAACACTGAAGAAATAGCAGAAACATTGTTAAGCTTCAAGCAGGTAAATCTCTGGTGCTCAGCAGCCTGCCTGTTGAGCTGTACAAAAGGTTGGCTAGTAAACTGAGTACTCCCTTGAGATTACTCAGCATGCAATCTACTGTATAATTTTAGGATGGCCACAGAGGTGGTCAGTCACAATCCTATGAAACATTTATACGAGTGTTTGTCAGTTAGGCCAGTATCCTTCGTGAGCATAGAGACTACAATACGGGCTAAACTATTGGCCACTCAGCTGGAAGAGGTAGTAACTGCACTTGTGCATCATGCCCAGTAAGGCTGTATGTCCCAGTGGAGCATCATCACAAGTATAAGGTGTTTCTGGGGCTACATGCCGTAAATGGAGAAGGTCTTAGAGCTGCTGGTGGTGATGTCATCAGATGCATCAAAAGCATTTTATTCTCTTGATTGACATTTTTTGTTTAAAATCCTCAAATAATGGTACTTGGCTTCTCTATATTTAATAGTTTAAGCCTGGTCATGAATTTAGAGCCAGAGTAAAAGTGAAAGACAAAATCTTTCAATCCCTTCTCATTGGAGAGGGGAACGAGACAGGGCTTTCTGCTCTCCCCAGTGATATTCACCCCACCCTTGAAGCCTAGCCTGGCAAGTTAGGTTGAGATGGTACGGGATATGTAACAAATGAATTTCATTGAATGGGCAGCAACATTCTCCTTTATGCAGCTTGACTGAAAGCAGCTATAGATAGACTATTGTAAGTCTTTGAAAACCTTAGAAAATACTCTGGATTGTGTATGAACTGGGGAAAATGAGTCCTGTATCTGCTCTCCACATATCTCTTGGTCTGATTGCACTGATATCCACTAGCCATGGGCCAACAAGACTTTAAATATCCAGATATCTACAGATCACAAAAACCTTACATTTGTTTTACCATAATATTTATTACCTGAAATAAAATGCTGGATACCATCACCACTCCCATTCCCTGGGTGAGCAGCCTAATTTAAGATTACGTATATGTGCTCCAAAATTAGAAGATGAAGTAAGATTACTTCTGTGGCTTGGAGGCCCACCATAAATATTGATACAGAAGTTGATAAGAGGCCCATGTGATGGAGGTATCACCGTCCCTGTTGTCCAATATACTGTTGGGGTCACACAATCAATAGTAGTTAGTGAATAGACCTTTGCACCCCCCCACAGTCCCTCGCATACCCAACAAGAACCCTCCATCAGGAGGGGTAGTGTTGCATTTGGGCCTCAAGCTTGTATTGCTGCACTGAATAGAAAGGGCAGCTCTGGGAAACTGCCATATGTTCAGGAGTGAGGGCCTGGAGGGATGTCTCTAAATATCTGAGAAAAAATACCTACTCCAGGAAGTGGGCAAACCAGGATTTAAAAAAATGGGATCTAATGGGAATAAGAAAAGTGGATTGCATCTGGGACCTACATGTATGACTTCCTTTGAAACACTTAAGGTGGCATATAGAATGGCAGCAACTGAGATTTCAGTATGTGTAGCTTAAACATGCTATTGAAGCCATTCTTGGGAAAAACTTGCAGGTAGAAGATGGCTCCACGCTGGAGGATAGAATCCTGACAGATCTGTTTCCAAAAAGACAATATGCTTAGTATGCAATAAAATAATCAACAACTCACTAAACATATTAAATAAACTAAGAGGAAAATGCTCTGCAAACATGGACATAGTAGAAGAGATAGAATGGGTGGAAGCCTTGTAGGGGGCAAGAGATTGCGATTTGAACAATACTCGGGCTGGTACAATTTAAAAAATAATTCTGCGTATGACCTATTATACCAGGACACAAATGGTTAGATTTGATAGAACCAAGGCAGACAGGTATTTTAGAGGGTACAGTCAAAAGGACTTTTCTGCACACATTGTTGCATTGTCCCCAATTGAAACCCTTCTGGGACTCCGTTAGGCATGCCTGACAAGTTTTGCAGAATTCCCAGTAGCCCTAAATGTGATCTGTTAGTTTTAGGGATATGGAGTGAAGAGACCCAATCCAAATACCTAAATCTGTTAATTAATCTAAGTCGAATGGTAGGAGAAGAATTATGTGCGACGGGAGCGCTATTGAACTAGAAAGGAAATAATTAATAATAATATGGGTGGGTATAGCATGGGCGAAAAATATGTATACTATATCGGAGGGTGTCAAAAGAAGATATACAGAGAGCTGTGAGAAGCCATGTGACACAAATAATTATTGCGTTTGGAAGCATAAAAAAAGTGGGAACCCATTTCATTGTTATCTGCAAGTATGACACAACTTTTATGTGCCTCGTAACAATGTCAGATAAATTCGTTTTGAACTCTGAGTGTATGTAACTGAAGGACTGACCACTGTACATAGGAAACGGAACTGTCCCACCTCCCCTAAAAGACCTACGCCAGCCCGTGTCAGCTTAACCATTTGGTTCTTGAATATAGGATCCTTCAACATCTGGGCCTGTCCTGAGAGATTGTAGAACCACGATGCGTTCAGAATAACACATCTTTGATATCTGGCGAAAAAGGGCAGTGCTGGTGAAAATATGCAAGTACTGCCTGGCAACTATAGAGCCTTTTGGGACCTTCCGGAAGACCCACTAGGCTGTCAAGAGTCACAAAGCAAGTGCAGTGCCCTCATCCACTACAGTACGGCATTTCTGTGCCTTTTAGATCTTAGTCAGGCTCCCCTTTGAAAGCTGTAACTTTAGTTATTCCTCCTTTAGAGGTGTCAAGATACCACAATCTAAAATGGAAAGATTTTCAGAAAGATTGAAGAGCTCATTCAACTAGACAGATTGGCTCTACTTGATGAAATGCATTTCTAAAGCTATGGCATGGTAGTCATGTCAATTTTACACCAAACATCTTGATGCTTATTGAAAGAGTGAGTCCTATTTTGGTAGAACACTTCTGCAACATTTCCTTAATAAATTAAATCGCCAATATATTCAGTCCCTCCTCCGTATATGAAGCTCCTATGGGAGTCCTTCAAGGTGAGGATTCTTTTTGGAAGAATATCCATTTTAAAAACAAGCAGCTACCTTTAGCAATATGTTTTTCATAGAAATTGATCTTTAATTAGATTTTTCTGTTCTCACACTCCTCCCTTCTCCAGTGCATGTATTAATTCTCTGACACATTTTTTTATTATTATTGCATGAAACATCTGCTTTGTCCTCATCTGTGGAGTGCAGAAAAGTTGCCTAAATTATGACACGAGAACGGCGTGGTGCCATTTTAGACAAGTTGCATCATTTCAGGGTCTGATGTATTTCTGATCTAATTCTAGTGGCACCAGTTTGCATCGTCCTAGTAAATTACTAATAAACAACATTTTGGAAGCTGCCTGAAGACACTCCAAAGAAAGGAGTTAACTGAAAACAGAATGCAGGTAGGTCCCAAAAATTAAATTCCCTGCGAATGCAGCCCTTCGTAACACCAATTTATCTGTATGTTCCCACAACAGTGCAGTGCATCCCACCAAGAATGGCATTGGAACATCCCCTTTTTCCCCCACCATTAGGAGCTGGGGCAGCAAGACAACATAGGAGTCACCTCGCAGCAGTTTCTTCTCCCAATGATCCCTCTCAGCATGCCACGGTGCTACATGCTGAATTTGTGAGGCCTTATAATATCGTTCCAAGTTAGGTACTGCCAACCCCCTCTCCTCAAGGGTGCGGAGCAGGTTGTGTCTTGCAACCAGGGAATGGCCTCCTTCCCAAATCAGAGAGGAGATGATGATTCAGCTGACAAAAATGGATATGGTCAAAAGAATGTTGGATGCAGTAAGGACAGCGCGGTAACAGGACCATTTTAGAAACTGCCACATGTCCAACAAGGGAGAGTATTTCAGAACTGGATGGAGGACCGAACGCCCCCAAGAATTCTAGAGAGGTTATGTTGTCACTGTTTCAGAGGGGAAATGGTTACAAAAACTGGAAGCTGTTGGTCTCCCATCACAAGGGGAGAACCGGTAAGGACGTAGAGTCCGGAGACTTCCAGTGGTTAAGCCGTAGGCCCACGACCTCTCCGAACCTATCTAAAAGGTTTAATAATCGGGGAAGCCAATGTTGCGGTGTTGACCAATAAAAGAGCATGTCGTCCACGTACAGGGATACAAGGTGACTAGTGGCCCCCGCGGTAATTCCCCAGGGAGCCATCTCCTGCCAAACTCAGATGGCCACCTTCTCCATGGGCATGACAAAGAGAAGCAGAGACACGGTGCAACCTTGTTGTGTACCCCTACAGATGGGCCAGGTCTCTGAATATAATTTACCAACCCGCACCCTGACTATGGGCCTCGTATACAACAACCAAACCCAGGAGCAGAATCGAGGACGAATACCCATTGCACTCAGGACTTGCATCAAGTATGGCCGCTCCACGGTATCGAAGGCCTTCGCTGTGTTTATGGAAACAATGGTGAGGTCACCCTCCCTATGCTCCTGCTAATGTAAGACATGGGACAGCCTCTTTATATTCATAGTGGTATTGCGACCAGGGATAAATCCACATTGATCCTCATGAACCAAATGTTGCATGACGGGGCAAGCCAGAGAGTGAGGGCCCTACAAAGGATTTTGATTTCCATGTTGATCATGGACATAGGTCTATAGCAAGAGGCATCTGAGCAGTCAGACCCTGGGTTAAGCATCATTTGAGATATAACACTTCAACATAGATTCAGGGAGGACCCCAATGCTATGGGCCTCCAGATACACCTCCAAGAGGTGTTGGATAAGGGAGGGAGAGAGAGAAAGCCTGGTAAAACTCAGCTGGCAAGCCATCACCACCCAGCGACTTCCCATTAGGGAGCAGCTGGAGCGCTTCCAAAGTGAGATCAGCATCCAGATCCGTAACTGCCTCTCTGTACGTTCGAATGCAGAGGCATGTGAGCCTGGAAGGTCTCAACAAAGCCCCTCTGAGTACTCACATCCCTGCCCGCAGAGTCCTGGAGGTTGAGTACTGATAAACAAGGAGTTTGCTTTCTAAGGAACAAGGCCAAGAGGAGGCCTGAAATGTCACCATCCCTATTAAGGGGCTGACTGTATAATGTAAGAGTGTACTTTTCTAACCTGTCCCTACACTTGTTGCAGGGCAGACAGCTCTGCTCGGGCCCCAGGGTGTCGGCCTGTACCTGCTGCTGCACATGTGCCAACGCTGTCCAAATAAGTATCCCTCTGGCATATGTAAAATAATTAGAAATACAGCTGCCCCTTCCAGTCCCTGGCCAATTTGGTGACTTCTACAAGATGAGATTCATGTAGGCATGTGATATGCACCGCATTCTGATGTAGGAAGGACATTGCCCTATATTTTTTAGTATAACTACATAGACCTCTCATGTTCCAGGATATCAATTTGTAGACATCGGGACCAGCCACGCGCGAAGTAAATGTAAGTGCGAATCACAATGCCCCCGCACATTAATGGCATAAACCAACAAATCAACTCTTATCTGAACATCCTCCCCCACTCCGGACAGATATAACAAAACAATATATGTACAATAGTCCATTCAAAGCAAAGTGTCAGGACGTACACTACTACACCCGGTATCCCCAACCAACACCACCTAGTGTTACTCCTAAAAAGAAAAACACAGAAACCGCAAGACCAAAGAAGAGGGAGGAAAAGGGAGAGATAGAAGCTCTGGCCCTAAGGGCCCTCCCATCCACACCGAGGCCAAATAGGCAAAATCAGGCGTGCACAAGCCTATCCATCCCAACCAGCTCAAAGATGCCTCCCCGCTCCTAGGATGACTAGGGAGGCAGTTGTGTAAACAATTCCACAACTCGAGGGAACTGCACCCCAATCAGAGAAATAATTACCAATCCGTGCCTAAGTGCACAACCAACCAAGAGAACAATCGGATGAAAACTAAAGAGAACTTTATCAGCTACTGTGCGCAGATCGGCACGTAGGAGGTTTACCTCTATAGATACCCCAGCAGTTTGTCCCCCCCGAGCCTCCCTAGATCCCTGTATGGCCGCCAGCAGCAGTGCCCTCTCTGCCTCTGGGGACTGCTCCAGTGAGGACCCCTGCTGCGCGAGTCTGTGAAGCCACCGCCAGGGCGTGGTATAATTTCATAATGGTGTTGCCATAGGCTGGCTCTGAGGCCTGTTTTACCCCGTGTCCGTGGGCGGATGCGACTGGGATTGTTCAAAGGAGCGAAGAGCTGTGCTCGGGCAACAAGATAAGAGCCAGTGGAGCACCCAGGTCCCCCAAGATGTGTGGGCAGGTTGCAGAGCAAAGATCAGGATGCCAGAAGGTTGCCCCTCCATTCAGTTCGATGAGACTTCCTCAAGAGCCTGCCCCGCCAGTAAGGCAGCTCTGAAGTTGCCCGTTGGCATCAATGTCCACGCTTCCAAGGACTAAAGTTGGTGGACCCTAAAGATATCCTGGCCCTCGGTCGCAGGAGCGCCTAGGAGTAGTTACAGGGGCCTGCAAGGCCTAGCCAAGCCCGCCCCTTTAGCCTCTGCAGGTGACAGGCAGTTTGTAGGGGGAGGAACCATCCCCACCCCAACCCCCTGCAGCTTCTCTCAGGCCCTGGCACCCCAGAACTGTCATCCAGGGGCAAGAGACCAACCGATCAGTCCCTCGCAGCACAGCAGCTTTTGATAGTGGGGAGGGGAGACTGTCGAATCCGCTTTAGGCTCCTCCGCCATCTGTTCCAGAGACGGCAGGGGCCACCCGTGCCACAGTTGAGTCCCCAAGATAGCCACCAATGGTCACGGCAATCAGGGAGCGATGACCTCACTGCCTGGCACGTCCGCCTTTGCGGGCCTGCTACGATCAAACCTGAGCCCCGAAATAGTTCACATGTGGCATTAGGCCGACAAGAAGCTGGGATGGGAGGAGACCCTTGGCCTGTGCGCCCTTCATGCGCTGTGTAGATCTAGTGACTCGCTGGACCAAGCACCAGCTGTCTCCAAGAGAGCCTCAGGAGCTGTCGGGAGGGGCTCTAGGAGGAGAAGCCCACTGCACAGCTCATTCTTCACGGGTCCGACCGAGCCGGGCCCCGAGGCTGTCCACACGTGACTCCAAGCTGAACAGCTCCAACAGTTACAAGATGGCAGACCACCACAGGGCACACACTCCTCCCTTGTTCAGCCAATCTCTGCTAGGTCCCCAGGACTTTAAAGAACGACAGGGCTCCCTATTGCTCCCCTCACTGCTGCACAGCACCTTCGGAAATCACCCGGATGCTGAGGAGTACAGCGGCCACGAGCTGAATTCGGCCCGCTAACCGCACACCAGGCCCTCTGGCTAGGCCCAACTTTGTGTGGTCTGCAAACGCAGCAGCGAAAAGGTCGGACCAAACAATGTCCCCCACGCTCAGACTCCCACACTCAGTATAAAGTTCCAGTCACAGCACAGCCAGTGCAAGCAGAATTAGGCAGGATAAATGGAGGAAAGTTCAGTGGGGTGATGGAGCTCCCTAGGAGCAAGTCCCATCAACCATCGCCCTTGGCCATGCCCACCATGACAACCAAATTTAATGTAAACACTAAGGCACACTTAATTTAAACATCTATGCTCGGAATATATTCATGTTGAGATAATAAAGTGACTTGGGTCAGCTGTACACACTGCCCCTTCTCCTAAGTACAGCTTTTGCAAAAAAGAAACTGTAGTGCCTCCCAGGTTTGTGCAAGTGCTCTCTGACATCGATTTCTCTTGTTTTCCTTGGGACTAGATGAAGTAGAGTAAGTGGCAGCCACGTGCGCACAGGAGATAGCATATCTAGCTTCACTGCAAACGAATTGGTTTTAAAAAACAAAATGCATTGAAACATAAGAAACTAGCATCAAAAAAATGAATGCACCAAATATTTTGCTGTATATTTAGAACATTGTCTCAAAAAGCAAAAGGTTATTAAGCAGTTGTTATTCATTTTGGTGTGTTACTATATTGTCATTTTAAATTTTGGGCACTTACCTTGAGCCCTAAAATAATAATTCATCAATGTTAACGCCAGCTGTTTGTGGGTTGTGTTTTTTTCCAGGGACAGTTTTCATCAAGTCCTATACAGGGAGGCAGCAGAGCGTATAGTATTGGAAGCCTAAGTAGTCCTACTGTTCAAGAGCAATCGCCATGCCTTATTGCATCACCTACTGTGTCTCCAATAGCTCAACCCTTAGGAAAAACACCAACAGGTATGCTTTGACTATTTTCGACATTTCCCTTTTGGATCAATAAATACTTTAAGAAAATCTGCATGTCACAGCCTTTGGCATATTCACACACCTATCTGATGAAAGTCGTCATATAATCAGGAAGGGACATAATGTGGAATAGAAAAAAAGCAAAATAAAGTATGTATTTCTAATGTGTGGACGAACTAAGAAATAATGAAAATTACATTGAACACACTGGGAAAAAGTGCAGCTAGTGCAATTTCAGTAGGAGAATTTGAGGATATTGTGCCTACTTAGGAGGTAATTCCATTAAAATGCTTGAGCCACAGTTTACATATGAAAAGTACACTCCTCTTTACACTTATTGTCACAAACAAATCAATCTTTATTTAGTTCATTTGTAAAGCCATAAAAGATAAACGCAACAAAAGATACAATAAATGTAAATATAAGACCACAGATTAATACCTACAAATATCATTGCATATTTTCACACTTTGATGGCTTAATGAATAAAACTGATAACCGCTAGACAAATGGGCAGAGCCTAGGTGTTGAAAACAAATTTGTGCCAGTCTACACAACCGTTTCAAGAACTCCGTGTTGAAGTAGAAACATCACTTAATTTTGCCTTCTTACACTCAATCCCCAACTTCTCATTTGTCTTTGCATGATTAAGTATACATTTAATTTCCAATTTGGAATAGCTGCCGCTGGACACTGTTTTCTAGCGTCATGCTCTCACCAAATGGCCTGTGTGCTATTGTGGTCAAGCCGTTCCACATAGAAATCATTTATCGAAGGACAGGCAAGTGGACAGCCAGATGAGCTGGGTTCAAGGGTGCCTCCGTTTAAGTCCAAATTGAGTGCTATAGCAGTATTATTTGCAATTATTGCAATCTAATAGCATCCTCCAGAAAGTTTATCCCCAGTCACTGATAACAGATTTAGGATGCAGTACTCTGTGGGACTGCAAGTAGTCGTAACAAGTGGAGGAAACAGAAATTGTGTTGCAGTTGTCCCCCCCCCATTTTTGCCCCCTTTAGAATTACTAGAAGCTGGTTTTTGATTCTGACAGTCCACTGTGGCCTGCTATTTAGACCTCAGTGACCGTGCTCTTTCCCCTGAAACAAGTAAAATTTAATTGTGAACCAATTGGCATGGACTTTAGCACCTCGTAAGTCCGTAGTAAATGATACTCCTGGTACCTGGAGCATGGGTGCTAAGGAGGGTCCCTACGGGCTGCAGCATACCTTATGCCACCCCAAGGGACCCTCAAAGTACACACACACTGCCATCAACCATGTTTGAAAGCACGACATGCCATACTCCTTTGTGCCATGCCAAATACACTGCATGGGCTTATGTGTAAGTCACCCCTACTGCAGGCCTAGGGCACTAAGGCAGGGTGCATTGTGGTACTTGAGGACGTAACTACATGAGTACATATGCCCCTGTAGTGTTTGGTACCATTGCTAGATATTACAAGTAAGCAGTGAAGCCGTTTTAAGGTATGTACTGGGCACTGGTCAAAACAAGTTACCTAGCAACATAATGGCTGCGCTGAGACCTATGGTGTTTGGTATCAAACACCTAGTCTTAATAAATCCATACTGATGCCAGTATTGGATTTATTATGACATGCACTCAGAGGGCACCTTAGAGGTCCCCCTAAAACCCTACTAAGTCTACTAGTGTGCTGGCTGACTGGTATCTACCAGTCTGCCACCACAGATTAATTTCTGACCCCCTGGAGGTGACAGCCCATGCTCTCAGAGGTCAGAAACAATGCTTGCTCCTACAGCAGGATGGCTAGTAAATCTGCCTACCAAGCAAAGTCCCTGTCGCCTTTGATATGTGATCCTGCCTACTCTGGGACATGGTCATGCCCAGTCCTTGCAGGATGTGGTCATGTAGGGGGTGTAGTGATGCATATTTAAGTAGCCCGTTGATTACTACCGTACACTCCCTTTAACGCCCTAAATTTAGTATTTAGGTGGCCCCCTGATAGCAGGAAAACAGATCAAGTCAAGACTCCGACTAATGGGAACCGAGGAAGAAAGAAGAAAGACCAAGAGAAAGTACTGAAGACCTGCACTAAAGATTGGAGCCTAACCCTGCCAGGATTTTTGCACTCAAACAGTTGCTGGAACCAACTTCACAAATACCTTGACAACCTCCCCAAATCCATGAAGGACTGCCTAGAACCTCAACAACCGGGAAAGATCTCCCTTGGAGCAGAGGAGCTTCTTCCCCGCATCTGCAGGCACCGCTCGCAAAGTCTTGTACTCTGTCCCATTGGCCATTGGGTCCACCGAGGGAGCAGCGAGCCAGGACAAAATTACGGGGAGCTCAGGAAGTCAGCCTCACCACATCACCTAAGTCCTGAGATGCTGACCCCTTCTAGAGCCCACTACACCCATCCCTGAGGTACCGGGCCCCTTACAGCAACTGAGGCTTGTTGGTGTTCCAGTGCGGATTCCAACAGCACAAAGACAGACCTACCGTCGAGGGATGTCGGGATCCACAAGGGCAGCATAGACAGGCCCTGTTGTCCTGTTTTCTCCTCTCCACAAGGTCACAAATACAGAGAGTGGGCCTCTGACTGCAGCGGCTCAACACCGAAAAGCACCTCTGCAGCCAAGCCCCACAGCCCGATCGCAAGTGAACCAATGGTGCCAGTGGGATCCAGAGACCGTCTAGAGCTGAGCTCTCCCTTGGGTTTATCCGGGCTCGTTCACCAGTACCCATCTGAAGCCTCTTTCTGCATGAAACTGTGAATTGCGAGAGCCTCCTGCAACGTGACCTAACCCGATAATGCACCACTGTACACGAACCCCCCCTCCCCCCCCCCCCCGAGGCTTGCAGCCGCTTTTCAACAGGGCCATTTCTCATTGACTTGAAATGCCCCACTGCACCCGGACGCCCTATAATCAACAGAGGTGACCGCATTGTTGCTGCCTTGGACCTTGAACCCTACTTACCATAAGTCCAGGAGGACAGTCCTGTAAGTCGCTGACAAGTGACCCTATGCAATACGTGTTTTCCTTCATAGGATTATATTACTGCGGTACTCTGCAAATACAGTGCATTTTCTATTTCTTGTAAAATCACTAATTCGGAAAATACTTACCCAAGATCAAAGTCCATGGTGTTAAAAAAAAAAATATATATATATAAAAATACGTGTTACCTTACTAAATTGTTCTTGAGCTTCTTCTTGTGTGTCCCATTTACTGACTGTGTGTTCAACAAATGCTTAACACTACCCTCTTATAGGCCTAAACTGCTTGCCCACACTACCACAAAAGAGAGCATTTAGGGATACCTTAAGCCTGTCTACCAGTAAGGGTTGCCTGAACTATCTGCATAGTGTACCCCTAGATGGGTATACTACATAGATACCCAGCTTCCTCCAAGAAGGCGTTCTCACCCTTTTGTGTGACCTGACCGTCTGTATCCCAGATTCCATCCCCATAATTAACAACCTAGGCGCATTTACCACTGCAGTTTAAGCACATCTCTTTTAAAGGTTTAGAGCCCAGTTTACATGCAAATCTGAACACAGCCTCAGTCGTTTTGTAGAAGTGTTTCTTTATGCTTCACAGGTTTACCCAATTTCCATAGTAATCTATTTGTATGCCGAGAGATGAAAAAATGGAGAAACAATTTATTTGTACTCCTTTAATTTTGTGTAACCGTGTCTTAGCTATGCCCTGTTCACAGAACACAGTATACAAATTACTTTAAGATCTAATTGATCCAGGAACTGTGTAAACCCATCAAGAAGTTTATTCCACAGCTGCAGTAGAACATATGTATTTTCATAGCAAATCCCCAACTCCCCCACGCCGCAGGGAACAGCAGTGTTCAAGAATATACTATCTTTAGAATTTAAGGAGTTGTGTAGGTTGTTGGTGTAAAATGTGAATAAAAAGGTAGAAAGAACGCAATCCTGTCTGACCCCAAATTAAATCCAGAATGGGTTGATACACTCACCATCGTGGCTAGAACAGGCCCTAGCAGTTTCATTTGAATACAGTTGACTTAGGGGTGTGATTATCGTTTCTTCTACCCCCAATGGTTTCACAGTTTAGCAAGCTTCACACCATCAAATGCACTGTTAAGGTCCATAAAGGATAATTGCAAAAATCGTTTCTTCATTCTGGTGTGTTTCCAGTTAGGTGTGTTTCCAATTAGGAGGTTCAGGTTTAAACCTTGATCCACAGTGCACAGCCTTTCCTAAACCAATATTGTACATCTAATGGTATATAATTTCCTTTTTCCCTTGTTTCCAGACTGTCTAAAAGGAAGGTACACAGCACCTTAACAGATGAATCATGAAGGGCAAGTGGTCAATACCATTTGGTATCGACCTTATTTCCATTCTTGAAAACAGGAACTGTTATTAATTGGGGTCAATTTGTCGGTAACTCTCCTCCCACAGTAGTCCTTAGGACTCGTGTAGAGATCGGTCCCTACAGATCTTTGTTACTTTTAAGGACGTCCACTTGGATGCTGTCAGCCCCTGACGCATTTATCTTGGCTACATTTCTTAATCGCCGCATGTACCTCACGCAGATCGAAAATAAGTCATTTTTTGAATCATTAGGTTCATGGCCAAGGTATCAGTTGGTGCCGCTTGTACTGGGTCAAATATATTTTTAATATATTTTTAAAATGGCACACTCGTATGTAGGGATCAGGCAGTCAATAAGAGGGTGCTAGGTCCGCCCTTAGAAAAGAAAAAAAAGGGGTAATTAACATTTTTCTAGACCAGTATTAAATATTTAGTCTGGCTAGACTTGACCAGGTTCTACCAGGCCTCCTCTCTGACTGATTCTAGCTTTTCTAGTTTGTAATGCCTGTTTATATCTAGGAGGACAACATTGTATATCGGACTCCCCTCCTGCCCCTCCCCCCTGTGTTTTGCAGCTTTGGGTGGCAACATTTGCATCCCAAAACTTCACAATTCACAGTATTTTTGCACCAAACTCCTAATGAGGCCTTTTTCTCTTTTTTTCTGGAGGTTAAAGACAGCTGCAAGGCAGAATCTTTTGATTGCTCATATTGAGGGAATAGCGTATTCTTTTTCTTTCAGCACGGTCTCCCTCATACGCTGCATACCTCTCAAATCACCAACCCATCCTCGTTCTGTGTTGCACTGTCTTTCACCCACCAGATTGTCCATTGCTTACCCCATCCCTCCTGCCTTCTTGTGAAATGTGTTGTTTGGTCAAGAATAAGAATGGAGGGATGTTTGATGTTGGAAGCATTTGTGGTTACTACTATATTTTACCACTGGTGTCCCGCAGCCTATCCATTTGTTCCATTGCGATTTGTTTAACTAAAGATTATCCTTACAATTTGACTCTGCAGCAGTTCCTTTTGTGAGCACCCAAGGCTCACTCAGCTATAGTAGATTTGAAACTCTGCTTCTGTAGACACAGTAATCACACACACAGATCAATGTCCAAACAGAGTTTTATTTTTAACAAAATAAATCTTCAGTGTGGAATGTCTATTCCCACAAGGAGATCAGCCTCCTTATGCAAGAAAGTATTAGAAAGTGTTGGATTTCCTAGTCACATTCATCCTTTGAGCGATGTGACTCTCCATGCCCCAAAAGCTCTTATGGGCAGTGTTCTCCACACTATTATTGACACTTGCAACCCTTTTGGGGGCCCTTGGGTTCCTCCATCTACATGAACTTCTCTGCCTGTAAAAACATTGCTTCCAACATCCAGGTCTTTAATAACAATGTGCCTAGTGTTGAAACTTTCTTTGGTGTCTCATTTATGCTCTGAAATATACACCCACACCACTGCAGCCAAATTGCATAAATTCTCAGCTACTTGCCTACCTTTTCTGAAACCAGATACAGTCCTATGTAGTAAAACGCGCTTTACCTTGCTCTCAAGTAGCAACAAAGAGAGTAAAATCACTCTGTACTTCCTGATTCAGAAGAAAACACTAAGCATTCAGAAAGGCATAGATCTAAGAAGATTTCCCAAAATATTTCACTTAAAAATATCCCATTGCTTATTCTTCTGTTCTTTTTCAAGCGAGACTGCAAGTGCTTGTTGATTTGCCGGATTCCTATTTCCTTATGTCCCTCTACAAATTACATAGATTTTGATGGTTAGCTGTCATCACTATCAGTTCATTATACTCCCATTCATTTGCAATACCCTCAACAATTTTTTGCAAAATTCCTAACTTTAGTGGCGATCATTCTGCGAGGTAACAGGTCCATGAGTACCCTTATCCTTAGCCCCTTACTATAACAAAGATATTTGAATTGTACCTCTGCTAGTATATTGTTTAGTGTTATACATGAAAAATAGTTGTCTACTACATTGGCCTTCTTAGGAGCCAGTTTGACAGACTCCAGCACATTGACAGTGATGCCAAGATGGGCAATGCTGCAGAATCTGGTCCTAAAAGTCAGACATAGTCTGTCAAAGTCTGGAAATTCAAAGCTTCCTTTGGTTAATGACTTCCTGCATAATAATGAATTCAGTATTGTCACCCAAAACTGCCTTCCCCCAGTGGACACAGGCATCGGGTATTTGTGAAAATCTAGATAGTGTAGTGTATGAGAAACAGACAGGCCAGATGGTCATATTGTTAGAATAGTGCGTCGGGCATGGCATCAGAAACTCTGATTATGGATATGTTCTTGTGGGGAGGGAAGGTGTTTTACTTCACTACAGACCAAGAGGAAATACTCAGACACTGAAAGGAATTTATGAGATACAACAGTTAGTCTGAGAATTGCATTTATTAAAGCACTCTGCAAGGTCAAATTCATCACCATGGGGCAAACTTGAATTCGCTTCATCTCTTTGTGAATCCAATCGACCATGAAGAGAGAGAAAACTGCCTTAAGGGAATAACAGACACCAGCGTCCTGGTCCTGATCGAGTTCAATCCATTCACGGTCATTCTGGTTTCAGTCTCTTATATACCTTAAACAAACCAGAGAGGAGAATTCAAGAAAACGACTCCCATTGTGTGAATTGTTGTTCAAAATACTGGCTACCTCAGGTCAGGTTCGAAGGAAACATGTTGGAACTGGCCAAGATCCCATGGTGCTCTCTCCAAAACTAAACCGTTGACTGCTGTACCATCCATATCTCTCCGACTCCCGCATATTATGTCCTAGCCCGTGAAGAGAAAGATCACATCAATTGAAAACATGAGCAAAAAACACATTGCATAACATGTGCACAGAAATCTACCTGCATGGCGTCTAGAGCTATGTTATGGGCAAAATAGAGTCTACAATCAAAATGGAGCTGGTGGTCACCAGTGTGACGGTGTGCAGCTAGGCTAAGTGCAAAGTGCAGTCAGTGGTCAAATACAAATATCATTACAGAAGGACAAACTGGTCTCTTTCAGAAGAAGAACAGTGGACTCAAAAGTAACAATTCATACCACTAAGCTAATGTGGAGGGAAGCATGACTAGCTTGCTGTCAGATCCTGTTTATGAGGGCCACAGAGCCAACTCTAGCTACTGGGCCTTATTTGTGTTGGTAAAAGTCTTTGGGTCCATCCTACTATGGCTGTGCAAACTGGGCAAATTACAATATTTCCAAACGTGTCTGTCAGTGTAGCGAGGGAACAGTCCAAGGCTTCTCAGGGAGGTAGTGTGAAGAGCTAGAACTCAAAACTCAACAGTCAACCAGCAGACATAAAAATATATTATCCAGTTTGGTGCTTATCTTGTTGTTGAAAAACTATTTAAATCACACAGCATAATTTAACACTATAAGGTGTAATTTGGGAATTCTGATAACTGCTTATATTCCTGCTCACTATCTTCCTTAAAGCAGTACACAGGTCAGTACTGTCAGAACCCCATTCAGAGGGCAATGGGGCAAAAAAGAGCTACTGAGCCTAGCTGTGGAGGTTGAGACCTTTTACTCCAGATGTCCCAGAGCCCGACATGATCTCTATTAATACTGAGCAACTGGGTCCCCCTTTAGCACTTGACTGTCAGTAGTAGCTTGGGTTGAGTAGTCCAGTGCTTCTTGGGAGGGGAGTGAACATACCCACATCTCAAAATATGTTCAGCAGCAGCAGCAATAAATGATTGTCCAGTCAAATACTTGGTTTTAGGAAAAAAAGCATTAAATACGAACACAATGCAAAATATGGTATACATAAACAATACACACAGCCCCCTGAAGTCAACGCTCTAGTGTCAATAGGCAGGTCCCCGAGTCCCTCTTCCTTCTCACTAATGGTAGTTTATATTCAGATTCATTACCAGTGACATTTAGGTAAACCCCACTAATAGTCTGAAAGAGTCAGAGTGGGACTTCTGGGACTCAAAGTCGAGTGTTCCAACTCTCTGAGTGCTATGTGACAGAACAAGTTTGCCCAGTGCCTTCCGGCCCTACGATCAGTCTTACCTGCTTCTGCCTGAGTTGGGCAAATGGAGTCTCTTGGAGCATTCCACTTGCGAACGGTGCAGAAAGCTGCAGCAGAAGCTTCTGTTGCTGAGTGGCTCTCTTCTCTGCATGGGCAGCAGCTGGGTTTTCACAGCACTTCCTCCAGTGAGACTTTAAATTCCTCTTATCCTTCCCATAGGTGAGGGGTTGATTGCTCCCAATCCTCAGTCTGGGTTCGGGCCCGCACCAGTCAACATGGCTGCCTCTTGTCTTGACGACTGCTTGAACCCCTGGCATACAAGTCACCAACCTTACTCCACTCACGCACAACGGCCCAGTCGGCACTGCAGTAGTAACTTTTTCACAGCATCCTACTCAGGCATACCGGGTCGCCAACTTTACTCTGCACATACATTCAGGTCACTCAAAAAAAGGCATTTGCTTTCATCCATGTAAGTTTGTTATAAAAGCCTTAAGTTCACCACAGTCTGCTTGTTCAGTCACTCTCTCAGCTCTGCCCTGTGCCTGCAATGACCTGTGCTTTGTTGTGGTCCAAGTGGTGTGGGATGAATGCGTGCACTGGCCCTATGGTTGATGCAAGTGGGGTTGGGGGGGTAAGGAAGCCTTGCTCAGAACTTGACAGCCAGGAGATTTTGGTGTTGCAGCTCACACTGCAGTTCTCCTCTTCAGCAGTAGTGTCCACCCTAGGATGAGTGCAGATGGGTCGCTGTGGTGGCACGTGCAACTTCCAGACTGTTTTCTGTTTTTTTTTTAATGTCTTTAGCAGTTGCAGCCTCCGGTACAATCTGGCCTCCCACCCACTTTGACTCTGATTTGAGCAGCATCTGTGTCTCGGTCACGCAAGGGGCTGCTGATCGTGCATTATTTGATGCTTGTCGAAATCTTGATGCAGTTGAAAAGAACTGCCATGGTGGGTGACCAGATGACCTTCTCCACACTCTTTGTTGTTCCTGGCTTTGCTGTCTTGTAGTCTCTGACTGTTTTGTTGTGCATGTCTGGAAGAGGATGTGCTTCTCTTCCTGCACAGTCTTTAGTGCAGGGCAAGGTACACTCCATCCTCTCTCTCAGCAAGCAGGCTTCTAGGCTGTAGAAAGTGCACACTTATGGTACTGCCCATTAACCTTTGAGAAATTGACTGTCATGCCCTGGTTACACAGCTATCCGTCAAGTACTCTACACAGCTCGCCCTAAAGAACCTGAAACTGGAATACAGTGGGGTGAGTTGGATCCCATTTCTAAATACTCTTTACAGACAAGGAATGTGGATATGTGAACTTTGATGAGCAAAGCTTGCAATTAGGAAACTGATAGGGTGACCTTATGGGCTGCTCTGCACACCTTTTGTTTTGTGTAGTAAATGCTTAATATAGCCTAACGCTTATTTTTATTTTTTCTGGTCATACAAAAACATCTTAGTGTGAAATCGCCTTATACTAGTGAGTTACTCTAATTTCTTCCCTGGGCCAATGTTCCATTGGTGACAGAGACAAAAACTTGATATGTGTCATTAAGGTGTGTGCTGGTAATGGTAGACTATGTGTAATTCATTGGTGAGCTTCTGGTCTTCATAAGAATAGATCTCTCACATTTACACCAGGTGTGATTTTGATGGATGGCCATAGAAAATTCCAGAGGTGAAGTTACTGAGTGCATACAGTTTCTTGTGGAAAAGTTCTTGTTAGTTTCTATATAGTTTAATCAGAATTGCTAAAACGGTGATACTTAGAACATTATGAATAGCAGACTCCAGAAAAAAGTAATTGGGAATTGTTATGCAGAGGTACACGTCTGCCTGTGAATGTGTACATTTTTCTGTCTGATGATAACTTTTCAATTGTGTGTAAAATTGGTGTAATTTGTTCTTTTTTTATTTATTGTTTTAAGGCACAGAACAGAGAAAGCTGACGTTTACTTCCCCTGAGGTTTTTTCTGCACCCAGTTGCAGTTCAAGTTCACTTTCGGGAAGTCCTTTCATTCATGGTTGTTCTCCAATTAAAAGCTTTTTCCCAGTTAGACCTATGGCGTGTCGAGGATCTGCACAGTATCGAACTAATATCCGTTTGCCTTCAGCACTTTGCTATCATGAAGAAGCGGACAATGAGAACTCCTCGCCTGGAGAGCCTGGGTCACCTGGTCCTGGAGCAGATTTGCAGGAGTTGCATAGTGAAAACAATTTTATTTGCCATGGAGAGCAGGGGATGGAAACACAGCTTGGCACAGGAGTACAGTTCGATGATTGCAAGCATGTTTCAGTATCACTACAGAACATTGACGGATTGAAGGATAACAACACTGTGGACATGGTTGACCAAGGAGAGATAGAGGAAGATGCAATTTGGGTTAAAGAGACAGCTGGGAGCGATTGTATGCCAAGCTTTATGGCAGGAACTCGGTTGAGTGCTGAATCATCTCATATGTGTCTATCACCACTAGCAGAAAGCAGTGTTATTCCGTGTGAAAGCAGCAGCATTCAGGTAAAGTATACTTTGTTTCAAGCCTTATTAACGTTTACTTGTGTGCTGAGTAAAGCAGCCTATAAATACATTTTAAAAGTTTTTTCTAAAGTTGTGGATAGAGAAGGCCCCTCTAAAGGGCTTAAATGACTCAGTTTAGGAGGTTCTTGCACTGTCTCTAATGAATAGATTGAAGCTCTGATCATCAGTATTAATTATCAAAAGTCACCTCTTTTTAGGAGGGCCAACTTTGCTTGGAATGTTACTGTCAGAGAACAGAGAGTCGCTAAGTTGGTCCAGTTGCATGAATCTCTTACAAGAACTGTATGTATAGTGGATAGGGTATTCTCTTGGGATGTGAAACACCCTTCCTTTTATATATGCCTGATGAGTCATCCTTGTTGAGAAAACTACGCAATATCTGTATATAGTGTAAGTCTGTACTGCCTGTCACTCTACATAGTTAGCAGCTCATATCTAGAGCTATGAAAGTTTACACTATGAATACAATAACACGTGCCCTAAGAAGCATAACTAAAGAATCTTTAAGAGCAGTGGCATATATAACTAAGGGTGTTGGCTAATACTATACTAACAAACCCTATCCCAAGTCCCTCCATGTAAAACCATACCTGAACCGCAATGTTACTTATTTTGAAGAAACAACTGTTGGACATAGGGCTGTCATTCTTGCAGGCAGCTCCATTGTGCATGACCTTTCATTATGTGTTATAGGTCCTGGATGACTGGCATGTATGTTTACATTTGTACTTTGCAAAACTTGAAAATCCACTTAAACGTGTAAGCGCAAGAAATGCTGTCCTTTTCGAAATATAAAATGGCCACCACGTGTGTAGGAAAGTACCATCTTGCCTGGCATGTTACCCCCATTTTTCACTGTATATATGTTGTTTTAGTTGTATGTGTCACTGGGACCCTGCCAGCCAGGGTCCCAGTGCTCATAAGTGTGCCCTGAATGTGTTACCTGTGTTATGACTAACTGTCTCACTGAGGCTCTGCTATCCAGAACCTCAGTGGTTATGCTCTCTCATTTCTTTCAAATTGTCACTAACAGGCTAGTGACCAATTTTACCAATTTACATTGGCATACTGGAACACCCTTATAATTCCCTAGTATATGGTACTGAGGTACCCAGGGTATTGGGGTTCCAGGGGATCCCTATGGGCTGCAGCATTTCTTTTGCCACCCATAGGGAGCTCTGACAATTCTTACACAGGCCTGCCACTGCAGCCTGAGTGAAATAACGTCCACGTTATTTCACAGCCATTTACCACTGCACTTAAGTAACTTATAAGTCACCTATATGTCTAACCTTTACATGGTAAAGGTTAGGTGCAAAGTTACTTAGTGTGTGGGCACCCTGGCACTAGCCAAGGTGCCCCCACATTGTTCAGGGCAAATTCCCCGGACTTTGTGAGTGCGGGTACACCATTACACGTGTGCACTACACATAGGTCACTACCTATGTGTAGCTTCACAATGGTAACTCCGAATATGGCCATGTAACATGTCTATGATCATGGAATTGCCCCCTCTATGCCATCCTGGCATAGTTGGCACAATCCCATGATCCCACGGGTCTGTAGCTCAGACCCTGGTACTGCCAAACTGCCTTTCCTGGGGTTTCACTGCAGCTGCTGCCAACCCCTCAGACATGCTTCTGCCCTCCTGGGGTCCAGCCAGGCTTGGCCCAGGATGGCAGAACACAGGACTTCCTCAGAGAGAGGGTGTTACACCCTCTCCCTTTGGAAAAAGGTATCAGGGCTGGGGAGGAGTAGCCTCCCCCAGCCTCTGGAAATGCTTTCATGGGCACAGATGGTGCCCATTTCTGCATAAGCCAGTCTACAACGGTTCAGGGACCCCTCAGCCCTGCTCTGGCGCGAAACTGGACAAAGGAAAGGGGAGTGACCACTCCCCTGACCTGCACCTCCCCTGGGAGGTGCCCAGAGCTCCTCCAGTGTGCTCCAGACCTCTGCCATCTTGGAAACAGAGGTGCTGCTGGCACACTGGACTGCTCTGAGTGGCCAGGGCCAGCAGGTGACGTCAGAGACTCCTTCTGATAGGCTCCTTCAGGTGTTGCTAGCCTATCTTCTCTCCTAAGTAGCCAAACCCTCTTTTCTGGCTATTTAGGGTCTCTGCTTTTGGGGATTTCCTTAGATAACGAATGCAAGAGCTCATCAGAGTTCCTTTGCATCTCTCTCTTCACCTTCTGCCAAGGAATCGACTGCTGACCACGCTGGAAGCCTGCAAAACTGCAACAAAGTAGCGAAGACGACTACTGCAACTCTGTAACGCTGATCCTGCCGCCTTCTCGACTGTTTTCCTGGTGGTGCATGCTGTGGGGGTAGTCTGCCTCCTCTCTGCACTAGAAGCTCCGAAGAAATCTCCCGTGGGTCGACGGAATCTTCCCCCTGCTACCGCAGTCACCAAAGAACTGCATCACCGGTACCCTGGGTCTCCTCTCAGCATGACGAGCGAGGTCCCTTGAATCCAGCAATTCTGTCCAAGTGACTCCCACAGTCCAGTGACTCTTCAGTCCAAGTTTGGTGGCGGTAAGTCCTTGCCTCCCCACGCCAGACTGCATTGTTGGGAACCGCGACTTTTGCAGCTACTCCGGCCTCTGTGCACTTCCGGCGGAAATCCTTTGTGCACAGCCAAGCCTGGGTCCACGGCACTCTAACCTGCATTGCACGACTTTCTAAGTTGTCCTCTGGTGACGTGGGACTCCTTTGTGCGACTTCGGGTGAGCACCGTTTCACTCCTCTTCGTAGTGCCTGTTCCGGCACTTCTGCGGGTGCTGCCTGCTTCTGAGAGGGCTCCTTGTCTTACTGGGCGCCCCCTCTGTCCCCTGACGCAATTGGCGACATCCTGGTCCCTCGTGGGCCACAGCAGCATCCAAAAACACTAACCGCACGACTTGCAGCTAGCAAGGCTTGTTGGTGGTCTTTCTTCAGGAAAACACTTCTGCACGACTCTCCACGGCGTGGGGGATCCATCCTCCAAAGGGGAAGTCTCTAGCCCTTGTCGTTCCTGCAGAATCCTCAGCTTCTACTGTCCAGTAGCGGCTTCTTTGCACCCACAGCTGGCATTTCCTGGGCATCTGCCCATCTCCGACTTGCTTGTGACTTTTGGACTTGGTCCCCTTGTTCCACAGGTACCCTCGACTGGAAATCCATTGTTGTTGCATTGCTGGTTTGTGTCTTTCCTGCAGAATTCCCCTATCACGACTCCTATGTCCTTTGGGGAACTTTAGTGCACTTTGCACTCATTTTTCAGGGTCTTTGGGTGGGCTATTTTTCTAACCCTAACTGTTTTCTTACAGTCCCAGCGACCCTCTACAAGGTCACATAGGTTTGGGGTCCATTCGTGGTTCGCATTCCACTTTTGGAGTATATGGTTTGTGTTGCCCCTATCCCTATGTGTCCCCATTGCATCCTATTGTAACTATACATTGTTTGCACTGTTTTCTAATACTATACTGCATATTTGTGGTATTGTGTACATATATCTTGTGTATATTTGCTATCCTCATACTGAGGGTACTCACTGAGATACTTTTGGCATATTGTCATAAAAATAAAGTACCTTTATTTTTAGTATATCTGTGTATTGTGTTTTCTTATGATATTGTGCATATGACACTTGTGGTACTGTAGGAGCTTCACTCGTCTCCTAGTTCAGCCTAAGCTGCTCTGCTAAGCTACCATTATCTATCAGCCTAAGCTGCTAGACACCCTATACACTAATAAGGGATACCTGGGCCTGGTGCAAGGTGTAAGTACCCCTTGGTACTCACTACAAGCCAGTCCAGCCTCCTACAACGTGCACTCATATATTTATTTTATAATTAGTGAGCTTATCATCCAATGAATACTTCTTTTCTCATTTCTTTATGTTTATGTGCAGGTTTTGCATGCCTCTGCTTACCTGTCTTACCCACACCTAGCCCTTGGCCAAGAACAGCTCATTAGGTCTCACTTTTTCAGTGTCCATTTATTTTCCATTGTGCCAAACCTACCAGTTTGGACAGCGAAAAATAATTCTAGCCACTTATCATCCAATCACATTTTATGAAAAAATACGAGAGGCAGAACTTGTAAATTTTCAGTTTGCAAGTTTAACGGGTAAGATGGCTCAAAATTCAAACTCTTTATTGGCTTCAAGACACTGCCTCCATGGGATGCTGCTATTTTGGATTACGTGGCAACGAGCTATCAGGCATTCTACTTGGTAAAGGACGTAAAAGTGTTAGAATTCGTCCTCAGCGATCATAATCCCTTGGATGTTTCGCTCAATTTGAAAATGTTCCCTGCTGAACCCTGGAGTTTGGAGGGGCAGAATTCACAGTTTAATGTCAAAACGGGTAGAACACATTGGTCCCCCAGCAGGTTTGAGGGGCTCAAAGGTGTCTTAGAGATGACCTTGGTAACTGGGCAGGAAAGGTTTTGGAGAGGTTCACTGAGTTAATTCTGACCACCCGCCAGAAGGCCCACAGCAAGTATATAGTAAAATCTTGCCCCTTACTTTTACTGCACAGAGTAATTAATGCTCTCACTCGTAAGCAATATAGGGAATACATGTTAGAAAGGCAATCTGGGTTAGACCTCTTAAAAAGAAGGAGGCGTTTAAGAGCTCGTCTAAAAAAGGATACTATGGATAGATTCTGGATTGTAGTAAGAGAAGCAGCTTTTAATGGCCATACCAGGCATTTCTGGTCATTGGTTGCAGATGGGTGTGGCACGAGAACCAGATCTCTCCCAATGACCAATAATGAAACCAGCTGGTGTACCTTTTTACCGAGCCTCTACGCTTTTAATGGAAATACTATGTAGCTCCCTCAAGTTGGGGCAGATTCCTTATACACATACCCCACTCTAAAAGAAATTGAAGATGTAATCAGAGGCATGCGAAGTTCTGCTGCAATGGGCCCTGATGAAATCCCTATACTGGTAATAAAACACAATATACCCACCTGGTACAAAATATTGTTCCAGGTTTTTTAATGCTGCTATGAAACGAGGAATACCCCCCAGTCTTGGAAGGGTAGTATTATTGTTCCCCTACACAATAATGGGGACCGTAACTGTCCCAGGAACTATCGCCAGATCGCTCTTTTGGATGCAGTCGGAATTTTTTTTGCCAAATATCTGCTTTCCCAGATTAGCTATTGGGCAGAAAGGAATACAGTTATCCCCCTGGAGCAATCAGGCTTTAGGAAAGGACATGGTACAATTGATAACATCTCGGTCCTTCAAGTAATAAATGAGAAATAGGTCTCCCTGAGATTTATGGATTTATGCAGCCTTCATTGTCTTCTCCACAACATTTGATAAAGTAGATCGAGTTTTGCTGTGGAAAAAGCTCCTAAGATCCGGCAGGCCTGGTATCCTTTTAGACCTTGTGGTTGCTCTCTATTCCTCCACCTGGTGTAGGGTGTTGCTAGGGGGAGAAAGAAGCTTGTCCTATGCAATCCCAACTCAGAATGGCCTAAAACAAGGTTGTATGCTGGCCCCGTTGCTGTTTTCCTGTTAGATTTCTGATCTACCCACCTATTTAACCCAATGCAAGGGTTTTGCCCCAAAATTGGGAGGAAGACCATTATGTTGTCTGCTTTGTGCAGATGACATAATTATATTGGACTGTACCCCAAAAGGGCTTAATAATCGCCTTCAAGCCCTTGGGCAATTCACTGAAGCCCATTTTTTAATAGTAAACTGCTCCAAAAGTAAAATCTTGTGTTTTCACTGGAAAAAGTTTAAATATGTCAGTTTCTGTTGGTTTTTTGGAGCTCAGCAACTTGAAAGAGCAAACTCGTACATCTTTTTGTGCAAAATTGTCTGTGGGAACCTTAACGATAGCAAGCATACAGAACATAATCAACCCAAGGCTCTATCCCAGGCTAACGTCTTGAATGCCCTATATAGGGCAATGGGTAGGAGACATTTAAAATATCTCCTAGAGGTTTATCGGGCAAGGATACCCCTGACCTTGCTGTATGGCATAGAGCATATTGAGGTTTCTAAATGGGTCTTTCTTGATAAAATTAAGGGCTGTGTCTTGAGGAATCTCACATCTGCAAATTCCACCTTCTCAGCAGCTACATTAAGGCTCAAGTTGGGCTTGCGCAGTGCTTTTGTCCAAGGTTTGACTGCGGTCATTCGCTGGGTGGCTAGCTTGATGATGTGTGGTGATGAATCTTTGCGGTCACTGTTCAAAAATATATTTTGCCTGGCAGCAGAATGAAATACACTATTGGCAGGAATTTTATATAATCCATAGATCTTTTACAATTAGACCCCACAACCATTTTTACATTTTCCCCTTTGCTACTCAAATCTACAATTAAGCAGGTAACTTGGTCCATGAGCCTTAGCCTGGACAAACAGGCTTGTGTACACAGGCAGTTTTCAATTTATTATTGACACATATGATTGAAGGTAATGCAGCCCTATCTTAGCTGGAACCTTTCTCATGGGGTGAGAAGATTCTGGCTCCTGTTGCGACAGGGGCTGCTTCCTCTTAATATATTATGGACTAGATGGTACGGATCCTCAGCTATTTGTAACCTTTGTCAAAATGGAGCCCAAGATTTGAATCCTGTTGTTTTTATTTGTCCGGCTTTGTTGCAATATCACCATAGGTGGCTGGGTCCTATTTGCCTCACTTTCTCCTTACGCAGTGCTTTTGAAGTTATTGCAGACCTTCTCTGCTCCCCCAAATGAAATGTTTTGTATTAGAATTTTTAACTTTTTAACATGTTTTTTATCTTTGTATTAACTCATTTAGCTGTATATGAAGGTTTAGTTTTTTATTCTCTTTTAAGCTTTTCACTAATGCGTGTTTTATGTGGAGCTCCTGCGGAGTCCTGTATCATAAATAAAAAAATAAACTTGATAGCAAGATTACATTAAGACACTTATCTTAATATCTCAAAAACTTTTTAAAGTGGGTTTACATCATGTCACAGAGTGAAGTTCTTATATACAGTATATATAAGATCTCCAAGGACCAACTTTCCATATTCCCATTTTGT
The DNA here is from genome assembly GCF_031143425.1 of Pleurodeles waltl. Taxonomy (NCBI): domain Eukaryota; kingdom Metazoa; phylum Chordata; class Amphibia; order Caudata; family Salamandridae; genus Pleurodeles; species Pleurodeles waltl. The sequence continues at coordinate 1,008,553,887 of NC_090447.1, read as the reverse complement.
TTTGCTAGTAACTTTAACACCGTTTGACAAATTTTCCCAAAAAAGTGCCCTTCTTTGCCTAGTTCTGCATGAAAAGTGTCGGGGTGATCCGTCAAGCGGGGGCTCAGTAGTCCACAAATGTTTTTCGCCCATGCTATGTCTATTGAGATTTTGAATTTTTTTAACATAACTACAACCCGAACCACTAAACGGATTTACACCATATTTGGCAGAAAGCTAGATCTTGGTATAGAAATAGCCCTTTTTGTATTTTTGTGTGGCTCTATTCAGTAGTTTAGGAGTTATTAAAGAAACAAAAATAAAAATATTTAAGGACGCAGATCCTTCGTCAGTCGGGTACCCGTGGACCCTGGCGAAAAGCACGGCCCTAATTGGCTGACCCATTTCCTTTGTCACTTGGCCCAGAGGAGAGAAAAATAATCTGTAAAAAGACATCAGGGGACAGAATACAGGTATCCTGACACCATAGAACACATGGAGGGGTCCCTGAGGGACCCATTTTGGGCAAAAAGTGGCTCAATATTTTTAAATGTATTTATATTTTTTTGGGTTGGGGGTGCAAATCTGCAGATCTACTGCAGTGCTCAGCGCGACCCACAGTGTAAATCCGTGATGGATCCACAGATCTGAGGCACAATGAAAAAAAAAAAATCATACACCCACTTACACCCCAAACCCCCACCGCGCATGGCCAAAGGCCGTGCAAAGCATGTGGTTGAGTGCATGCGGAGGGATTAGCTGCAGGGTCTGGCCTCAAGCCGGACTCTGTTGCCAACCTCTGACGAACTTATCCAAAGGCTGTGCTTGCATTAATGTACATAATTATATATTATATCTGCTTCAGTCGAGCCCCAAAAAAAGAGAAAAGGGGGCAGGATAGGAATACCCTTCAGCCTTGGTGCTGGGGTTCTCCTGGGACCCCGCCAAGGCAAAAAAGGCAAAAGTGTTTTGTTTTGTTAAATTTTCTGCAAAATCTGTGGTGGATCTGTGAAGTTTGCTGAAAATACAAAAAAAAAGCGCTTATTAATTTAGCCCCCAGTTGGGCCAAGTCCCCGGGACATGCCAAATATATTTAAATAAAAAAAAAAAAGGAGCTCTTAAGAGTGCAAGGAACCACCCTGGGCCTCATGTAAAAACTTATGTAGGGAGAGCTGCATGGGCACCTGGGGACCACCACCTCCTCGGGACCAGTTAATATTTTTAAAATCAGGGGGGGGCGCAGCCTCCCTCCTGGGCAAAATGCGACCCGGGGACTACCACCCTCCAGGGCTGGCACCTGCTATCTCCCGCTAAGCAAAAGCAAACATCCGGTTCCAGTAAGAAGGAGCTGTCAAAATGCCTCCCACATGCTGGATGCAGAGTTTTGAAAGTCTTGCTCCCGTACATAGGGAGCTGCATTTCCAGAAGCTCCCTGCATATGGGAGTAATGCTGGCTCCCGCAGGAGGCAGAGAGCCGGTTAAGACCGCTTTTACCTTGAGGCTCCCCACCACCCTCCTGCAGTCTGCGACATGAAGAGAAAAAAAAAAAGTAGAAATCATCCAAGTGTGTTTTCTTTGCAGTTTCACCTTCAAAAGTTATCTGATGAAAACACTTGAGGAACAATACCATTAGAAAAGTTATAGACACACAAAGAGACAGTACCTCAGTGTCCTTTACACAGCTGTAGTGTAGGAGATGCACTATACATATACCCAACGAGGTAGCACTTAATGTTGGAAGTGCCGTTTTTGGCATGGTTACCCCCCACTTTTTGCCTGATATTGATGCTAACCTCGCTGAGTGTGTGCTGGGATCCTGCAAACAGGCCCCAGCACTAGTGTTCTTTACCTAAATTGTACCATTGTTTCCACAGTTGGCACACCCCTCGCAAACAGCTATGTCCCTTATAAAAGACACCAGTGGTACCAAGGGTTCTGTGGCCAGAGAGGGTCCTTAAGGGCTGCAGCACGCATTGTGCCACCCTAAGGGACCTCTCACCAAACACATGCACAACACCATTGCAAATTGTGGGTTTGTGGGGATAAAAAGGTAGTCGATGACATCCATCCCAGGGTGCCATGCGCACAAACCACTGCCTGTGGCCTAGGTAAGTCACCCCTCTAGCAGGCCCTACAGCCCTAAGGCAAGGTGTACTATAGCACAGGTGAGGGCCGCACTGCACAAGCAATATGACCTTACAGTGTCTAAGTCCTATCTTGGATATTGTAAGTGCAGTGTGACCATATTAAGTACATGGGCTGGGAATTTGTAATGACAAACTCTATAGCTCCATGATGGCTTCACTGAAGACTGGGAAGTTTGATATCAAACTTCTCAGCACAATAAACCAACACTGATGCCAGTGTTGGATTTATTCTAAAATGCACCCAGAGGATATCTTAGAGATGCCCCCTCTATTTTACCCGACCCTCTAGTGTAGGGCTGACTGGTCTGTGCCAGCCTGCCACTAACAGACAAGTTTCTGACCCCACGGGGTGAGAGCCTTTGTGCTCTATGTGGTCAGAAACAAAGCCTGCTCTGGGTGGAGGTGCTCGACACCTCCCCCTTTCAGGAACTGCAAAAATTGGTGGTGAGCTTGAAAGGTTCAGTCCTCCTGTTAAAGTGCCCCAGAACACTCCAGCTAGTGGAGATGCCCACCAACTGGGCCAAGCCTCACATTTGGCAGCAGTTCTGGCAGGAAAATTAGGTAAAACAAGGAGGGAAAACCACTGCAGCTAGGACCACCCCTAAGGTGTCCAGAGCTGAAATGAACCCCTCCTTGCAGAATCTCCCATCTTGTTTTGGAGGAGAGGGACCAATAGGGATAGGAATGTGCCCCCCTACCTAAAGGGAGTAGGCACAGGAAGGGTGTAGCCACCCTCTGGTACAGTAGCCATTGGCTACTGCCCTCTGACTCCTGTAACACCTTTAAATCTAGTATTTAGGGGCACCCTGAACCTTGCTCTTCAGATTTCTGATACCCTGAAGAAAGAAGGACTGAAGAGCCGATTCCAGACGACCACTTGCTGGTCGCAGCCCTACCGGCCTGTCTGCAGCTTCAAGAGTCCTGCTACAAAAAGGCAATGCATCCAGCAGGACCAGTGACCTCCAAACCCCAAGAGGACTTCCTGTCTAGCAGAGGACCAAAAACTTCTGGGGACAGTGGCCCTGCCCAGTAGAAACCCTCCAAAAGGACTCCAGAACTGCCCTGGATCCGCGACCCCTATCCACTCTGCACCTGACACCCACGGCCTGAGTCCAGGTGGCCCACCCGTCCAGAGGAGGCCCCCAGGCGATTCCGACTTCGAGTCCACCATGGGTTGACCCCTCCTGGCCAACAGGATGACACAGCCTGAATTAGGAGGACCCCCTGACCGCGACCGGATTCAACAAAGATTCCAGACAACCAAAGTTACCCCTGCACCCACAGCCCCCTGGCCTTGGGGAATCCGATTGACGGTGGAGCAACATCCACCATGCACCTCTCCTACTTGTCCAGCCTTTGGTTTTCCGGAATCGACCCCCTGGACCCAGCTTGCAGCATCTTTGCGAACCCCAGTGTTCGCCCATTGAAAAGCATTGGGTGCCTGATGTTGTGTTTGCACCCAGCTGTCCCTGTGCTGCTGAGGGTGTATGTTTGGTGCCGACCTAAACCCCCCCAGGCCTGTGTCCTGAACCCACGAGTACTTATCTACAACCTGTGTTCATCCGAGTGCCTCCAGTTCTCGTAGGATTCCATTGAAAACTTGACACCAACTTTAATCCCTGCATCTGGCTGGCTCTGTGTTGCTGGTGGTGCACTTTTGGGGTCAGCTTGAACTTTGACCTGTGGACATCCTAAGCGCCACAGTCTGAGATCGTAAGTAGAGTACTTACCTGTTAACTGTGCTAACACTTTTTCTCCCCTAGGACTGCATTGGTTCCTATGAGAAATTGCACTGTCCACTTTTAAAATTGAAAAGTGTTACTTACTTGTAAACTATTTTATCTGCAAAACCTAAACATAGTACATTTGATAAATATGCAGGATACCTACTTATAACTGTACTTACCTGCAACAAAGACCTTGTGGTTCTAGAAATAAATTAACAAAGTATATTTTTGCTATTCAAAAACATTGGCTTGGAGTTAGTCATTGGGTGTGTGCCTCATTTATTGGCTGTGTGTGTACAACAGGTGCTTTGCACTACCCTCTGATAAGCCTAACTTCTCAACCACACTACCACAAAAAAGAACATTAGTGTCTACTTTAGCCTCTGTTTAGCCTTTGGGGAACCCCTGGACACTATGCACACTATACCTTATTTTGGTATAGTATATACAAAGCCAGCTTTAATTAGCTAGTAGAAAGTACTCCAATTAGGTAGACATTCTGCACAAAACGGTGGGTCCTTCTTGGATAAATACGCACGGAAGAATTCATTCTGGCATGATGCTTATTTGACAGAAATCAAACCTCAACTGACTGCACTTACAGATATGAACAAAGCAGATGCCCAAATTCAAGCTTTTTACTAATCATCCTAATTCTTTGCTCATGGACAAGGAAAAGCAAATGTTTTTTCTCTTTATTTCCACCTTGAAAAGTTATCTGTAATCCTTGATGGATGTGTTTGCATGCTTGCTTTTTTCGAGCGCAATATTTAATTTAGTGAATCTGACGAGTGAGTTCTTTCTTGTCATGTGCTGTTGAGACCAGAGATCGTCTTCTCCCTTTTAAAAATTATAAATATTTAAACTGGCCTAGAAGCTGCGCCCTCTTGGCCCCACCCCATATACATTAGTGGTATGCAGCTTCTTCCTACCATTTTCCCAGGATGATGGACAGCTTACTAACAGGACCGCAGGCCAGGCCAGGCCAGGCCCTGTGGACAAAGTGGCACAGGGCTGGGTGGTTATAAAGGGTTAACCGCAGGGCCTGGTGCAGCAGTGGTTGGATTAATGTAAAGTGATTAAAATTACTTAATGTTAAAAATTCACAGGGATGTTCTAGTTAAGCAATAGAATTTAAAAACATAAAACATAGAAATTCACTTCAAAAACACAAAGGTTACAGGGACATTGTGGTTAGGTTCTAAGTTAACTTGCACAGAAACATAGAAATTAAGCAGTTGTAGTTATGGTTAGCTCAGGTAACTATAACGTGCAGTAAAGTAACTATAGCGCGCGTCCTTGCCATGCTCTGCTAATTATTCCACATATGAAATCACTCATGACATCTTTGATAACATCATTGATAATATCAATGTAACATTTGCAGTAAAATTGAGGAGAAAACTGTGCATAGCGATGGTGCGAGTTATAGTTACTTTAGGTCACGAGTTGTGGTTACTTGAGCTAACTGCTGAATTGCTGTGGTTTTGTGCAAGTAAATTCAGAACCTAACTCCGTAAGTCCCTGTAACCTTTGTGCTTTTTAAGTGAAATTTATATATATGTGTGTGTGTGTGTGTGTGTGTGTGTGTGTGTGTGTAATATATATATTTACCTACTGACAGCCGCCAGTAGGTAGTTATAGACAGAATCTAGTTTCCATATGAAAAGTTTTTTTGTTTTGCTAATAACTTTGGTGCTGTGTGACGAATCTTCATCAAATTTTCAAAACTAGTTTGCCACACACTTCAGCTGCTGTCTGGGATATTTTGAGGTGATTCGTCAAGTAGAGGCCGAGAAAACGCTTCCCCCCCCCATTAAATTTCCCAAATGGATTTTAGACATGACTACAACCCAAACCACTGAAGGGAATTACACTGAATTTTGAAGAAAGCTAGATCTTGGTCCAGAAAGATTTGAAGTTTGGTGTAAATCTGTTAAGTGGTTTGGAGTTATTAAACAAAAAAAGATTTACATATGTCTAGCTATGCGGATCCAACACGGTGGATCCGCAGATCCATGGGCCAACAGCAATGTCTTCATGCGCTCTCCGCAACCTTACAGTTAAGGCGGCAGGGTAGGACTCTAAGGGGTCAGGGTAGAAGTACCCTGACCCCTTGGGATGGATGGATCGAGGGATATGTGAGGGAACCCTCATAGGCAAGAAATTACCCAAATATGTTTTTTTTATTTGTTTTGGATGCGCGAGGATCCACAGATTTCCTCACAGCTCATTGCGGACCATTGTGTAAAACCACAACGGATCCATGTATCCGGCAGGCAACCAGCAGTGGGCACCAGACCAGCACAGCAAAATCAGTGATCCCAATTGCAATCCCTCCTGGCAGTTCCAAGGTCCCTTGCAGAACAGAGTCAGGGCGCAGCAGGGCAACAAGCAGAAAAGCAATCCAGTAAGTCTTTAATGCCACCCTGCTTGCAGCATGCCAACCACAAAAGAGCAGTCCAGGTGACTCCTTTTTGCAGTTCAGCAGTCCCTATGGCAGAAGTTCAGTTCCAAAAGTGCTCTAGCCACATGGGGTCAGAGCCCCCTGTACCTAAACTCAAAAATGTCTTTGTTCAAGGGGTGGCCTCATATAAACCCTTTTGAGTGTAACACAACCCCTTTCAAACCAGACATCAGTAGTGGGTAAATCAGCCCAGTGTATGTGTACCCCTCCTCACTCTCTCCCTGCCCGGAAGACTATCCGTATGCAGATGCACCCAGCCCCTTCTGTGTGTGGCTGTCTGGAAAGTATGCACAAAGTGTAGCGGTCACTCTGCCCTAATGTGGATTGGAGTCAAGCGAAAAGTGTCATTTCTAAAATATTAATGTAAAATCAAACTATGCCAGAAAGCATGATTTCTCACTACCATTCCAAACATACCCATGCTACTCCTTTTAGATCAGAAATTAACACTTATTACCATATAGAAGAGAATTCCTAATGCTATCCTGTGAGAGGAGCCTCCCTCACAGTAGTGAAAAATGAAATATACGGTTTGACACTACCAGGGCAGGTAAAACATAAAACTATATGTCCTACCTTCTATATCCACAGCACCCTGCCCATAGGGTTATCTAGGGCCTACCTTAGGGTTGTCTTAGGTGTAGTAAAAGGGAGTGTAGGCCTTGGCAAGTACTTTGGAATGCCAAGGCAATGTGGCAATAAGCTGTGTCCTCAGGCCCTGCAGTGGCAAGCCTGAGACAAGTTTGAAAAGGCTATTTCTGTGGGTGGCGTACTCAGCACTGCAGGCCCACTATGAGCATTTTATTTACAGGCCCTGGATATATGGTAACCACTTTACAAGGGACTTACAGGTAAATTAAATATGCCATTTGGGTGTAAGACAATCATACCAAGTTTTAGAGGAGAGAACACATGCACTTTAGCACTGATTATCATTGGTAAAGTGTGCAGAGTCCTAAAGCCAACAGAAAGACTATCAGAAAACTAGGAGGAAAAAGGCACAAGGTTTGGGGATAAGCCTGCTAAAAAGGGCAATTTCCTACAACAACCTACTTGGGCCAAAAGTCCATGCACAACCTCCTCCCCTCCTTTGTACCCAAAGATCAGGAAATTAATTCCCTTCCTGATGTAACTTAACTTTACAAAGTGCCATAGAAGAGTGTATGAATAAAGTCCACACCCTCCCAGCATGCCCAAAGACAGAAGGCTATTCAAAGGTCTGGAAGGGTGCTGCCTTTTCCTTGCAAAAAGGGCACCCCCGCACCTTGTCAAACAACCAGCCCTCACATTGCCCAAGTGTAGTATCTGTTGACTTATCCCACACTTCTCGCCTTGCCAGTAGGTAAAAAGGAGGTACTAGCACTGCCTCACCCCACCGTAGCTTGCATAATTCTGTTGGCCATGGCAAGATGGCACCTGTCCCAGTGGTCTTTTACCAAGTGGGAGAAGGGTGCAGAGGCAGGTGCCTTCTAATCTGCTCCTTCTTGGTTTTGGAATGCTTCAGGCCAACAAGGATGTGATTACCTCCACCATAACCAGGAGCATTATTACTACCATCCCCATAATGACCATTACCACCACCAACAATGTATTTCCACAACCAGTACAATTACAAAAACCACCTCCATGAACGCACTTTACTTTACACCATGCTTTACTACCACCATTAATACAACGGTCATTGCAAGCTCCACAACCAATACTAACACCACCAAGGTCACAGCCACATCCATTCCTTCTACCACTCCCAACATTAACACTAAGACCGTTGACATCATTACCGATACGATAGGCTAATGCCCCCATTGTTATACCCCAACGTATCAAATATTTAAGGAGGGTTGTGGGGTGGGATTTTTTTTGATTATATAGGAAAAGCACACAACTATTGTCTGGGATACGAGTGGATCGCCCTCGGGGCTCTAAAGTTCAGTTCCTTGAGAACTGGCATCATATAAGAGACCCATACATTGCTAAAAGCAACTGTATCTATTTAAGGGACATAAGCCTCCATTTTGAAGCAGAGAATTATAAAGATGTAAAGGACCTTTTGGACCTGATGAATAATTTGAGTGTCTCACAAAGAGTAAAGACACCAAGCTGGTCATACTCTACATGGTATTCTTAGTAATGGTGATACGGTGAGAGTAGAGGACTGTGCCCCTGTCTGCTGGTCTGATCATTCTGCAGTGAAGTTTTGTATATCTAGTGACACTGAGAAACAGCTTATTTTAGACGGTACCAGCATGGTTTGCAGGTGGGGCAATATGGGTAGTAGTGTGCTTATCTATAACTTTGGCCACAACTCTAAGGAGTGTGGTGGATAGTAATGGCTCTCCAGCAGTCATTATTAACAAATGTATCCAGTCTACACAGAATGAGTTAGCCCCTATTAGATAGAGGGAAAGGGGCAGAAGGAAAAGCTTTGCTCCGTGGTTCTCAGAGGAACTGAAAATAGTTCAGACAGTGTTGCAGGCAAGGACAGAGGTGGAGATTAGCCCCCAATGTGGAGAAGAAAAATAAATATAAAGAACTAGTTAGGACTCATAAAATAGCCATTTAGGAGGTTAAAACCGCATTTTTCTCCCAAATAATTTGGATGGCAATGAATACGCCTAGTGAGTTATTTAAAACAATTAATCGTCTGACTACCCCCCTCCCCACATCTCAACAGAAACTGGAGAACTCACAGGAGTTCTGCAGTAAATTGGCCACATATTTCAGGGACAAGATTTTGAAAATATTTTCCTGGAATTAACGATACTCCTATTGCAGAGACTGAAGGTGGACGGCTCAATGAGCAGTCCAATAGTAACACACTAGCCAGCTTCACGCCTGTTTCTCAAGAGAGGATTATATCTCTACTCATGCAAACCCACTCTGGGTCCCCCTTCCACCAAGAGTGTTGCAGCTGGCCCCTGGAATAATTGCAGAAGTACTAGCAAAAAATCTATTCACAGGTGTTGACTTTGGGGGAATAGCCACAGAGTTTGAAGTAGGATATTATTATTCCTCTGAAGAAGAAAAACAAATGGAGAGGCAAATGATTTGAAGAATCTCTAGCCTATCTTACCATTGCCGACCCCAGCTAAAATATTGGGGCTTTCAGTTGTCATCCTGTGCTGATGACACACAGATCGCCATGCTGGTAGTAAAGGACTGGACAGAGATGGCTGCTAGATTTAAATCCTGCATGGTGGAAGTTAAAATCTGGATGAAGCAAAACTGGCTCAAAAGGAATGGAGAAAAAAAACAAAATCTTGCTTTTCGGTGCCAATGACTCCATTTGGAATAGTAGCTGGTGGCTGGGGCATGTGAGGCCTGTCCCTGCGAAGTAGGTGAAGAACCTAGGAATTGTCGTCGACAATGGCGCCGACTTTTGAACCCAAGGTGAGCTCTTGCTACTGGATGCTAAAGATGCTAAGAAAGGTTTTCCCGTCTATGCCTGGGGAGCTAGAGTTCCAGTTGTGCTGGCGCTTATTACCTCGTGCCCAGACTAATGTAATACTCAGTATTTAAATTCAACCCAATACTCCCTGAACAAATTCCAACTGATTCAAAACACAGCGGCCGGGTTAGTCCTTGGACTAAGCAAGAGCCATTCGGTAAAGGAGGGTTTGAGGGCCTTGCATTGACTCCTGATTTGGAAACTAGTTAATTTCAAGGCCTTATGCCTGGTGTGCAAGGCTTTCCATCAGTTATGCCCCAGGTACCTTAGGTAAACCCTTATCTGATAAGCCCCTAGTAGACTATTAGAATCTGCGGGTAAAAAAAAAAGAAGGTAAGCATACTAAGGTTCAGGAAGGCCCTCACAGTGGCGGTGGCCAGGCTCTTGAATAAGCTGCCGAATGACATCAGAGAGATGGATTTGTACTTGTTGTTTTCAAGGCGGTTAATACCTCGCTGTTCTCTGCATCATAGTGGGTTCTTGTTTTGCCTCCTGTGTGGTTATTCTTTATAGGATTGCCTTCTGGTTCCTTCTCTCCTGCGTTCAGCACTTTGACACCTTATATGGGTTTAATGTGCTTTATAAATACAAAGATAAAACACAAACACACCCACTGTCATACTACAGCATACAGTCATACACCGACATATTCAACATCACATGCAGAGGCAAAAAAAAAAACATGAAATTCACTTCAAAAGGGAAAGCTTGATACTGAAGAAACGCTCATATTTTCGAAAATGTTAGGTAGAATTATTTTTTTTCTTCTACATCTGTTATTCTCTTGGTTCTCTCTTTTGAAGCTTTAAACGTGAAAGTGCTATAGCCACACAAAATGTATTATTTTTTAATAAAATAAAGGAATGCGCTGTGTTTGAGACTGATTAACAGCATAGGACAGCTTTATGCAGTTTCCTTTTTCCATGCTGACTGAAGTTGAATGTACCTCACTGAACTATGGTGCAAACATGTAGAGCTATATACATATAGCCTATAAATAACAAAACATACACTTCATTTGGTAGTTAAGTGCGAACTTTAACCACCTGTCATATTGTGCTCAGTTTATCAGTGTACCTATTTTCACGTTCATAGACAAGTAGAGGGAAAACTGCTTAATCAAACGTACAATAAGACCACAATATAATTCAGTTTTTTGTAACAGCACTATACCACAGCAGAAATGAACACGGTTGCAGGTTGTTTTTAACATAGTGAAAATGTTTCATATGATTTACTGAAAATGAAACATTACCTGTTCAAATCAGTTAGGCGCAGAGTTGTCCTTCTTTAATGCAGTCATTTCTGTGCGAAACACTCCAGTGCTCCCCTGCTTACTAGGTTGTAGTGTTTTGATGCATGTTCATCAGAAAATTGCCATCTTATGTGCTCTAGCTTCTTCCCTGCAGTTAGCCCAAAGCCCTTGCATTGTCATTTGCTTTTCTTCTTTACCTTAATTGAAAATGACAGTGGCCATAGGAGGCCTTGCCTGGGACCAATCTTGAGACCTGGTTTTGATCCCACCTACTGCAATCTTAGCAAAAACCCTTGAGCTATCTCACTCTCTATCATGCCATCAATCTGTCTCATTGCTTTAACCTCCAGATCTCTTCCTGTTCCTCAATGTCTTGACTGCCTCCATTCAGTTAACCTCAACCATCTCCAGGCCCTCCTATGCCAACAGTCACTGTCAGATCTACTCCCTTGTCTGTTTTTGATTTCAAATTTCCTCTGCATCTACCCCATTTGAAGCACCCTCCCATTCACTACTCCTTTTTTCTCCTCCAGAAAGCTCCCTCTCCCTGACATGGAATTCTCGCAGGCCTCCTCCCTAAGCCACCGGTCTTCTAGAGCAGGGGCCACCAGTGAGTATTGTGTATGCTATTGGGAGATCCCTATTTGTCAGTGAGTAGTCCACAGACATGAAGCCCAGCATGTCATCCTTATGGTCTGCATCTCAGTGGTGCTGCCACCTGTACACTGCACAAGAATCTAACCCTCCACTCCATACCTCTTAAGTCGTACCCAGACAAATTCATGGCCCACTTATCATACAATTTAAGCAACACTGTTATGTTTCAGTCCACTCGGCTGTCCATCGATCCTTGGAGAAAGATGGAATCCAAAGTAACAGGCTCGTTTTCTGTGTGTATTTGAGTTGTGTGTGTGTGTGTGTTTGTATGTGCCCGTGTGTACATGATGGTGTGTATGCGCACATTCATATGCTCTAGTCTGTGTTTGAGTGCATGAATGAATACGTTTATGCGAGGTTAATTAAAATCATTGCAAATTTCCACCAATAAAATCATAGCATATTTATCACAACATATAGCCATAAATTCAGTAATTCATTTCTTCTTATAAAAATAGTTCTTTTAAAAATCAACCATTGCCTGCCTGTTTACCAAAGAGTTCTTGTACAAGAAGCTGCATAAGGTGCCACACTTTTCACAACAATTCATCCATGTCCTGAAGATTGACACGTGCAAAAGAGCAAAAAGAAGTGGTAAGTCTTTAATGTAGATGGAGCATGGTTAGAGCTCAAAACACAGTGAAATATTGATTGATCATGATTGAAGCACAAAAGACAGCGAAATAGCAACAAGGCTAAAAGTCACACTGATACTTGGTCAGGAACCCAAAAAGTTGCCAAACGTTCCACTGCAGTTACTCCATATGATGAGGATTGAAACTTGTTCAAGGAAGCAAGGTGAAGTGCTAAGTCTTCTGAGGTGACTGATCTGGTTGAAGCATTTCCTTGGAGCACAGCGGTGTAGCAGCAATGCCAGCTGCCACAATATTTCGGTGCGGAGCCAAACATCCCAATAGTACCTTTCATGGGCCCTCAGCTTCACAAACGCTTTCTCTTTGCAAGGGCGGTGAATTATCTAGGATGAACTTGCGTAGGTTTATGGTCTTGATCCTTACTGAGTCTTTCAAACGGGTTCTGGCCTTCAGCATAAATTTACTGAATTTAGCCGAGTCTGACGGTGTGGTCCTGTAAAAAAGGGCTGGTACCACTTCTACACAGGTCTTTGCCCACAGAGAGAAAAAGATTAATTTTAATCGTTTTTGTCGGATCTCTCGCACATACGAGATGCAGTCATGTCTCTTTACTACAGTTGCATAGTCTGCGTCCTGTGTTATAGGATAGAGATTCCTAAGTTGTATTTAGTTTTTATCGGGAGAGGCACTAGCCTATTCCACAGGATCTCTTTCAGACATTTCTTTCCCAGGGTTTGATTCAGGTATGACTGCATTTTATGGTTCTCCTAAAATGTTATGACTGTGTGTACCTTAGTTTTTTTTCCTGATTCCAGTGGTGTTGGTTTCCCGTGAGAACTGGTGTGCTTTGTTTACTGAGGCATTTAGATCCCTGTAACTTGTACCTTCAGTGCTCCAATTCTCTATGGTCAGTTTTTGGGTCTCGACTGCTGTATTAGAAAAAAATACTGAAGGGGTTGTTCTTTGCGGCATATGTTGGCTTTAATATCTCCTTCATGGAGCCTCCTGGAGCATTCATGACTCAAAAGTAACATAGTAATACTTTGCATGAGTGCCCATGCATTTGTATTCTTTAAAAAAAAAAAAAACTTTTTATTGAACAGATACTCCGTGTACAGCAAATACAATTGATGGATCATTCGCACAATGTACATCATAAATAAACAAATCGCAGTACAAGCATGAAAGCTATAGGTATCAAGTAGGAAGTAGTCAGCACATAAAAGCATAAATGTCACATTTAGGTGAGATTGAATCAGTGACCCGGTCGTCCCCCAAAAAGTTGCTCATCATCTTCTTACTCATTGGACTCTAAAGTTAAGCCATTTACCCCAAACCTGCCCCTATTTCCTAGGGCAACCCCGACTCTGGTATACTACACGTTCTGATCACTGACATCAATCCATATTGATTTCCTAGTCTAGGATACAGGGGGGAACTCCCATGCCCAGCCTATGCTCCGCTTAGTGACCTCTGTAGCCAGTGCTAGCCATATCTTCTGGTATCTGGGCCACACCTCATCGCCTGTTATATTCAGGAGATGCCATCTAGCCTCCAGAGGCACATTGAGTCCAGTAACCCAGCCCATAATTTGCACCACTCCCCTCCGGTAATGCTGAATTTCAGGGCAGTCCCACGATATGTGAAATAAGGTATGCACCAGACCACAATCCCTGGCACATATGGCAGAATTGCTCCTCCCCAACCTGTGTAGGAGCATCTACAATAATATGATTTGTGGAGTTGGTCTAAACAGGAACAGGCTTGTATAGCCACTTCCTGGGGGAATTAATAAAACATTTCTTGTAAATCAGAGAGACGACTCTGTCTGTCATGGGATCTTAGAATTATCAGTCCTCTAGCGGCGCTGGCTCTGGCAGTTGGTCTCCTTCCAGTATGTCGCCTCAGTGCGTGCCCCAACTGTAAATGTCTAAAACGCTCTGACTCTGCCGTCTCCTGTGCCTGCTTTAGAAACTGAAATGTTAACATTGCTTGTCCTCTCCACACAGCCCCTAAGTGTTCAATGCCAAGCAGCTCATCTGGAAAATCCCTCTAGGCCCTCAACCCTCCCATAGGCGGTTACTGTCCCATAGCGGGGTCCTTGTTGTCAACCTGTTTTCCCACCCCAGGAATCTAGTAGCCTCTCACCATGCCCTCACCACAGTCTGAGTGTGAGTTGGCAGGACACCCTTTAGTCCCTTCCTGTAGAGCAGTGGTGGGTAACCTTAGCTTCCCATAGCCTCCCAATCCATACGATATGCCAGTTCAGTTCAATCTGCCAACACCCAGTCATTCACTTCTATCGGCTGTGCTGCCCAGTGGTATTTGCATAGGTCGGGAACCCATAACCCTCCCTCATACACCCCTCTTTGGAGTTTGCAAAGTGCTATTAATGAGCAACCCCCATCCCACACTAGTTGTCGCAACTCGTGGTCAACTTTCTTAAAGAATTCTGAGTGTACCTTGTAGGGGGTGTTCTGTAAAACATAAGGTTGGCGTGGGAGGGTCATTTTAGAGGACAGGTCTGCCCATCAGAGAAATTGGAAGCATCTGCCAGTGGCAGTATCGCTTCATAGGTGATCTAGGTGTGGGTGCAAGTTTCTCTTTAGGAAGTCTCCCACATCACGTGTGATGTATTTGCCCAGCTGTCCAAAGCCATCTTGCACTATTGGGCCACACACCACAATGACAGGTTATGGACAGCCACTGTCTGAGGAAAGATAACGGACTTGTCCCAATGGATCCGATATCCGCAGTAGTCTCCAAAAGGCTGAAAGAGATGCAATATTGAGAGGGGGCTGCATGGCATATAGTAGTATATCATGTCAATAAAGGGAGATTCGTTCTTCCCATTCCCCAGTTCCACTGATTGCTCATATAAGTGGGTCTTGGCGAACCCAGGCTGCCTGTGGTCCAAGGGGCAGCATAAACATCATTGGGGACCAGGGGCACACTGCTTTGTGCCCTTATGCAGAGCAAAAGATGGGGACAACTCGTTATTAACCCCTATACCCTTGCCAGTGGGTCCTGATAAAGAAGTTTAACCCACCTGTAGAACTGGTGGCCAAAGCCCAGTCTGACGAGGGCTGCAAACATATAGCTTCATGCAATACTATCCAATGCCATCTTGACGTCCAACAAGAGCAGCACAGCTTGCTCAGCCTGAGGAACCATGGTCATATGCAATACTCCATACATATGCCACAGGTTTCATTGAGTTCCCTTATGTGGCATAAAGCTGGGTTAGTCCAGGTGGCCCACAATAGCTATCACTCCCTTCAGCCTGTTAGTCTGGGCCTTTGCCAGTACAATTGCTTATGAATTTAATAGTTATGAGTCTGTGTGAGCTGCATTCCGTTGGTGGTTTGTCTTTCTTGGGGATAACAATAGTAGCTCTCTTCTGATCCTCTGATAGGCATCCTTCCTCCCTGACTGCCCGGAAAATTTCTAACATATGTTCTGGAATTTTGTCTGCTATGCATTTGTATAGTTTCACTGGAAGGCCATTGGGCCCGCCACTTTTCTCGACTATAAATCTCAAATTGCCCTCACTGTAGGAAGCAGGCTCTCAAGATAGTGCACTAAAATGAAGTACACTGTGCAGAGTCTCCAGTGGATCCCCAAAGGCTTGCAGAGGCAAAAATAGATAGATATATCTAATGCTCAATTTGTGGTAGTGTAGGCGAGCAGTTAAGCTTATCAATAAATCGGAGACCAATATAGAAAAATAAGTTGCTGTAATATATGCTTTGAACCAAAGAACTTCGTTATAAGATAAGCAGATTTAAATTAAAATTACTTTTCAGTTTCGAAAATCGACAGTGCAATTTTCAGTCTTCAATGTTAACCTATGGGACATAAAACAAGAAAGCAGTTTGCAGATAGGTACACAACTTAGAATTCCAGTCTTCGGGGTTTTAGGTCAACACCAGGCAAGGTTCAAATCGGTACCAAGAGTGCACCCACAGCGGCACAGGGATGGCTGGGTGCAGAGGTCAAATTCAGAGTCGGGTGCCCAATGTTAACCAATGAAGATTGGAGTTGAATGAAGGTGCGCTGCTTACAGGTAAGTAAAAGAAGTTTCAGAGGTTGGTCTCCCTCAGCGGCACAGAGGCGGCCGGGTGCAGAGTGCCAGTACAACGTTGGGTGTCCAATGTTAACCAATGGAGACAAGAGGTAACCGATAAAGTGCTGCTCACAGGTGAGTAAAGCAGGGACAGGGGTCGATCTCCTGGGTTTGGGGTAAGTAAAAGTGGGCCACAAGGCAGCACCAAACTTACACCCTCAGTTGCACCATGGCGGCAGAGTGCCAACACAACGCCAGGCGCCCAGTGTTATCCAATGGAGGTGATCAGTTTCAGAAACAGGCTGCATGCTCTGGCCAGGAGGCCGGGTGAGGACAATCCACAGCTGCCCAGGTAAGTAGAGATGCTAGGCGTTGTAGGGACACAGACGGTCCAGCTCCCCAAGGCCGAGGGGCTCCTGGAGCAGGGGTGTCTTTTGGCATCGGAAACAGCGTACTGGGCAGGTTGCAGTCAGGGGGCGTCCTCAGATTGAGGCTGCAGGCGTTGCTGTGCAGTCTGGCAAGGGTCAGCCCATAGTGGACTCTTGTTCAGAAGCACCGGGGAACCTGCACAGAACTGGTGGGCCACTTGGGCTGTGGGCGTCTGGTGTAGAGGTGGATCCAGAAGCTATTTTGTGGTTCCTCTGCCAGACTTCTTCTTCAGAGTTGGTTTCTATTGCCAAGCCCACTGTCCGCAGGAGTTCTTGGTCTTTATCAAAGGCAAGCATTTCCTCCCAGGGCTTTGGATGTCGCTGGGCTGCAGGACAAGTCATCTTCTGGTGCAGGTTCTTCAAGGGCTGCAGGCAGGCTGGTAGGGCTGGGGCCAACTTAGTTGGTGTCTTCAGTCTTCTCTGCTGGTGCAACTTTGTAGGGTCCGGCTCTGCTTAAGTTATCAGGAATCTGAGTTCTAGGGTGCCATCTAAATAATGAATTTAGGGGTGTTACACGGAGTGCCAGGTGGTAGCCAATGGGCACCTCCCCTTTAGGGTGACTACATCCTTCTTATGACCACTTCCTTTAGGAAGTGGAAATAGCCCTAACCCTACTGGCCTAACTCCCTCCACTCAAGATGGAGGAATTTAAAAAGTAGTGTCCACTTCAGCTCATCCACCTTAGGGGTGGGACTGGCATGAAGTGGGCACTCCTCCTAATATAACTAATTTTCCAGCCAGTCCTGCCACCAATAATGGGGCCGGGAACTGGGGGTCTGCCTTCTCTACTATTTGGAGAAGCCTGGGTCGCAGTTCAAGGGTGGCAAAGCCTTTGAAGCTTCCCACCCTGGAATGTCCATCCTGCCTGGACATGGTGTTATCACCTTTGTTCTGAGCCCTCAAGAGCATTGTCTCTCACCTCAGGGGCCAGAACACTCTCTAAGGTGGCTGCACTGGTTTGCAGCTGTCAATAACAACGCTAGTGGTTGGTAGGTGTTACGGGGCATCTCTAAGGTGCCCTTCGTATGCATGTATCAATAAAACCATCACTGGATTCAGTGAGGGTTTATTAACACGAGATGTCTGATACCATACATCCCTATCTTCAGTGAAGCCATCATATAGCTGGGGAACTTGAGATGATCAGTGTCCAGCACATATACTTAAAATGGCTTCACTGGTCACTTGCTGTGTCTGAGAATCGACAGACGTAACAGGGGCATAGCTGTTCATGCAGCTATGCCCACACATGTAATGTAATGCACCCTGCCTTAGGGCTGTTAGACCTACCACAGAGGTGACTTACATCTATTGCATGCAGTGTTAGAGGACATGGCACACAGGCTGTGGGCCGTGGCATTTTTTTCATTTTATCTCTGCACCAAGGCACGCAGACTGCAATAGCAGCACTGTGCAGATGGAGAGAGGGTCCTTGAGGGTGACACCGTCTGTGCTGCAGCCCTCAGGGGCCCTCTTTACTGCAGTATACACAAAGGGTGTGGAGGAAATAAGATAAATCTGTCAGCGGCAACCACTTTGGTTGAGATCCTTCTCAGTATTATCTGAGATTCTTGTTAAAGACTATGATGTTGGGACCTGTGTTGGGAATTCCTCCTTATGGAGCAGGTGGTCTCACACACTTAATAGTGTCATTGTTCATCATAGATCACCTGTCCCCACCCTGGTAGGACAATGCCGCCTGGGCGGACTCGAGCATGTGGTGAAATACACCCAGAGGGATTTCTTAGATAAAGTTATTCTGGATAATACAGGGATCCAGTCACATCCTGGGCTACCAGGGTTGGTACAGGTGGTCTGTGATGAAGCATGACACTATTAATTGTGTAAGACCACCTGTTCCATAAGGAGGAATTCCCAACACAGGTCCCAACATCATAGTCTTTAACAAGAGCCCCAGATGATACCAACAGGGTCACAACCAAAGTGTTTGCCACTGACATATTTATCCTATTTCCTCCACACCCTTTGTGTATACTGTTTTGATTATAGGAGGGTTGCCCTCTCATCTCTGTTTGTGAGTAATGCCTTCTTTAGTGCCCCATGGCCTAGGTACCAGGGGTATCATTTACTAGGGATTCACAATGTCAAGTGAAGGGTTTGCCAATTGAAAAAACAACTGTGCAGTTTTGGGAGAAAGATATTTGGCACTGGGGAACCGTTTATCAGGTACCCAGTGCACTTTCAGTTGAAATTGCACCAGAAACCAAGCACAAAGTGGGAGGTAACCATGTCAAAAGTGGCACTTTCCTACAGTCACTCCATGTGCAATGAGGAATGAAGGGCACTGAGGTTTTGGTAA
This sequence comes from Pleurodeles waltl, assembly GCF_031143425.1. Taxonomy (NCBI): domain Eukaryota; kingdom Metazoa; phylum Chordata; class Amphibia; order Caudata; family Salamandridae; genus Pleurodeles; species Pleurodeles waltl. The sequence continues at coordinate 1,008,534,800 of NC_090447.1, read as the reverse complement.
GAATGCCTTTTCCCCTAGAGCTGGTGGTAAAGCCTGCATATGCCAGTAAGCTATACCCAAAGTGGTCTAGCAATGCACCTTATTGTGGTTGCCCTTAAGTTGAGTCTTCTGTGGCATGCTTGCAGAGATATTGTAGCACTATGGTGCCCTTAATTGTGCTGCCTAGGCCGTTGACGTGCTCACCTACTCAACATCCAGAGTGCCTGTTGCCCTAACTGTACTATGCAAAGTTTCTAGGGTTGGCCAGCACCGCCTCGACAAGCCAAATACTTTAAAACATAGAGCTGCACCCCTTTAGTGTATCTTAGTATAACCATATCTGTGCTGTATAAACCAACATCACTGGTCTCGTCCCTCCCCCCCCCCCAAGATTAGTTACAACCCACAACAGGGTGGGCAGACATATATGTTCGATACCTGAAACTTAAATCCCACTGTCATTATCCAGAGTCATCGTTTTCCACTGACAGGATACTGTGATGAGTCAATTAGGACTATTACCCAAGGGTCTTTCAAGGCCCTGTCCTCAGATTTCACTTCATTGCGGTCAATGTGTTCGTCCCCTATAGTTTCGGCGGGACACCACCTCTTTGTCTCTGAAGACCAGAGAAGCACCGACCCTCCAGCCAATCCAAAGCTTCCCACGGTGCGGGAAAGTGGCAGGAATTACCCTCAGCCACCATCCGTTCTTTAACTGGATAGAGCATCATTTATTTAAGTTCTTTAGCCTTGGTACCTTTTTGACTTCATTTGTCAGGTCGGCGTAGGAGCGGGCTGCCTTTAGGATTGCATCCCTGTTGCGGTAACTAAAGACTGGCAATGATAGTTCGTGGAGGGGTGCCCGGCCTCGGCGGCAGGATCGGCACACTGTGTGCTCACTCAGTTGAAAAGACGTTCAAAAGGTGCTTGGGGCAGAGTGTATTGATTAAGTCCTAAAGGAATAAGATTACACTGGGGACCTCGGCCCCTTCAAAGCCCCCTATGGCCCTGATGTTTCTATGGGTCCTGCCCTCCTGGTATTCAAGTTTGGCAGCAGCTAGGACATGTTGCTTTATAAGGTATTGCACTTGATCTTCCACAGCCACAGTGAATTTTTCTGTAATCTTTTTAAAGTCCACTCTGAGGAGAGTGACATCCACAGTCACTGTATATAATTTTGGTTCAATTGTACCCTTAAAATCTCCTATTGCGGTCATAATGGGACTGAGGGAGGGTTCTGTCGTCTCAGGATGTTTGGCCTCCGGCCCAGCTGAGCCTGGGGCTGCCCTGACTACAACATATTTATCCATTGTGTTGGTTTATGTAGGTGCTGCTCCCTTATTTCTCACCATAGCCCGGGGTATGTGCGCACAGGGTCTTACGCAGAGCACGTGTGAAGCCCTTATCTTAACAAAGTCCTTGGGCTCCGGGAGGCACTTTGTTATTTTGTGACACTCAGATAGTTTCTCTTATTGCGCTCCTCTGAATCCCCAAGTGTCAGCCACTTATAAAGCGGCAGGGCCTCTCAGATCTGGGGCCCTGTAGTAGACGGGGACAATAACTTGGGAGTTCTTATGCAGGGCTGCACAGTCTGGTTCCGTCATGCATCGCCCCCACCCCCAGGATAAGACGTGATTACCTCAGAGCAAGCACCTCTGGCACCCTGCTGAGTCACACTCCACCAGGTGCCCACCCACCACCTCAGGGCCTCATGTCACTAGGTATGTCCAAAACAGGGCTTTACCCCGCAGCAGGACCAGGTATGGCCAGTTGGGAGGAGCCCCCTTTCATGCCACTGTGCCGGTCATCAGTTGTGGGCCCCCAGATCACAAGTCCCCAGATCCTGTTCTCCATCGTGTAAGAACGGAAGGGGAGAAAAGGGGGTAGGGGTAAGAAGAATAATCCACAAGTTGCTCTGATAGCGCAGAGAATTACTGGACCCTCCAGTGGGAAGCTGGCATGGAGTGATGTGGACACCTATGGTGTTTGCACCCTATACCAGGTCCAGGCAACCCCTATTAGTTAGTGAAACAGTGTCTAGGAAGCCAGGGCTCTCTAGTGGTAGCTGTGGTGAGCAGCTAAGACTTATCTAGGAGGAGTGTAAAGCACTTGCAATGCCACAGTAGTCACAGCAACTTATCTTACATGAAAGTAACCACAGTGTTGCAATAAGAAAAGTACTATTTTACAGTAACTGTAGGAAGCTGGCTCTGTATATACTATATCAAAATGAGGTATAGTGTGCACAGAGTCCAGGGGTTCCCCAAGAGGCTTGACAGAGGCAATAATAGATAATGCTAATTCTCTATTTGTTGTAGTGTGGTTGAGCAGTTAGGCTTATGAGAGGGTAGTGTTAAGCATTTGTTGTACACACACACAAGCAATAGAAGAAACACACCCTCAATGACTTAATTCCAGACCAATAGGATTTTATATAGAAAAATATATTTTTGTTACTTTATTACTAGAACCACAAGACCCAGTTCAGAAGTAAATACTGTTGCAGGTAAGTACTTAGCATAGGCATCAATGTAACTTTGTTTCACTTTAGTCAAGTAAACAGTTCTTAAGAAAGCAGAGACTTATCTATTTTTTAAAGTGGGCACTGTGCATTTTCAGAGCATTTCCTGGGGGTAGAAAATAAAGTACGGTTTTAGAGGTAAGTACACAACTTACAGTTCCAGTCTCCGGGTTTTAGGTAGTCAGTCGTTGAGGGTTCAAGTTAACCCCAAACACCCAGCAACACGGGGCCGGTCGGGGGCAGCGGTCAAAGTTGAGCAATTTTAAGGTGGGCTCTTATGGAGAATGGGTACTCTGAATTCGGTCTGCCAGCAAGTAAGTACCCATGGCTTGGAGGGCAGACCAGGGGGAGATTAGAGTAGCACTGGAGGGGCCCCCAAAGTAGGCACCAATCCCACACCCTCAGCGGCGCTGGTGCTGCAGGGTGCAAACAGGGCGTCGGGTTTCCAATGAAACTCTATGAGGGGATCCCGGGGGTCACTCAGGTGCTGCAAGTGAGGTCCGGGGGTGTCTCGGGCACACCACCAATCGGACAGGGAAGAGGGCCACCTGTTGATCGTCTCTGCACCAGGTGTTGATTTCTCCAAGGCCTGGGGGCTGCGGGTGCAATGGGTCCTTTGGCATCGATTATCTTCATCCAGGGCGCAGTCAGGGGGTCCTCGGGATTTCCTCTGCAGGTGTCGTCGTGGAGAGGTCAACCCATGGTGGGCACTTTGTCGCCAGCGCCCGGGGATCCTCCCTGGTCGGTTGGGCCACCTGAACTCAGGCCGTGGGCGTCCGGTGCAGAGTGGTTAGGACTCGCGCTTCTGGAGTGAGGAGGGAGTCCTTCAGGAGAAGTTTCTTCTTCTGTTTTTCTTTTGACAGGGCCGCTGTCCTCAGGAGTTCTTGATCCTCTGTGATGCAGGCAGTCCTCTGGAGGTTCTTCAGAGGTCGCTGGACCTGCAGGACGTGTCACTTTTCTTCTGCAGGTTCTTTGAAGCAGGAGACAGGCCAGTAGGTTTGGGGCCAAGTCAGTTGTTGACTCCTTTCCTTCTCTGTTGGGGTTTCTACTAAGCAGCCCTTCTTCTTGTGAGGGAAACATGAATCTGACTAGCTTGGTTCAGGGAGCCCTTAAATACAAGATTATGGGGTGTTTTTAGGCGTCAGAGGGCAGTAGCCAATGGCTACTGTCCCTGAGTGGCTACACCCTCCTTGTGCTCACTCCCTTTGGGGAGGGGAGCACATTCCTATCCCTATTGGCCCTGATCCTCCAAACCAAGATGGAGGATTCTGCAAGGAGGGGGTCACTTCAGCTCTGGACACCTTAGAGGTGGTCCGGTCTGAGGTGGGGACTTCTCCTTGTTTTTCCTAATTATCCCTCCGGACTTGCCGCCAAAAGTGGGGCTTTGTCCAGGGGCTAGGCATCTCCACTAGCTTGAGTGCCCTGGGGCATTGTGGCATTGTAACACGAAGCCTGAGCCTTTGAGGCTCACTGCTAGGTGTTACAGACCCTGCAGGGGGAGGTGTGAAGCACCTCCACCCAGTGCAGGCTTTGTTTCTGGCCCCAGAGAGCACAACTGCTCTCACCCCAGGGAGTCAGAAACTCATCTCTCAGTGGCAGGCTG